>NC_142883.1:7531818-7841136 GCF_051225735.1 Oryctolagus cuniculus
CCTGCTGTCCTGTCATTGTCCTGGTGCGTTGAAGTCCTGTGAGCGCTCCAGAGAAGAGCGGGCAGAGCGTGCAGGTGGGAGACAGGGAAACGCGGTGCCCCTGTGTGCAGCCCGCTTCGGCGAGGGAAGCAAAGCGACAGTCTCTCCCACAGCAGCTGACAAGGTAGGTGTGGGCGTGGCATGCGGGAGAAAGCGCAACCACGTGGTCCCAGTACCTGGCCTGCTGCCATTGCGTCCTGGGCCATCAGCTGTCACAAGCTCACCCGGGAGGAGCTGGGTGCCCCCCGGGACCTTCTGTGTCTCCGCTGTGCCCCTTCGCCCTAGAGTCTGGGGACCCTAGTTCAAGTCTGGGCCCGGTTGGCTGTCACCAACCTCTTGATCTTGATAGAACCCCAACATGTTCCCCCTGGCCTGCTAATATCTCTATCATGTCAACTTACCAACTTAGCAACTCTTTTTCAGTTTTTTTTTTTTAGGTTTTTAATCTTAAAATAACCTCGGGTTACTAGGAAATCTACCAATGCAAAGAACTGTTTTTCTCATAGGCTGTTTGGGGGATAAGCTCCTAACATGCTACCCCAGCCCTGAGAAAACACTGGTGCTTTTTTTTTAAGGTTTATTTATTTATTTGAGAGTTAGAGTTACAAAGAGAGAGAGAGAGAGAGAGAGAGAGAGAGAGAGAGAAAAGAGAGGTCTTCCATCTACTGGTTCACTCCCCAAATGGCCGCAACAGCCAGGGATGGGTCACCCTGAAGCCAGGAGCCAGGAGCCAGGAGCCAGGAGCTTCTTCAGGGTCTACCACTTGGGTGCAGGGGCCCAAGCACTTGGGTTAGGATGCTAGCGCTGCAGACTGAGGCTTAGCCTACTGTGTCACAGCACCGGCCCCTACTTAGCTTTTATGCATCTCCGTCCTACAGGGCTACAGCACAGCCACTGCAGTCTAGACCTTAACACAGACTCCTCGCCGCCACCTCATTCTCAGAGCCCGCCCCATTTCACCCAGAGTCCCGGCGAGGTCCTTTGCAGACAAGGAACCCACTGCCGTCATTCATCGTGTCTCCTGCAGGTCCCCGAGAAAGTTTCAGAGGCCGACAGGGTCAGCTTCTTTGACCTTCCCAGGTGCATGAGCAGAGGGCTGGACTGGAAGGGGAGCAGCCGGGACTCGAACCTGTGCTCATATAGGAGCTGGCGTTGCAGACGGTGGCTTTAACCTGCTGTGCCACAGCGTGGGTCCAAGCATGAACAGTTGTAAGGACCACAGGCCAGCCACTCTCAGAGTCTCAACTGCAATTTGATGATTCCTAAGGCTTGCACTTTGGTGGTGCATCACAATGCACATTCTCTTCTCATTGCATCCCAGTGTGTGGCACACAACTCTGAACACTTGATTGAAGTGTGCCGGCCATGGCCGGCGCTGTGGCATAGTGAGTAAAGCCGCTGCTTGCAGTTCCGGCATCCCATATGGGCACTGGTTCGAGTCCCGGCTGCTCCACTTCCCATCCAGCTCTCTGCTATGACCTGGGAAAGCAGTGGAAGATGGCCCAAGTCCTTGGGCCCCTGCACGCATGTGGGAGACCTGGAAGAAGCTCCTGGCTCCTGGCTTTGGATCAGTGCAGCTCCAGCCGTTGCAGCCAATTAGGGAGTGAACCCAGCGGATGGAAGACCATTCTCTCCCTCTGCCTCTCCTTCTCTGTGCAACTTTCAAATAACTTAAAAAAATAAAGAAAGTGTGCCTGCCAAGCTTCTCCATCATAAAATTGTGCCTTTGCCCTATGTCGTTCCTAAGCTTTTTCTTTTCTTTTTTTTTTTTCTGGTGGGAAGGTATTTTAAGACTGTGTCGCTCCCCCTCTTAGTGGAGGAGCGACACTGAACCCTGCCTAGGCTTCCTATCCGAGTCACGGCACCATTATGTCGCTCCCCGTCTTCGTGGAGGAACGACACAGGACCCTGCGCTGTTCTTTTGTCTGCTCGGCCCTCCCCGGGTTTGCTGCTGGTTCTTCCCGGGTTGGCTACCGTCCCTTCCACCTCTGTGGAAGGGCGGTTCCCCCTGCCACATTCCCCACTTCCGCAGGGGAGCGGCACACCGCCGGCCGGCTCTCTTGGGGGCTGCACAGGTGTTCCTTCAGATAAATGTTCCCCTTAGATGTTCCTGGTGCATGTTGTCTCTCTCCTCCTTTATAGTCCTCTTCCACCAATCCCAACTCTGCTACCCACACGCTGAGTACGCTGCTCTCCTGCAATCAGGAGCAGGATCAGCTCCTGCAGGTCATCACTCAAGTTGGCGAGAGGCAGCTGCGAGAAGTTGTTACTCCCTTCTCAGCGCCATATTGTGGGAGAGCAGATGCATAGAATAAGTCTTAATTCCAGTAACAGTCTAGTCCGAGTTGCTCCCCACAGACTGAGCAAATATCCTGCTTCTCATTAAATCATCAATTTACTTGTTTCTATCTATGCGTGGACTCAAGGATCTCCGTTTCCTTCATGAGTAATAAGCCATTGCTTCGTTATTTATCGTGTTGCTCCAATGATCCGAGGTTTGGCAAGTGGGAGTGCCTTCCAGCTGACCCTTGTACCTCTTTGTGTCTTCCTCCTTCTTTTGAGAATCTCCTTGATTTAGGGAACCTTACGACATCCAGGCTCATCTTGTTTGTTCCCTGGCCCAGCCCTAAAACCTGCCATTTCTCCAAGGAGCCCCAGTTCCTTCTCGTGGAGGAAGTTCTGTGAAAGGCAGCCCTGGGGATTGAATGTGCTCATCGCTGTTGGGCGTTGGGGCTCCCAGGCCCTCCCAGCGGAGTTGTGTGCATGTGGAAGTGGAAGCAACACCCACTCACACCCACACCAACACACACCGATCCTTCTGCGAATGCACTGACAACCATGACACCGTGTGCCAGGGCCTCACCGTCACTCCCAGGCTCTGTGGCTGTCCTTTTTCCCTGGGACACAGGCATCAAGGCCCATGGCCTGCACAGCTGTTTGGTAAATGTAGGGAAGGGGGCAGAGAAGGTGGCTCTCAGGGTGCACAGCAGGCAGGGGAGACAGAGAGAGGAAGCGGAGATGCCAGGAAAAATCAGTGATTTTATCCCAGTGTGCCAAATGGCAAGCTGGGCAAGTCAGGGTTGGGTTTACATGCCTCCCTGGGTCTCCCTAAGCTGTGACTTGACATGGGAAGGTGGGGACAGCTGGCTTCCCTCTGAGTCAGTGGAGAGGACGAAGAGTGCTGGGGGGGTAGGGGGGGCTTCTCAGCACCTGAGCCAGAGGACTCCGAGGTGCGGCGTGGGGAAGTGCAGGCTACCGACCTTTCCATCTCTGCCCCCCTCACACCGCTTCCCTGCTCCAAGATTCTGGAACGAAGCGAATCTTTCCCCAGAGAGCAAAGTGGCACGGTCATAACTTGTTAAAGACCGTAATTAAAATAGTTCTCTTATTAACTTCGTGATAACACTTTTTTTTTCCTCCCCTGAAATTGCATGTTACCATTTTGCTAATTAAATTTCCAGCTCCAACAGAGCTGCCGTGGGGTTCACAGGGGGCCTCTGGGGAGGGGGGTGCCGCGGGAAGGCTGCTCAAGGCTGCTCAGCAGGTCCGACAGGTTTCTCATCTTTTGGGCCAAACACCTTCTTCCCTGGAGGAGGGTTGAGAGAAGAAAACAGAAGTGCTCCTGAACAGGCTAGCCCTCAAAAAGGTAAGCAGATTTGGCCAATAAAAATACAGGATACCTAGTTAAATTGGAACGTCGGAGAAATAACCGATGATTTTTTTAATATAACTATATCCCAAAGCTTGCATGGGACATACTTATAGCAAAAAACCTGCTGGCTATCTCTCTGAAATGCAAACTTCGTGGAGCAGCCTGAATCTTCCCAGGCAGCCTCACACCTGCATCTAAATCTTGGCTCGAAGGTCTAAGGAAGAGAGGTTTTCTACTCTTCCAGCGTATAATGGTTCTCTAATTATTGTATTAGCACTGGAGGTGGTTTTTATTGTCTTGGTCAGCTCCCTATTTCCACAATTGCAAATGACTTTACAATTATGTGTTCTATTAATGCTGACGCAATGACTAATGTGGATCTATTGATCTCTCAATCATTTAAATACTGTCTAGGACACTTCAGATGCTGTGTGGAAAGCTACAAGTGCAAAGGTTAACAAGACACAGACCTTGATCTCAAGGAACTCATTAGAGCAGGGGTCCTGTGGCCCTCCACATGGTCTTGTAAATAAAACTTTATTGGAACACAGCCAAGACCATTCATGGATGTCTTTCACCTCCGTTTGCCGGGTTGAGCAGTTGGCAGTTGTGACAAAGACTGTGTGGTTCCAGAACGCAGAGTATTTGCTTTCTGGCCCTTAACAGAAAAACGTACTCATCCTTGACCTAGAAGAATGACTATGTGAACAGGAAGCAAAGCCAATGAAAGGGAAAGACAAGAAGAGGATCCCTAATTAACTACGTTTCTGTGAGAGAGCAGCACGGAGCCGACACAGGAACTACATTTTAAAGAGTCATGGAAGGGTGAGAGGTTGTATTCCAAGCAATGAGGCAGCATGTGCAAAGGCACAGTGGCTGCTTTAGGGCCAGGTCTTGGGGATGGCGAAGGGCGGGGAGGGTGAAGGATGGCAACTGTCACATCTTGAGGGGCTCAATACATCAACTATTTATGTGTGTTCACTTGTAAAATGCACCCCATAGATCTGAGGCTGAGATTGGCATTTATATTTTACTTAAGAGTCACTGAAGACCTAGAGACTCTAATTACATTGGCCAAAGCCTCACAGATGGGAGCAGAAGAGTCAGGATGCTCACTTGGGGTGGACCCAACTAGACACCTGCACTCTCAGCCCCACTGTGCTACCTTGTGCCGTGCATGCACTGGTCACCTCCGATGCCCTGTGGGCCCCTGCAGGACACGGAGCCTTTGTCACTCCAGGGCAGACAAAGTTGATTCAAGTATGTCTTTAAAGCTTTAGTCAGCTGGGGATAAATCCCTCCGAGACACACCGGCCCATGCCTGGGGATATTTTTGTTGTCATCACTTTGAGGGGAGGTGCCACTGGCATCTATTGGGTAGAGGCCAGGGATACTGGGGTGCACAAAGACAGCTCCCACAGCCTAGAATGATCTACTATGAATATCAGTAGGTCCATGATTGAGAAATCTTGCTCTACACCCTCACACCTACCACAGGCAAGGGAAGCAATACTTGGTCAATATTCACTGGACTGAAGACAAAGTTTGCTGGGTTTAGGGAATCAGGAAAGTTTAGAATCATTAGTGAGCAGCGTGTACTTGTGGAAGATGGTGCGGCATATAACTTAGAATCAGGTTGTGGCGGGCGCCATGGCTCACTAGGCTAATCCTCTGCCTGCGGCGCCGTCACCCCAGGTTCTAGTCCCGGTCGGGGCGCCGGATTCTGTCCCGGTTGCCCCTCTTCCAGTCCAGCTCTCTGCTGTGGCCCAGGAGTGCAGTGGAGGATGGCCCAGGTCCTTGGGCCCTGCACCCCATGGGAGACCAGGAGAAGCACCTGACTCTGGGCTTCGGATCAGCGCGGTGCGCTGACCGCAGCGGCCAATGGGAGGTGAACCAATGGCAAAAGGAAGACTTTCTCTCTGTCTCTCTCACTGTCCACTCTGCCTGTCAAAGAAAAAAAAAAGAATCAGGTTGCAGGAGCGTTTGTGTATTCAAAATTCTGGGGCACATTGGGGAGGCACTGTAGTTCAGGAGACTGACACAATCAGGTGTGTGTGTTGGAGGGTAACACCGACTAGATACAAAGAAGAGATTCCGGTAGGGAGACCTATCAGGGAGCCTCAGCGGAGACAGCGGGAAAAGAGAGGCAGAAGCAATTCCGTGAGAGGTTAGCAAACAGACTCAGCAGATTCGGGTGTGTGGGGCGAGGAGGGGTCATGACGATACTTGTTAGAACAATTGCAACACTGGCTGAGGTAAGGGAGACAGGAGGGTAGCCCAGGTGTGTGTGCATAGGTGGAGGGCACAAGTGGGAGGCTTGGTAATGTTGGATTTGCTAACTTGGACGTGGCCACGGCATTCTCTTTTCCCATGTGGCAATGTTCAGGAAGCCACTGGAATCTGGAATTTGGAAAAAAGGCTGGAGCGAAAGTGGTGCTTTGCACATGTCTGTTTTCCCCTACAACTCGTGTTCAGCCTGACGTGGACCAGAGGTGGCGTAGAGGTGGCAAGTTCAGCCAGGACTGCATTTGAGTTCTGGTCCCATTATGTCCTGGCTGAGTAGCATTGGGATGCTATTTTGTTTCTCTAAGCTATACCATTTTCCAGCTGTGAAACGGGGATAGCATGAGCTGCATTAAGGGGTTGTTAACACAATGAGATGGGGGCCGGTGCTGTAGCATAGTTAGTAAGGCTGCCGCCTGCAGTGCCGGCATCCCATGTGGGTGCTGGTTCGAGTCTTGGCTGCTCCACTTCTGATCCAGTTCTCTCCATGGCCTGGGAAAGCAGTAGAAGATGGCCCAAGTCCTTGAGCCCCTGCACCCACGTGGGAAGACTCGGAGGAAGCTCCTGGAGCCTGGCTTTGGATTGGCTAAGCTCCAGCCATTGCAGCCAATTGGAGAGTGAACCAGTGCATGGGAGACCTCTCTCTCTCTCTGCCTCTCCTTCTCTCTCTGTGTAACTCTGACTTTCAAATAAATCTTTTTTTAAAAAAAGACAATGAGATGAAATTTCACTTGCAAAGCCTGTAGATATCTCCAGCGAAGGTAGAAACTTAGTCCCTTAGTATCTTTCTCTCCAGATCTAGAACGCATGCGTGCACACATACACACACACGTACTTATACACACTGACACACACACACACAACCTGGCACAGACTCTGGAAAGCTTGATGTTGTCTCTAGAGGCTAATTGTGTTTCCCCAATAAACACAAATGGAAAACCCATTATGAGGACTCAGATGTTCTGTGTCTTGCTTTTCTTTCACTGTGAAGCTCAAAAATGAAGAAACGCAGGCATGAGCTATGCGAAACAAGGGGATTACTCACCCCATTTTCCCTATGTTCATTTGTAGTACGCCATGATCAAAACTCTCCTTTGGTGATCTGCTCCAATCTTAGCTTTTTCTCAGCATTGTTTTTCTTTTTTGAGGAAAGCTGACCTTGAAGAGTTTCTGTCTTTGAACGCTCAGGCTAGTGATGGTCTAGTGGGGTCTTTCTTGAGTAATGGGATTTCCTTGGTGTATCAAAATATCCTTAGCTTCTAGTGCCTTAGTGGGCGAGCGGATGGCCAGGGAGAGGTGAGATGACCAATTCTGGATACTGACTGGATCAATAGACTGATTATCATTTGCAGTCAATCCACAGGGCAGGCCTCTCTTGGGACGCCTGCCTCTCGTATTGCAGCTCCTGGATTCAAGTCTAAACTCTACTCCCAATTCCGGCTTCCTCCATAATGCACACTCTGGGAGACAGCAGGTGACGGCTCAAGTAGTTGGGTTCCTGCCACCCACACGGGAGACCTCGAGCGAGTTTCCAACTCCTGTCTTTGGCCTGGCACAGCCCCCAGATGATGCAGGCACTGGGGGAGTGAAGTAGCGGATAGAAGAGTTTGCTCTCTCTCTTTTCCTTTCAAAATATAAGCAGTGCTGGATAATGATGGTTCCAGCTACAGTTAGGTGACAGATCTAAGTGTACACAGTTTGCAGCTTTCTTGGCAACAGCGAGAGAACGAACCGTCTGTGATGGCTGCCATCAGTAGAGAACTCTAAACAGTGAAGGCGCATTCACACTCACGATTACGTATGTTTCCTCGAGCTGATATGAAGGTGAGATGGAAGTCCTCAAGTCTGCTCCACCTGGGTAGCGCTGGCGAGAAGGAAGTCTGAGACCCAAGTCCTCCTGAGGTAAGCAAGAGCTAATCAGATTTCACCTTGGCTTGGGCCTGACCGTCTTCAAGCTGGCCTGTAGGGACTCTGGACACTTGGAAGCCCCCTGAGCTTTGGCCCTGGCTGAGCCATCCTGGGGCACGCACTGCTGCTCCAGCGTGTTCCACTTCCCTGGCCCCTCCACAGAGCGCGACGACCCTGCTTCCTGAGGTTTGCTTTATTCCCGTCTCAGCCTGGCAAACCTCCCTGCTCCTCCAGCTTCTCCTCACGACCAGTCATGGACCTGGTCCCAACAGTGCTTCGTCCCCTCATCATCTTGATTAAAACAACCGACAGGGTCATCGTGTCACTCTAGTCTGGATTGCAAAGCCCATTTGAAGCCATTTTTAATTTACTCTTTACCACTGCTTATTTCCCTTTGCTATGATGTTCGAACAAGCCAAGAAGGTGGCAGAAACTAGTGAACTTGGTTTAAACCAGCAGATGTTTATGAAGCAACTACTATGTAACAGACACTGTATAGGCTCTTCCCTCCGGAGTCTTAGGAATCAGCAGAAGCACCTGTCCTGTCTCTGATACGTTGCACGGTGTCCTGGGAAGAGCCATCCAGGGGCATTTTTGTGTGTTCAGTCCACTGCCTTAGGGAGTCCCTACGGCCACTCTTGAATTCTGCCTTCTCCTGGGCTATTAGAAAGCTCTAGTGCAGGAGGCAGAGCACGGCTGAGTTTCAGGACTTCTACTTGGACGCCCTGCAGTGTCTAGTCAAGCGGAGCGGCTCTTCTCTAAGCCTGCAGGCTCCTTGTTGTCTGACCTTAGCCATCTACCCTCGCTTCAAATTACAGGTGGGACTGGAAGCCAAGACCAGCTGAATGCGCCATGGATCTCACTGAGGAGAGAAACCACGCTGCCAGCCAGCAGTCTTGGCTACGAAAGCCTAGGAAGCAGCAAGCTTACCCCAAAAGGATGTGTTTGTTTCTGGATGCAGCTGCTCTCTCTGTAGAAGCTATACATCTCGGGACAGGCATCTGGCACAGCAGTTATGACCCCATTAGAGATGCTGGGATACCATATCGGGGGGCCTGGGTTTGAGCCCCAGTTCTGCTTCTGAGCCAGCTTCCTGCCCCTGTGCATCCGGGGACGCAGCAGGTGACAGATCAAGTACTCGGGTCTCTGCCACCCATGGGCTTCAGCCTGGCCCAGCCCTGACTGCAGCAGGCATTTGGGGAGTGAACCAGAGGTTAAAAAAAAATTATCCGGGGCTGGTGCTGTGGCGCAGCGGGTTAACGCCCTGGCCTGAAGTGCCAGCATCCCATATGGGCGCTGGTTCGAAACCTGACTGCTCTACTTCCCATCCAGCTCTCTGCTATGGCCTGGGAAATTAGTGGAAGGTGGCCCAAGTCCTTGGGCCCCTGCACCTGCGTGGGAGACCTGGAGGAAGCTCCTGGCTCCTGGCTTCGGATAGGCGCAGATCTAGCCATTGCGGCCAACTGGGAAGTGAACCATCGAATGGAAGACTTCTCTCTCTCTCTCTCTCTCTCTCTCTCTCTGCCTCTCCTCTTTGTGTAACTCTGACTTTCAAGTAAAATGATAATAAATAAGTCTTTTTAAAAAATTCTCTGTCTCTGTTGTTAAATAAATAAATAAATAATATAAGCTAATTAAAATGAAGAGAAAAAAGAAGCTATCCATCTCCTCCTATTGCTTTTCTAATTGAAAGTGGGTGGTCTTGCTGTGCCTGTCATTGAGGGTAGGTTTGTAGTGTGGCCTGCAACTGGCTAATGAATCTGACTTCAATGAAGATGAAGATGTGGTCAGTGGCTCCATCTCCCTTGAGTTGTAATCAACACGGCCCCATTCTGGAGGCACCGAGTACACTGCTGGCCCAAGGTGGCTTCTTACAAACGAGTCTTCTTGGTCCAAAATCAAACCACGTGGAGGGGGCACGATAGTGCACTTCTAACTTTACTCACCGAGAGTGTGAACAGCCTCCCGGCTCACACTATCCCATGCACACTTGACCTACACTTTGGTTTGTTAGTAAGTCCGTGTTCCTGTAACGGGCAGGGGAGGGACCCTTTCAGGAGAAACTGCCAGATTTGTTTTTTTAAAGATTTGTTTATTTATTTGAAAGGCAGAGTTACACAGAGAGAGGAGAGGCAGAGAGAGACACAGAGAGAGGTCTTCCATCCACTGGTTCACTCCCCAAGATGGCCGCAACAGCTGGAGCTGTGCCGATCCAAAGCCAAGTTTCTTCCAGGTCTCTCATGCAGGTGCAGGGGCCCAAGGACTTGGGCCATCTTCCACTGCTTTCCCAGGCCACAGCAGAGAGCTGGATCAGAAGTGGGGCAGCTGGGACTCAAACCAGTGCCCATATGGGATGCCAGCACTGCAGACAGTGGCTTTAACTGCTACGCCACAGTGCTGGCCCCAGAAACTGCCAGATCTTAATCTCAGATGTCCTCTGGGAGGCCTGGAGATCCTGAAGAAGGTTGGCTCTGGGCACCTGGAGGTGCAGATTCTTGGACGCTCAGATTGTTGTGATGTGGTTGCACTATGGGATCCAGAAACCCTGGCAAGAAAGAGTTGCCCATTCTCTGATGTCACGTCCATCCATCCACCAGACATCCATCCATCCATCCATCACCCATCACCAATCCTTCTGTCCATCCATCCATCCGTCTGTTCGTCCATCCATCCATCACCCATCCTTCCATCCATCCATCCATCCATCTGTCCATCCATCCGTCCATCCATCCATCACCCATCCTTCCATCCATCCATCCATCCATCCATCCATCCATTTGTCCATCCATCCATCCGTCTGTTCGTCCATCCATCCACCAGACATCCATCGTGCTCCTCCCAGGCTCCTGTGTGAAGTAGATCAGCTTCTTGGACAACCCGGGGAGGGGTCTCAGGCATGTCTGTAGAGAAGCCCTGGGCTGGGGGTCAGAGACAAAATCAGCCCTGATTCTACAGCTCACTTGCTGGTAACCTGGTGCAGGCCACTTCCCAACCCATGGCTTCCAGTCCCTCCCCTGAGTGTGCTTGCGGCTCTGAGGCCTGATGGCGCTTTCTCATAAAGCAGGGAGGATCCAGACTCCGGCACCAGGACCAGCCTCCCTGTCCCTCTGCTCCAGGCCGAGTCTCAGGGCCAGACCCGGGCTGGGTAGGCGGGAGCGCCCACTCCCTTCCAGCTTGACTTTGGGTTTTCTCTGTTCCTTGTGCTCTCCCCTGAGAGGTGAGGAACAGATAGAGGAAGAGGGACACGGAGGAGGGGGTAAAAACGCACAGATCTGAAGACTCCCCGTAGCCATGGAGGGATGTCAGATCCAGCTGGAACAAGAACGTGCCTCTGCGCTCCCCGGCTAGTCCTGACTTCAGAGCCCCGTGGTGCTCTCCGTGGAGTCAGCCTGCACACCGACTTATATACATGTCACCATGGCAACGTTTAGGCAAACTGGCTCGGAGGCCCTGGGATGGATATTATGGGATAGCTTTCTTCTTCTTTTTTTCTTTCTTTTCTTAACACTAGCCTAAGGTGAAGAGCAGCTGAGCCGGATTAATTAAATCCTTTTTGGACATTTCTCACCCTTGGACACGTTTGACACTGACATCGTCAGTCGGAGCTCAACCATGATGTCAGCCCAAGGTGCTCTGGGGTCCTTGAGTCTTACTGATACCCAGAGGCTGTGGTTGATGGTTGGAGCTGAACATGATAAGACAAAGTTGCCAGAGGGAGGGGGGACCACGTGTGCACGCATGAGTGAGTGTGTGTGCATTGGAGGAGGGGTGCTGGTGGTGACTTAAATCTGGGCATCCACGTTTTCCATTCAGATGCCCTCTGTGTCTGGCTTGCCTCCGTGACGGTCACAGCCAGTGACACCCACTCAGCCACAGGTTGAGTCATTGTCTGGTTCCCAGTGAGCACACGCCAGCCGCCTCCCAGAGAAGCAAGACAAACTTCCTTCAGAGCAGGTGCAGGGGACATCCTGCCTCGTATCCCTTCTGAGCCGATGCTCCGAGGCCTCCATGACCTACCCTTACGTAGAAGGCACTGAGTCTCCTGGACTGGGCTGTTTAATCCTGTTGCTTGTTGGACATGGGCTTCTGGAAGCATCACACTCCCCTGTGTGCAGAGAGATCAACCCGTGAACACTGCTACAAGGATTTCTGGCGTTCACCTTCTATAGAAGGGCAGGCATCCTGGAAGCAGGATCGGAAATCTCACTTGCCAGGGTTCCGTGGGCTGCACAGAGGTGGGCGCTGGGGAGGGGTCCATAGCTGTGGCTGATGTCACCTGATGGAGCCAGTGCTCTGTTTTCTGCGTCCTTACAGCCTCCCCACTCCCCGTACTAATGCCATTTGGTATGTTTCATTCATTGGAATATTTCTTATTTTCTACATGTTTGAGAAACCTGTGAGATACAGGATTTGATAAACATTTTGAAGGCAAGAAAAATCCAATTGTTCTTTGAGAGTCATGACCTTCTGGTGTAGAAAAATTGCCATTGGAAAATTTAACAAGTTTGATTTTCTCTAGTAGGACTAAAAACTGAACAAAAAGTGTTAATAGAGTTAATTTGTTTTGGTATGTGATCACAAAACAACTCTGAAACGCTTTTTCTACCACTAAAACTTAAATTGTGAGATAGGTTTTAAATGTGTAGTATGCAACTGATGAACTTTTCTTGAACTGTTAGAATTTTTTTGAAAAAATTTTTTCATGTTTAATTTGTATTTGTAAAAAAAAAATAGAAAACAAAAATAGAGAAGTCCTGAAATCAAAAATAACAAAAAACCAGAGCAAAACTGCAGTGCTTTCTCTTTTATTCCAGTCTTGACAATTGTTTAAACAAAAATAAATAAAAAAACTAATAAAAACCCACATTTGCTTCTTTTTCTTAAAAGATTTATTTATTTATTTGGAATTCAGAGTTACACACAGAGAGAAGGAGAGTCAGAGAAGGAGAGAAAGAGAGAGAGAGAGAGAGAGAGAGAGAGAGAGAGGTCTTCCATCCGATGGTTCACTCCCCTATTGGCTGCAACAGCCAGAGCTATGCCGATCCGAACAATCCAAAGACAGGAGCCAGGAGCTTCTTCCGGGTCTCCCACCCAGGATGCAGGGGCCCAAGGACTTGGGCCATCTTCTACTGCTTTTCCAGGCCATAGCACAGAGCTGGATAGGAAGTGGAGCAGCTGGGACTCGAACCAACACACATATCGGATGCTGGCCCTGCAGGCAGTGACTTTACCTGCTACGCCACAGCGCCGGCCCCTCACTTGCTTCTTGAATGGAATCCACAGAGCATTCTTTCCCGCAGAGGAAGCACTGGGAAAGCTACAGCTTCTCTAGGCTGTGTCTCCCACTCGCACTAGACAAGTGCCTAGAAGTCTACGTGTCCGTGGGAAATTTGGAGTTGAATTTTGAATATATCTGAGGAAGTCACCGGAGGGAGTCCTTGATAACCAAGTGGGTTATTTCTTCAGAATTTTCTGCCACCCAGACTTTTCTGCCTTGAGCTGACTTGGGGCGGAGCGACCCCCTGGTGTAGGGTGAACAGAAAATGGACTGGCTAGGAAAACCGCAGGGTAAGCACAAGGGGGCTTTGGCACAGGGCCTCTCTCTGGAGACCCACTTGGCATAGGCGGGTGGCATGGATATCCTCTCTGCTGGCCTGCGTAGTTGCTCTTTAGCTGTGAAAGGCCTGTGTCAGAAACTTCCGTTTTCAGTATTTTAGAAGCTTCGATGGTGCAGAGTCCTAAGAAACCAGAAGTTTCTCTCATTAATTTGACAGCATTCTGACCCCTATGCCCTTGAAAAACTGGATTTTTTTTTTTTTTTTGCCATCCCTGATACTAAACCCCATTTTGAATTCAGGGTATTCAGTGAGCAACCTCAGTAGGAAGAAGTGATAGGGACAAACCTGAAAGGGATGCGGGGACACTGGGCAGAGAGGGAATCTATCTGTTTTAGACCCCAGAGGGCCTTGGGACTCCAGGTTTGAGTCAACACGGAACATCCAGGACACCCCTCATTTCAAGAACTAGTGGCATTTTCTCTCTGGTCTTTCCTGGCCTCTAACCAATTTGGATACAGCTCCATTCTTGGCCAAGTAGGCTTGGAAGCCAAAAGTGGACTCTTTAATACTCCGTTCCTTGGGGGAAACTGGAGCAAATCATTTGGCTTATTAAAAAAGGGGGAAAAAAACCCCAAAACAACGCAGAGTGAGGTTCCCTGGGGGGCGGTGCGAGGATCATACCCGAGGAAGAAGGACGTGGTCCAAGCAAACGCTCCAGCTGGACAGGGCTCCAGCTAGTTTCTCTGGGCAAAGGGGAGATGCACTCTAGATAAAAAGCAACTCATCACCCTCTGAGCAGAGGCTGGGCGGGCAGCCAGGCAGGGAGAACAATGATTTCCTCGCTTTTCAATGTGATCATTAGTTCGTGTTTATTGGGAGGCGGTGATGCACTGAGCCCCGTGGCCAAGACGCAAGTGGAGGCTGCCTGATGGGACTCGCCGTTTCCTACTCACTTGTTCCACTTTTCAGCAACTGAGTCAGCAGCTCACTAGTGAGGAGCTGTGGCCTAGAGCCTCTGAAACGGCTCTTATCACCCCCAACCTCTCAGCCCAGCCCCCAGGGTTGAGCAGGCCCCTACATGCCCCTGCCATGGCTTTCTGTGTCTCTATCGATGAGGTGCAAACATCTACTTCATCCAAAATGCCTCCAGCTTTGAGGGTTTCCGGTTACTCCGTGCAAACAAACAGCTCCAGTGTTTAATACGTTATTTTAACTAGTTTTGGGAATAGAAGGAAAAAAAGAAGGTGTTGGGTGGGAGGCATTTTGTTTCCTGTTTGTTTTCAGTGTTCATGGAGTGTTACTGTCTGTCTTGTGAATTCTCCTGCTCAGTCCCCGCAGCCTTCTTATGAGACAGACCGTGTTATTAGCTTCAGTTTGCAAACGGGAAAACTGAGGCCAAGACATCTATAGGAAATGTCCCGGCCTGGAAGTTAACACATTGTCTGCGGTCCCGTGGAGGCACCTCTCTGCATCCGGGCACCGTAGCTTCAGGCTCTGGTGAGGACATGGTATCCTGAAAGTTAAAAGCCAAAGAACAACCAAATGGCATCCACATTGTTCCTCTAGGGAGAGAATTGGGAAACTGAATTAGAGCTCAGGTTTGTCAAAATCTTGGTAATTAGAGGTCTGACTTCAGGTTTTCTTGAAGCTTGAAGCAGCCATTTAAGAATGCATGCTTATGCTTGAATTTGCTGCCAAACTGTGGCTCTCTTATTTTCACATTTTAAGCAGTACAGTACAAAACCAAGTTGCCACAGGAGAACCTCAACTTGTTATGCAGCCCGAGGTAGAGCTGCTTGCCCACTTGTTGAATCAGCCGGGGGGCTGTCTGAAGGTTGGGCGGTCTTTCCAACTCAGCCCACAGGCAGGACATGCCCAAGACCCTCCCTGGTGCCACCTGAAATCGACTCCAGTGGGGAATTGTTCCAACTCCTCTGTGGTGCCCATTAAATGAGCCTTGGATGCAATGATTTGGATATGAGTAAGTGCTACAAGGGGTTTGCAAGCGGGGCCAAGATTTTTGCAATACATTGCTGTGTTTTTTCTTCGGGATACACAGTGGGTTGTGGTTTACAGCCAGGTGCAGAGTAGGTTAGACTGCCAGGAAGAATGGTTGTTGCCAAGAGTGAGAGGGAGCTGGCGGCAACAAACAGCATCCTCTGCGGCATTTCGTGGATGGCTCAAGGATGTTCCTGAGAAAGTCAAAGTTGAATGCAATTAAGTCACGCTTCCACATAAATCACTGTGCGTCTAGAAGAGTTTCATCCTCTCAGCAGATTAATTAAACACATTGCTAGGTGCTGGGACCTTACTGGAAGATAACATTGTATTGTAGAGGAGCGTTCTCTCTGCTTCAGAAGGAGAACTAGTTAGAGAGTAGATAGCTGGGTTTGGGCAGCTGTGATGTGATGGGTGTGTTGTAGAGGGAGTTATGAGTGCCCATAGGGTGGTTAATAGGTGTTCCTTCCCACAACAACATTTCACTGCATCATACAAGCATCGTGAGGCTGGACTCAAGAGTGCAAGAGAGCCAAAGCCTCACATGCTGATGCTGGTAGGCCAGTCAAGCAAACACGTTCCCCCCAGCAGAAGAGCTGCATAGGGGACGGCGCCATGGCACAGTGGGTTAATCCTCCGCCTGTAGTGCTGGCATTCCATATGGACGCTGGTTCTAGTCCTGGCTTCCCCTATTCCAATCCAGCTCTCTGCTACGGCCTGGGAAATTAGTGGAAGGTGGCCCAAGTCCTTGGGCTCCTGTACCCACGTGGGAGACCCAGAAGAAGCTCCTGGCTCCTGGCTTTGGATTAGTGCAGCTCTGCCCATTGTGGCCATTTGGGGAGTGAACCAGCAGACGGAAGACCTTTCTTTCTCTCTCCCTCTCACTGTCTGCAACTCTACCTCTCAAATAAATAAATAAAATCTTCAAAAAACGAAGAAGAAGAAGAAGAGCTGCATAGACAGACTCACCACAATGCCCCTGCTGGGACAGGTGGAGCAGTTCATGCCAACAGCCATCAGCCTGGTCAAGTCCAAGACTGCTCTGTGGACAGTCCAACCATGCCACTTAGAGCTACCAGCACTGGGCACAGAGAGGTACTGGTTCTGATAAAGTCTACCTAGCTCTAGGCCGGCGCCACGGCTCACTAGGCTAATCCTCCACCTGCGACGCTGGCACACCGGGTTCTAGTCCCGGTCGGGGTACCGGATTCTGTCCCAGTTGCTCCTTTTCCAGTCCAGCTCTCTGCTGTGGCCCGGGAGGGCAGTGGAGGATGGCCCAAGTCCTTGGGCCCTGTACCCGCATGGGAGACCAGGAGAAGCACCTGGTTTTTGGCTTTGGGCCGGTGCACTGCAGCGGCCATTGGGGGGTGAACCAATGGAAAAAGAAGACCTTTCTCTCTGTCTCTCTCTCACTGTCCACTCTACTTGTCCAAAAAAAAAAAAAAAGCACCTAGCTCTAAAGTTGCTGAGGTTCTATTGGGACAGGCTTGAGATTGGCAAGCGTTTCTTTTTGTAAACCTGAAGACCTATCTGTTTGTCCCAAATTCCCTCTTTTCTCCACTAATACTTAAGGCCGTGAGGCTTCTTATTCATTGCTCCACTGAACCCAGCAGGAAATGCTACAAAGAGTGAGTATCTGGTCAATTTTACTGATAGCCTGAGAATTTTCTTCTCCATATGCCTTCTGCCTGTACCTCTACCTCCACGTACCTTCTGCTGGTCAACGACATAGTACTCACACCTAGGACGCAGCATTCTAGGGGTGTGGGTTGACTGATAACCAGCAAAAGTCCCAGTCCCACACAACCTAAGAGAACCTTGAATCTTACATTTCTCATCGGAGCAAGGAAGAGTGCTGACGTTTATCATGTGCTCACCGTTCCAAGCCCTTTCTATGTCTGATCCTCTTTCATCCAACCAGCCCACGAGACTGCGTTAGTACTGGGGGGTTGCCTCTTCAGGTCCACTTTCCAATCTTTTCTCCCCAACTCTGAGTCCCAGGCAGCTGATCTGTAGGGGCATCTTCAATAGACTACATGACCGGCC
The DNA here is from genome assembly GCF_051225735.1 of Oryctolagus cuniculus. Classification (NCBI taxonomy): domain Eukaryota; kingdom Metazoa; phylum Chordata; class Mammalia; order Lagomorpha; family Leporidae; genus Oryctolagus; species Oryctolagus cuniculus. The sequence goes on from NC_142883.1 coordinate 7,549,303, forward strand.
TTTGAGTTTCCAGTTGGGTTCAGCCAGTGAGGGTGAGGGGCAAATTGGGTTGAGCACATTTCTTTCCACTGCAGGGTTACCTTGCATTGGCTGCCTGTTTGTCAGCTCTTCTGGCTCCTGTTAAGTATTTCTGGTCATCTTCTGAGCTCTGCCCTACAGTCCTGGGTGACAGTGGCCCCTGCTGTTTTCACCATAGGGATTCATCACATCTTCTCCTGCTATCTGTCTAACTCCGATCACTCATTTTTTTTTTTTTTTTGACAGGCAGAGTGGACAGTGAGAGAGAGAGAGAGAGAGAGAGAGACAGAGAGAAAGGTCTTCCTTTTCCGTTGGTTCACCCTCCAATGGCTGCTGTGGCCGGCGTGCTGCGGCTGGCGCACCGCGCTGATCCGAAGCCAGGAGCCAGGTGCTTCTCCTGGTTTCCCATGCGGGTGCAGGGCCCAGCACTTGGGCCATCCTCCACTGCCCTCCCGGGCCACAGCAGAGAGCTGGACTGGAAAAGGAGCAACCGGGACTAGAACCCGGCACCCCAACTGGGACTAGAACCTGGTGTGATGGTGCCGCAGGCAGAGGATTAGCCTATTGAGCCGCAGTGCTGGCCTGATCACTCATTTGTAAGTAGTTCCTTCATTAATCTCTCCATAAGTTACCTAACCCTAGTATTCTATATGTTTCTTCCAGAATGCTGATGGGCACACACTGGTTACTAATGGACAAAGAAACTGATGCTTAGAGAGATTGGGCAGCTAAGCCAGAGGACCTATGTAGAGTAGCGATTCAGACCCACTTGGGTCTGATCTCAGAGCCCAGTGATTGATGGCTGTGTTTCAGGGCTCCTATAGGCTCCTTGTTGTATTGGCAGACTGGAAATCCACCAAGATTTCATCATCCTGAGCGTCGCTCTTGAGGCCTTTCTCACCATGTTCTCTGCGTTCGAGAAGATGAAGTTGGGGGCCGGCGCTGTGGTGCAGTGGGTAAAGCCACCACCTGCAGTGCTGGCATCCCATATGGGCACCAGTTCGAGTCCAGGCTGCTCTATTTCTGATCCAGCTCTTTGCTATGGCCTGGGAAAGCAGTGGAAAATGGCCAAGTGCTTGGGCCCCTGCATCCATGCGGGAGATCTAGAAGAAGCTCCTGGCTTCAGATTGGCCCAGCTCTGGCTGCTGTGGCCACGTGGGGAGTGAACAAGCAGATGGAGGACCTCTCTCTCTCTCTCTCTCTCCCTCCCTCCCTCTGCCTTTCTGTACCTTTGCCTTTCAAATAAAGAAAAGTAAATCTTTTAAAAAAAGAGAGAGATGACATTGTGCTGCTCCACCTGCCTCCTCCTTCCATCATTATCAGGACAAAGGGGATGAGTCTGCGTTGCGGACGACCTGATCTGGGATGCAGACCACAGACCAGTGCCACGAGACCACTTGGGGAGGGACTAAGCTTGGCTTCCTTGTACCGTGCCCCTCACTGGATGCTCCATGAGATGAAGGGATGGCACAGAGCTACTCACCTGGTCCTGGGACCATTTCTGGGAGCATAGATTCACTTCCAGGAGGCCCAGAGAGTTGGCCCAAACCCCATCCTGCTCTGCTTCAGAGCCAGGTCCTAGGTAATGCAGGTGCATGCCACTGAGAGGCTGCTAGGCACACAGCTGACCTCAATCGTTTTCTTCATGCTCTCTCTTCCGATGACACTCCGTTTAGTTGGTGAATATGCCTGACAGGTAGCAGATGCTCTCTGAAAGAATAAAGACATAGACTACACGAGCATGCCGTAAGAGTGCTAAGAAAGCAGGGAGATCGCAAATAAAATCATTTGAACATTTCTCAACACAGAGAAGTCACAACTCACGAGAAATTTGCTTGTTAGGAAGAAAATAGGCAGCAAGAGCTGTCATTTCTGAGCATATGATACGCACCACGCATCACACTGAAGTTTAATATACATTATCTCATTTAATCTTTGCAACTATGACATGGATAGAATTATCCCCATTTCACACTTAAGGAAGTCAAGGCTCAACGAGGAAATTTTTTTTTTTTTTTTTTTTTTTTTTTGACAGGCAGAGTGGACAGTGAGAGAGAGAGACAGAGAGAAAGGTCTTCCATTGCCGTTGGTTCACCCTCCAATGGCCGCCGCGGCCGGCGCGCTGCGGCCGGCGCACCGCGCTGATCCGATGGCAGGAGCCAGGAGCCAGGTGCTTTTCCTGGTCTCCCATGGGGTGCAGGGCCCAAGCACCTGGGCCATCCTCCACTGCACTCCCTGGCCACAGCAGAGGGCTGGCCTGGAAGAGGGGCAACCGGGACAGAATCCGGCGCCCCGACCGGGACTAGAACCCGGTGTGCCGGCGCCGCTAGGCGGAGGATTAGCCTAGTGAGCCGCGGCGCCGGCCACGAGGAAATTTATATTACCCCCAATTTGCATCTCTGTCCTGTGGCAGAGCCAAATCTGCCTTCAGATCTCAGAATTTTGTTTAATTATTCAATACTCTGGGTTCGATGCCTGGCATTTATGGGCTGCCAATTGGAGCAGGCTCGTGTGGGGAGGATCCCCCCACGTCTACAACCTCACCACCCAAGGAATTTCCCTCCCGGGAGGATCCCTTCTCATTCCGTGCCCCCTTCTCTGCGGGTTCCTCGTGTCAGTTTCCACTTCTGGTTGTGAAATGATTCTCTCTCTGCTGCTGCCTGTCCCAGCCCTGAAGCGGGAGGTACTGAAGTGGATCCACTTGGCATTTGCCCTGATCTGTCACATCTCATACCATGCCGGGCGATGCGGTGCCTCACCACACCCTTATTCAGCATTTCAACTTGACATTGTGTGTGCTTTGTGGCCTTAACTCTCACCCCACGTTGCCCCCATCCAATTGTTTACCTTTTAGAACAACCCTGGAAGGGACAAAGCTATTTCTCCTGCTAGATGTTTTTTAAAAAAAAAAAAAAGGAAGAAGAAAACCCCACCCCTCTCCTCCCCACCACACACATTTCTGCTTCCACTTTTCCCTCGGCAACAAACACAGATCCATAGGAGAGGTGTGCAAATGCCAGCTCCTGGCTGGAGACACCAAAGAGCAGGGACAGTGTCCATGGTGGCGAGGACCCTCCAAAGCAATGGCTTTCACATTTAATATGCATATGAAGCCCCTGGGGGCTCCGTGGACACACAGGTTCTGATTCTGTGGGACTGGGGTGGTGCCTGTGATACTATGTTTCATGCCGGGGAGTCCCATGACACGAGGCATTATGTGGGGCACCCAGGTTTCCCCTGCATCCTCCTCCCATGTCTCCTCTCCTCTGTGCCTGATGCTACCGTCTCATCTCAGGACGTGTGCCTTAGCCTCCGAAGTGCTTCTGACCTCCATCTCCCATGGACTCTGTGGCTTGCTCATTGCATCTCCTTTTATGGTTTAGGACCTTGTATGGTTTAGGCTGGAGTCGGTCTGCTAAGCCCAAGCAAGGGTAACAGTTAGTTATCCCTGGCTAGGAGACAAAAGAAGTGCATTTTGTTGGAGTCAGTTTTCCCCGAAACACTAATGGTACCTTTATCTCAGGGTAATTAAAGCTCTGGCTGATGAATGCGTAATTACCCATAAGCCCGACTCAAATGATCGCCTTGCTCTCTCATCTGTAGCTGACTTCACTTACAGCGGTAACCACCTCAGACGTGCTCCACAGAGTCCTTGTTCCGAGGTGTGTGGGTCGGGTGGAGTCACCTGGGGACTGGCCACCTCCACAATTACTGTGGTGCATGTGGAGCCTGGAGCTGCCCCTGTCTCCATGAAGCAGGGCTTTCACGGCTGATAGGCATGGGAGAAGTCAGCTGGCAGGATTTGTCACACTGGAGGTTCAAGCTGGTCACAGTCCTGAATCTGCCTCTGAGCATTTCTGGGTAAACGGGGTGACCGGACTCTGCTCAGTCTTCAGCACCTGAGCCACTGGCCACTGTCTCACCCCCCTTCTGGGAACAGGTGCATCCTTCACTCCTGCTGCCCTTGACCCTAGCTATGCTGCTATCACTGACATCCTGTGGCCCTCCCACCTCTGTGCTGGGTCAGAACGGGCTTCAGGTCTCCGTCCTCCTGGGCAGGTGCTCATGGAAGCACTGAGAGTGCCAGGGAAACTTCAAGTCCTGAAAATACCCAAGCAGAAAGAGATCTGTAGAGCAGTGGTAGAAGCCACAGTTTCTAGACACTGGTGAGCTCCATCCCTCCTCTTCCTCATGGCGCCTCTACAGAAAAGAACCCTGTTAAACTCTTCTGGGCCCCAGACTTTTACATATCAAATTATACTGTCTTCACAGGATGGATTCAGTGGAATAAAATGTGTATTGACTTAGCATCGTTTCTCGGCCTTTTGGCTAAGATCAAGTGTGTGTTGACTTAGCCTACGGTCTGGCTCTAGATGCTTTGCTGTCTCTGTTACATGACAGGACCACCTCCTGCTCCCTGGGTGCTGTAGACCAATGGAAGCCACTGCCTGTGAGGTTTCTCTCCCTGTCTGACGGGTCTAAAAGGCAGCTGTGGAATCTGGGCTCCTGTGGGATCCCAGGAGAGTGGTTCTCTAAATGGTAGGAAGGGGCTTACCGAGAGCTCTCTTCTGATCTCCTCAAGCACAGGGGCGTTCACTCGAGGGGCAATTTGCCAGGCATAAAAACACAGCATAGAGCGGGAGAGAAAAGTACATGTCTGATGGATCACTGCCACCTGCCAGGCTGTGTCTGTGCATTTTCAAACATTAATTTATCTCTGCCGTGATCCCACGTGGCAGTACGAATGCCTTCATCTGACATACGAGGAAATCACAGCCCAGGATGTCGGCTCCTCAGCCTCCCCAGCCCAGTCTACATCACTGCGAATCCATCTATCTAGGGCTCTCTTATCCCCATCTCTTCTCTTTGCCATTGTGTCCTCTTGTACCGATTTTCTGGCTCCTGTTTTTTTCCCTCAGTGCATGTACAAGTTTCTCAAATGCGTTTTCCTTCCCCGGAAGACATTCATTCTTCAATCTCCCGAAACGGCTTTTGCTCTCAGCTCGCCAATGACACAGCAACGGAAGTCAGCAAGCACCTGTCTCTTCGTGGCCGTTGAGTCTTCTCTCACTTCTTCTTCTTTCTTCTCTGCATGTGTCACTGCTGATGGAAGCCCTCTCAGCCCCAGGACAGCACTGCCTGCTGACCTACCTCCTCCCTCTTGATGTCAGCCCTTCATCATCCCTGCTGCCTTTTCCCTTCTTGTGCTTTCAAATGGGATCTTAGTCCTATACAGCATTTTTAAAATTTTAAAAAAGTTGATTTGAGAGAGAGACAGATTTAGAGAGTAAACAAAGAGTTCCTAACCACTGATTTACTCTGCAAACGCCTGGCATGGCTGGGGCTGAGCAGGGGCTACAGCCAGGAGCAGGAAATTCAATCCAGGTCTCGAATCTGGGTGGCAGGAACCGAATTGCTAGCCATCACCTGCTTCTTCCCAGGGTCTACACTAGTGGAAAACTGGAGTCAGAAACCTGAGCCAGGAACCAAACGCAGGCATTCTGATGTGGGATGCAGGCATCTTGTCTGGCGGACTACAACCACCGGCTCCCTATGTCGTATTCATCTGGTGGCACAATTTCTGTTCTTTCCTTTATAGTTACTCTAACCTTGTAGTTTCAGACACTGCACCTGACAAGCTGCAGGCGTGAACACCCACATTCAGTTTCATAAGTCTAAAACAGAAGCCTGTGCCTCTCGTTAATATTTCTCTCACTTGCCGACTTCTTGGCTTTTACCAAAGTATCAAGTCTCTTCAAGGAGAAATCTCAATCACGTTAGACCACTCTGTATTCCAACTTTCAATCTTTTTTTTTTTGACAGGCAGAGTTAGACAGTAAGAGAGAGAGACAGAGAGAAAGGTCTTCCTTCCGTTGGTTCACCCCCCAAATTGCCGCTACGGCCAGCGCGCTGCGCCTTTCCGAAGCCAGGAGCCAGGTGCTTCTGCCTGGTCTTCCACACAGGTGCAGGGCCCAAGCACTTGGGCCATCCTCCACTGCACTCCCTGGCCACAGCAGAGAGCTGGACTGGAAGAGAAGCAACTGGGACAGAATCTGGAGCCCTAACTGGGACCAGAACCCGGGGTGCCGGTGCCGCAGGCGGAGGATTAGCCGAGTGAGCCGCGGCGCCAGCCCCAACCTTCAATCTTGATGTAGTATTTGACTCCTACAGTTTTAACTCCTGATTGCCCAGTCCTGTCTGTCTCCTTTGTAAGGTTCTGAACACCTCACACCTGGGTTATTGAAGTCGTTTTTCAAATGGTTGCACACCCTTCGTTAACCCTTAGGACTGAGAAACTCCACACAACGCTGCCGGAGTATTCTGGATATGCTACTTGGGTTATGCTTGTCTTCCCAGAAAGCCTGCAAAGTGACACATGCCTTAACTTGACTCGAGAGGTTCTCCGTGATTTCCATATCTTTCCAACCTGTTTTCCCACTGATCACTTACAGAAGCTCTTGGCTCAAGTCAGCTTCAACTATGTGTTAATTAGGATTAGGTTCAATTGCCAGTAACAGTAGAACCCCAAATAACAGTGACTTAAACTCCATGGAAGCTGGTTTCCCTCTCATTTCAAAGACCAAGTACAGGCAGCTCAGGACAGGAATGAGGACTCTGCCCTACCAAGTGCTCAGAGACCCTGGTTCCTCCTCCTTTTTGCTCTACTTTGTGTGGCCTCCGTCCCCAAGGTCACCCAAGAGAGGGAATGGCCTTTTCAGAAGCAGTTGCTGCTGGTGCCGCGGCTCAATAGACTAAGCCTCCACCTAGCGGCGCTGGCACACCAGGTTCTAGTCCCGGTCGGGGCTCCGGATTCTGTCCTGGTTGCCCCTCTTCCAGGACAGCTCTCTGCTATGGCCCGGGAGTGCAGTGGAGGATGGCCCAAGTGCTTGGGGCCTGCACCCCATGGGAGACCAGGATAAGCACCTGGCTCCTGGCTTCGGATCAGTGCGGTGCACCGGCCGCGGCACGTCTGCGGCGGCCATTGGAGGGTGAGCAGGCGGCAAGGGAGGACCTTTCTCTCTGTCTCTCTCTCGCACTGTCCACTCTGCCTGTAAAAAAAAAAAAAAAGAAGCAGTTGCTAACTGCACAGTCCAGCCAGGAAGGAGTGAAGAAGGACACAGTCCCTCTGTTTCAAGGACATTTTCTGGAAGTTGTATCCGTGGCTTCCACTTAGCTCTCAGTGGCCAATGTCTAGTCACATGGCTACCTACAGGTGCAAAGGAGCCTGGGGAATGTGTTTTTTCCTGGGGGAGGCCATGCTTCTGCCTGGCTGAGCCTCAGGGTTTTATTACCAAAGCAAGAGCGCGGGTAAGGGTATTAAGAACAAACAGCCAAGTCTTTCGTCGTCCTCACAGGCTGCGCATGTGGATGCCTTTGGTCGCAGGGCGCGTGTTCACCTCTCTTGCCTGCCTGACACACCTCCTTCTCATCCAGTCCTTCTCATCAGAGAGACGGTGTTGTCTACTTGAATGAACAATGATCTTGGAGTCACCTAGAACTAGGATCCAAACATGGGCTTCAGGGTCCACAGCTCGGCTGAGACCTTGAATCCACCGAACATCTCTGATGTAAAATGAGGTGACAGAAATCATGCCACAGGGTTTTGGTGAAGCCCATATGGAACAGTTTGGAGTAAGCATAGAGCACAGGGTCTCACAGCTCAGGTCCTTGAGAACCGAATGTTCCTTAGATAATCGTGATAGTCACTATGCTTGTATTCTCTCAACAGGTTCAGCACAAGCTCTCCTTTAACAGAGAATTTCCTATCTGTTCTAGTTTAAGACAACCCTTCCCTGTTTTGAAATCTTATAATAATACAAATTCGATTTGAGGCATGTTGAGATAATGAATACATCCTGCTTGTGACATCTTTGCCTTTTTGAACATTTTTTTAAACCTCAAAAAAAAGTTGAAATAGTGCTTTGATGCTTCCTGAGTTGTTACTTTAAGCGCTTCTCCCTTTGTGTACATATACCCAGTTTTCTCAACTAAATGAACTATCTCATGCAGGCACTGACCGTGTATGAAACAAGAAGTTGCTTTTGCTCTCAACCCTTTGCTTTTTTATCCTCTTGGTACCTCCAATGCTGCTTAATACACAGGTGCATTTCACTTCTTGTCTTCCCTTGTCTTGGATGGGTCCCACAGATGTCCAAACAGCTGAGGGCAACAATGAATGCGGAGGATGGGGTTTTATAAACTTGGCACAATTGTCCATGTTTACTTTGGGGTGGTCTCCTGGAAGACATGTCATTCTCTTTTTTGTATGTGAACTCCAAGAGGTATTCTTTACTATTATTATTATTTGAAAATGAGAAAGAGAGAGAGGGATGGAGGAAGAGAGAGAGGGAGGGGGAGAGGGAGAGGGAGAGGGGGAGAGAGAGAGAGATCTTCTATCCACTAGTTCACTCCCCAAACATCAGCATCTGCCAGGATCCTGGAACTCCATCCAGATGCTGCATGGGTGGCAGGGGCCTCAGCACCTGGGCCATCTTTTGCTTCTTATCCCAGATGCATTAGGAGCGAGCTGGATCAGGAGCCCAGGGGCCAGGACTTGAACCAGTGCTCCGAGGGGGATACCGGTATTGCAAGTGGCTTAACTCACAATGTGCTGGCCCCAGCGGCATGCTTAGAACAGAATGAAAGCCACTGAGTGAGTGAATGAGTGCATAAGTGGATGAATGAGTGGCTGTAGAGATCCAATTTATGGTGACCTGGAAGTGACTCAGATGGTCACTGTTACGAGCCAAGGGCTCCAAAGCACGCCCTGCAGTGAACAAGCTCATGCAGAGGCAATGAATGATTCTGAAGGTGCCCTGTGCATGTCTCCCCGTTTCCTCAAGGAGCATGAATGACTCATTTCACTGCCATCCAGCAAGTCTATCTTTGGAGGCTTATCGCCCTAAGATATGATATATATACACATATATATTCTGGGGCTCTGTGGTAGTTGGATTAGAATTCTTCCTCTCTTTTAGGTTCCTAAAGGCCATCAGAGATATCCAACCCCCCTTAGCTGCTCACCCCCTGGGCATGGTTAGGGGTCCAATCAGTTTGCAGTAGCTGGGAGAGAAATGTCTCAGAGTCTGGAGCAAAATCTCTCCCCAGTTGGGCACTTGTAGACGGCAAGCTCCCGTGCCGCTGTGTGTCAAGTGCAGGCACTACCTCTGCTCTTCACGAACCCTCCAAGGGAGGGATTGCTATCCCAGAACCAGAGAGGTTCCAACTATTGTGAGGGGCAGAGGCACGATTTGAATCCAGGCATGTCTACTTCCAAACCTTTCCCCCCTTCTACCATGGAAGTGTCTCTGTGAATATTTCATTAAAAAAAAAAAAAACAGGTTTCTGAAAACACAGAAGTCAGCACGTTTGCTGTAACAGGTGTGTGAGCAGGAAGTGAACACGCAGTCACGTTACACTTCAATTATGTTCTGGTCACTGTTCCAGCCCATCTCCCCCTCCCCGTCTGCACATCCAGAAAACAAACTTGACCCTTAATAGCCAGTGAAGGCGTTTTGCTGTTCTTTGTCCAGACTCTGGAAGGTAGGAATTAACATAGCCATTTATTACACGTTTTTGCAATTATTTGTACTTAATGAAATGGCCTCTTCACAAAAAGTCACTGCTTGTCTTGAGAGGATAATCATAATTTGGTGTCTAAAGACAAAGCAAACTCTCACGGAGTCGGAAACCCTTGCATTCTCCTCTCTCTTTCAGGCACATATTTTATAGTCGGTAATATACACGTAGACTTATGACACACACACATAATAAGCCGAACAGATAGAGTGCATTGTTACGCCTTGTCTAAACCACCAAATAACGTGCCGGCTGAACAAAGACGTCCCGCAGAAAGATTGCCCAGTGGTTTCCCTTTTGTCTGCCTTTCCTCTCCTCTCTCCTTCCACCTGCCCCTCCTTCCCCTGGCTCAAGGCTCTCGGCGCAGGGCTACAAAGCGTCCTGCTCCTCAACAGGTTTAATCTCTGCCACATTCCGGCCTGAGCGTGATTAAGAGGAGGCTGTGGAGAGCTGAAGAGGACGACGCGATGAGGACTTTTCCTGGATAAAAGGTCCTTGCCTGGGATTAGCTTGACTTCATTTGTGGTAAACCCACCTGCCCCATTGACTGGATTGGTTGTGCTTGAGACCCCCGGTGGGGTGGGGGCAGGTGCAGCAGGAGTGGGAGCTCGCCAGGGTGACTCGCCTGGGAGGTGGGCAGCCAGAGTGGCGTCACCTAGGAAGGAGTCCAAGAACTCAGCGGCGTGGAGGTGGAGGGAGGGTGGAGTTGGAGCCAGGCCCTAGTGAGGCGGTCAGGCCTAGAGAAGGGGCTTTCGATAGTTTCTTTCACGTACAAACAGACGCCAAACCACCTGCTTGACCTGGAGCAAGTTAGGTCCCACCTGCGCGAGTGGGCAGTGCCCACGCCCGACGCAAGCAGTCGCCTCTTCCCTCCCTCCTTGTTAGTCCTTTCCAGCTTCTTCTCCGCTTCAGTCTGAAAGACACAAGCATTTTACTTCTCACTCTTTTTTCCCAATTATTTGACTGTTTCTGCTGAGCTTCAGATAAGTACAGGCAACCATGTACGTGTAAGCTTAGGTAGTAGACAGCACAAATGCTATTTGTACTGCCTACTAAGGGGAAAGATGGAAAGTCAATTTTTGATAAGGGCTTTAGGTGTGAATGGAGGATTGCTTTTCCGCCCAAAGGGTAGGAAAATCAACACTTTGTAGTGTGGTTACAGAACCCTGAGCAAATCCCCGTACATGGGAAGCTGGCAATGGACGGGGCTGCTTGTGGTTGATGAGAAGGTTGAAGATGTGATGCAGGTCAAACTATACTACATCCTGTATGTGTGCTAGTTCATGTCCTGGCTGCTCCACTAATTTGAAAGGCAGACTAGCAGAGAAGCAGAGAGAGAGAGAGAGAGAGAGGTCTTCCATCCACTGATTCACTCCCCACATGGCCACAATGGCCGGAGCTGTGCCAATCTGAAGCCAGGAGCCAGGAGCTTCTTCCAGGTCTCCCACACGAGTGCAGGAGCCCAAGGACTTGGGCCATCTTCTACTGCTCTCCTAGGCCATAGTAGAGAGCTGGATTGGAAGTGGAGCAGCCGGGACTCGAACTGGCACCTATATGAGATGTTGGAACTGCAGATGGTGGCTTTACCCATTACGCCACAGCGTTGGTCCCTGCTCTGCTTTTGATCCAGCTCCCTGCTAATGTACCTGGGAAAGTAGTGAAAGATGGCTTAAGTGCCTGAGTCTCTGCCACCCATGTGGGAGATCCAGGTGGAGTTCCAGGATTCTGGCTTTGATCTGGGCCAGTCTTGGCTGTTGAGAACATCTGGGGAGTGAACCAGCAGATGGAAGATCTCTCTCTCTCTCTCTCTCTCTGTCTCTCTGTCTTTTTTTCTCTTTTTTTTTTTTTTTTGACAGGCAGAGTGGACAGTGAGAGAGAGAGACAGAGAGAAAGGTCTTCCTTTGCTGTTGGTTCACCCTCCAATGGCTGCCACGGCCGGCGCGCTGCAGCCGGCGCACCACGCTGATCCGATGGCAGGAGCCAGGAGCCAGGTGCTTTTCCTGGTCTCCCATGGGGTGCAGGGCCCAAGCACTTGGGCCATCCTCCACTGCACTCCCGGGCCACAGCAGAGAGCTGGCCTGGAAGAGGGGCAACTGGGACAGAATCCAGCGCCCCGACCGGGACTAGAACCCGGTGTGCCGGCGCTGCTAGGCGGAAGATTAGCCTAGTGAGCCGCGGCGCCGGCCTGTCTCTCTGTCTTTCACTCCCTGTAGCTCTACCTTCAAAATAAGTAAATAAATCTTAAAGAAACAAACAAAAAAAGCTAGTTGCCCAAGAGAATGGAAAGAAGAGAGTAGACAATCATGGAAAATGGTTTGTTTTAAAAATGGACCAAAATAGGGATATTGAGAAGGGCAGCTGGTTTGAAAGAAGATAATCTGGCTCTAGTAAGATTCAGAAGAAAGTTTAGAGACTTATGAAAATACTCAACAGGCAAGTGGGGTATGAGGGATGGAGCTTGGGTAGCTTGAAACTTGACTTGTAAGTATGGGAGCCATCTGTCCAAGGTCATAATTGAAGCTCTAACCAAGAATGAATGATCTCTCCTAGGGTTGGAGAGAAGAAAAGTCACGTCATTAAATAAAGACTCTCTACTACAGACACATAGCAGAGGAGAAAATACACAGGAGTAAATAAACACACATGAGATGCTTCTGCTGTGAATCCATGCAGCAAGTTCCCCCAGGAGCCACGGCGGAAGAACAAAGGTGGCTTCTCCAGTCAATTTGAAGACATTTCCACAGCCTTGCTGAGTCCTAGAAGGACCAAGCGCATTTGAACGGTGCTCCCCTGACCCTGTCTCTTCCTGGTACAGAGACCAGGGGCAGGAGTCTCATTTCCCCCTGAATGCAGGACATTTGTTGCATATAATCTCCTCTTTGATGTCCTGCTGCAATTTTGCAGTCCAAAGCTCTGCCCCTTCCTTAAAAATCCTGGGATTCCAGACCCTCACTTTGTGAGTATAAGAAGATGCCCTTGGCTCAACTTTTTCCTTCTCTGAGTTAAACCTGGAGGAGTGCATAGGGTGAGCCCAGAGACTGGTGATTTAATTTTTCTGTGTCTCAGCTTTCTTAGCTAAGCATCCAAGGGATCCTTTGAGGGCCCACGCACACCATCTTCTTCTCATCTAGTTCATCTTAGCACCATTCATACTGATACCCAATAAGTGGTTGGCAAAGGATTCATTGGGGTACAAAGGCCAGAATAAAGTGCATAGAGATTCCCTCCCAAACTCTAGCTGTGTCTCCTCCCTTCACTTTTAGTTCAAGGTTTCACCAAAAGCGTTCTGTGGTATCAGCTACCACTGTTGCATGAGAAGGCTGCAGAATGTGTTCATATGGGTAAGCCCCCTCCCGTAGGGAAATCTTGTCTTCCACTCACTTGCTAAATTCTGTGTTCAAAACTGGAATAAACCAGACTGTCTTCTGCAGGACTTCTCAGAGCCTTAATACCACACTAATGTCTCCTGGGAATTGCTGAAACCACTATTGAATGGGCAGCCTTTCCCATGTACACTGAGCTGTAGAGAGCACCCTGCTTTTCCGAGATGTTGAGAAATTCATTCTCTGCAGATTCCACTTTGGGAACTCACTGGTTGCTGTAGAATAAATGTATAAGAAAAAACACCTGTGGGTATACGTACTTGATTTATTAGTTTAGATCTTTCAGGATCCCAAACATAAGATGTTTTCCCATCCCCAAAATGGGTTTTGAGAAAAGAAAACCAAGAAGGAGGCCTTTAAGGTGTGGGCTATAGGAACCAGGTGTTTCAATATTCATATGGATTTTTGGGAACATTTTCATTCCCTCCACATCAAGGTTGGTACTGCAGGTTCTGAGACTCCTGCAAAGAGAAGGCAGGCACACCCTGAGTGCTATAAAGTTACTCATGAGAAACTTGTTGTCAATTACCAGAGTAAAATAATAGGGCGTTTTTTTTCTGTCTTTATTTAAAAAGCTACTTCTCAGCCAAGCCGTCTGCAGAGTGCCGTCACGGGCCGGATGCGTTGCTCCCCAGCAAGGTTAGACAGGCTGCTGGGGCTCACCCAGTGGGTGGATTTAAGGCTTAGCTGGCATTCTGGGGGACAGAGCTGGGGAAGACAGGGCTTGGACACGTGACTCATCCCATGCTCTTTCTCAAGATGGAACCAGCAGCCTCTGGGGCTGCCTGCCGTGGTTGTCTGAACCCCTGTGGGTTTCTGTACTGACCCTGGCAGCCATGCACTGTGGCTTTCTGTGGTCACGCTGGTCCAGCGCCCCTGTGCTGCTCATTGGGGCCTCCTCGCTGCTATAAATGAGTGGGCAGTTCCCATAGGCCCCTGGGAAGCTGCCATATTGACCACTGGGAAGCGTACTCCTCTTCCACACTCTCAACAATGAGAGCCAGTAAAAAGCTTTGGCAATGGAGTTGGGCTGTGTTTACAGCTCAGTCTAGGGACAAAAGGGAGAATGGCAATAAATCACCACACTGTAACACTTCTACGAACTGGAAAACTTTTGTCTTCATAAGAAGCAGGGAGCATTTGCAGCAAGACTCAAGTTCTGGCTGTGGCTGTTTAACCATCGGAGTGTCCAGACATTCGCAGGGGAGTACTGCGGATGTTTCCAAGGTGTCTTATGGCACTGAGTGCTTTTGCTCACGTTCTGTAAGGATGATGCTCACGACAGTACCGGTGTCGAACGTCATCAACCATGCCATACACAGTAGAAAAATCGGGGCTTAGAGGGTTCGAGTGATTTGTCCAAGCGATGTGTGTCTTCATACAGCAAGTGGAAGACAGACTAGGAACCAAACCCACTCGCTGACTCCAATTCTGGTACCCTTGGGCCTCCTCATCATAAGGAACCTGAACTTGACCACCAGCTCGCTTCAGCCTCTAACATTGCCTCACCCTAGAGTCAGCGCCTGCTTGGAGGCCGTCTCCTACTCACGGCGGTTGTGGAATCTGGGACTAAGGGCGCTCTCAGATCATCTCAGCCTTTCATCTGGAAAACAAGTAGGTCCAGAGTTCCCTCTTCTAATGCTCTCCTGGGTCATCCGATCTCATCTTTTCATCCGTCTCACTATTGGGGCAGCTTGTTCCCTGGCATATTTCCTCCACTCTCCTGAGCTCCAGCTCCAGCCAATTTTATTTAACCACTGGGGCTTAATTACCCAGCTCACTGGCTCAGCGAAGTCCACCTGCGTCTCCTCAAGGAATGGGTGGCATAAGCTTCCACAGGCTCCCCTGACTCTCCCACTTTTGATAAGACTTCCTTTTCTTTTACTTTCCTCGTGTGGGATTTCTATCTGAGTCCCCCACGCCTCCCTCCTCCGGATTTCCCCAAGGCGAATGCTGACCTGGCTACAACCTCATGCTATTGGAGCAGCTGGCTCAGAGCCCCTGGGGTCTCCACCCCCATGCTCTAGTTCTCTAAGTTGTCTAGCAACTTTCAGTCTCCCATTTTGCTTCGACCACTTTCCCTCTTCCGGTCTGGGTGTCAGTTCTCAAGAAGAGGAAGAAAGGGAAGAGTCTGAAATCTGATGCCCCACGAACCTGTCTAATCCTGTTTCCTGGTGCAGCAGGGGCTGAAAGGGTGATGCCGCAGAACAATAACCGTCGGACATGAAAGGAGGGGATGGGGAGGGGGCGTCCTCTCCTTTTCATTTATCCTGGCAAATGCTGTCAACAGCTACAGGGGTGTCTTAGAGTCAGGAAGTCAAGACAGTGCCAGATTATTATTTTCCTTAGTATAGTTTGGGGAGGGCGCTTGATCTCCTTGGATGAGGAATGGCCACGAGGGTGTGAGTTAAACAGTGTGAAGTTCTGGGAGGGGAAAACAAACTCGAGTTTCAGTGACGCGGATTCCAGTTCTGGACAGAGCTTCAATAACGTTGGGGACCCGGGAAGGGTCACTTACCCTTGCTGTTCATTTTGTCACTTGACACATGTGGATAATAATGCCCTCACCACATGTCTCAGACACTGCGAGGATAGAAAGAGAGATGTGAAAAGACTTTAAAATAATGAATATATCATGTGAATGACGGGATACTTGTTCGTCTTGCAAACACCACTTTCGTTAGTAGGGTGCTTCAAAGGGAAGTATTAAATTCCCCCGGAATCTTTCCCCTTGGCTATAGTGTTTTGTGGTTGATTGAAAAGTCTGACCAATTTTGGTTTACACTTATTTTATGTAAACCTATTCATACCTCTTTATAGACGTGAGAATGATCTGTTGCCCACTAATCACAGGGTTTATTTGAATGACCTGGCTGGCTAAACAAGCTCCTCAATTAAAAAAAAAAAAAGTGCATCTCTCCCACATCTGTGAGCTCAGTTCAGACGAGCATTGGTTCTCTACAGAGAAGGCCACTCTTTGCATCAAGCTGCGTGAGTAGCTGACCGTGCCCACTGAAACCCTTCTTCCCCCTTGCTTGTTGTCATTTTGCAGCCATGCAACACGTAGCATTCCAGAGGGGATGCTTCCAGGGCTCTTTCAATTATGAGCTGTACTTAAATTTCATGTCACCATTATCAGAAGTTCAAGGCGAACTTTGTTCCTTGAATGAAGACCCTGTAGAGCCACCTCTCGATGGTCAGCTTGCAATGAGATAAACAGAGGAGAGATGAGGTCATCAGCATCATCTAATTGTGACTGTCTCCCCCATGCCTTTCGGATCTGTTTCAGCCAATCAGAATATAGTGTTTTACTTACTGAATGAAGAAGTCTCTGGAAGGAACCGAGCACAAGTGAGCACAGTAAGTCCAGGGTTTTGGTTTTCAAAAGGGACAAAGTCTAAGTTGTGTTAATAGGAGGAAAGGGCTGCCCCATACAAGACCAGAGGCGACATAAGGAGGGCTTGTTTTCGGGTAACTGGTCAGAAATCAGTCGTGGCTTTCTACTGAAGAAGGTTTGATGTGAACTTGAGCCCCCACCATCTTCCCTACTCTTAAAACAAAAAACAAAAAACAAAAAACTGCAGCGCTCTCATCTGTTTGCACACGAGTGTCGCAGGGGCCTATGGTTCTTGTGTAACAGTAGAAACCCAAAATTCGCCATCCCTTCAAGAACTGAGAATTGTGTATAAGTGACAAGGGTGAAGGCATCTGCAGGCAAAAATGGAAGCAATTTCCAACTTGAGGCAGGAGCAACCCCCCCACAGTGTTCTGGTAGCAAAAACCAGGTAAGAAAGAGAACCAGGAGGCCGGCGCTATGGTGTAGCAGGTAAAGCCACTGTCTGGAGTGCCAGCATCCTATGTGGGCATTGGTTCAAGTCCTAGCTGCTCCACTTCCAACCCAGCTCTCTGCTATGTTATGGCCTGGGAAAGCAGTAGAAGATGGCCCAAGTCCTTGGACCCCTGCACCCACGTGGGAGACCTGGAAGAAGCTCCTGGCTCCTGGCTTTGAATCAGTGCAGTTCCGGCTGTTGTGGCTAATTAGGGAGTGAACCAGCAGATGGAGGAACTCTCTCTCTCTCTCTCTCTCTCTCTCTCTCTCTCTCTCTCTTTGCCTCTCCTTCTCTCTCTGTGTAACTCTGACTTTCAAATAAATAAATAAATTTTAAAAAACAAAACAAAAAGAAAGGGAGCCAGGTCCTCTTGAGACTCACTCTCTGCAGAACATCCAAATGGGCCTCCCTTAGCCTGCAGTGGAATGCTAGGATGTCAAGACCTAGGGAGAGAGCGAGAACTGAGCTGCTTCCCTCAACAAAGCGGTGCTACAATAGCAAAGGACCCGAGGCTAGGTAACTTATCAAGTCGAGATTTATTCCGTGCATAGTTTTGGAGACTGGACGTCTGAACAGTACAGCACTGGCTCGGCGAGGGCCCTCCCTTAACAGCACGTCCTGCAGGGCAGCATCCAAGGGGCAGGAACACACACGGGAAAGGGAGATCACACGGGGACAGGAAGTCAGAGGGAGCACAGTGCCCAGCTGCTCTTTTCCTATCAACCCTCTCATGGGCACTAACCAGGGTCAATTACTTTGGTGGGCAGCACCCCCAGTGACCTCAGAATGTCCCAACACCATCCCCCTTAAAGGACCCATCACTTCCCAACATTGTTATGCTGAAGACCAGCTTCCAATGCATGCAGCTTAGAGGGCAGCACTCAGAGCAAACCCAAGCCACAGCAGACACCACGGGGAGACAAGGGAAGCAATGGACAGCATCGGTCAGGAGAGGGACAGCATCCACCTGTGGCCCCTCCTTCCCCACATTCTATCATACCTCTCAGCCTGGGGCAGGGGAAAAGAACACCCCTTTACCATTGCTCTTTCTTTCTTTTTAAATATTTATTTATTTATTTATTTGAAAGGCAGAGTTACAAAGAGGCAGAAGCAGAGAGAGAGAGAGAGAGAGAGGGAGAGAGAGTTAGGTCTTCCATCTGCTGGTTCACTCCTCAGATGGCTGCAATGGCTGGAGCTGCACTGATCCAAAGCCAGGAGCCAGGAGCTTCTTCCAGGTCTCCCACACAGGTGCAGGGGCCCAAGGACTTGGGCCATCTTCCACTGCTTTCCCAGGCCATAGCATAGAGAGCTGGATCAGAAGTACAGCAGCTGGGACTGGAACCGGCACCCATATAGGATGCTGGCACTGCAGACAGCAGCTTTACCCACTATGCCACAATGCCAGCCCCTACTGTTGTTCTTTGAGATAGCTCTAACCATGCAATGAGCAGACATGAGTGTTTCATATTTAGTTTGGGGAAGACCAGAAAGAAAGAGGACCCCAGGGTAATCCTAAGGCAAGAAGAAATGTCTGTTTCTTGTCAGCCTAGGGAGGGACCCCTCCAACAGCTGTGGGCTGGGCGAGAACAGTTGCTCACCTCTCTGGCTTGCAGTCAAGTCATCCCAGGATAGCAGAAGTTATGGAGGGGCCTGCAGACCAGCAGTGGCTTAGGGGAGAGGAAGACGAATCCCAGAATAGTTTCTTCCCCTCATTGGCGAGTGAGGGCTCTTAGAGGGCACCATGGACCATGCCACATAGAGGATATTCATGGGTGAGAGTCCACGCTGCTCTCCTTGCAATCATGCCCTATCCCCCGTTCATTGATCCCTTTTTCTTTTTCAGTTGGCAGCTAATATGTGATCGAAGGCTACCCAACCCTGTAAGTATGAGTCGAAGCAGTTCTACATAGGCAAAGGAAGCGCTCATAAACGAAGGCACACTTATCCATCTCTAAACGAGATGTAAGGACCTCTGTACATACTGTGGGCCAGTGTACTTTGTCGCTCCCCGTCTTCGTGGAGGAACGACACAGGACCCTGCGCTGTTCTTCTGTCTGCTCGGCCCTCCCCGGGTTTGCTGCTGGTTCTTCCCGGGTTGGCTACTGTCCCTTCCACCTCCGTGGAAGGGCGGTTCCCCCTGGCCACTTTCCCCACTTCCGCAGGGGAGTGGCACACCACCGGCCGGCTCTCTCAGGGGCTGCACAGGTGTTCCTTCAGATAGATGTTCCTCTTAGATGTTCCTGGTGCATGCCCTCTCTCTCCTCCTTTATAGTCCTCCTCCGCCAATCTTAACTCAGCTGCCCACACGCCGAGTACGCTGCTCTCCTCCAATCAGGAGCAGCTCCTGCAGCTTGTCAAGTTGGTGAGAGGCAGCTGGGTAGAAGCTGTTGCCTCCTCTCCCAGCGCCATATTGTGGGAGAGCAGATGCATAGAATAAGTCTTAATTCCAGTAACTTAGTCTAGTCCGAGTTGCTCCCCACAGTACTTCTGTTCAGGTGGATCACCAAGACACTTCAGCCTCCAAGGATGAAAACGAGGCACCCTCCTTGGTCTTTTGTCTCTATGTGGCTCAGCCAAGACTTGCTAAGGCATTGGAGCAGCTGTTACCAACATCCTCTCCCTTGTCCGTGGGTCTCTAATCTCCTCTGGAGTCATCAGCTGGGCTTTGGTGGCTTATCCAAGGGTTCCCTTCCTGTCTTAGAGGGTAGGACAGGCTGGGTAGCTGTTGCCAGTTCCTTGAAAACATTTGCAGACTAGGGATAAAGTTCTGGGGAGGAGCTTCTGCTGTGTCTAGTGCTTATCACTAATTAGGATCTCCAGGTAATGGGTTGCTAATTTGTCATTGCCCTTTGTCAAGTTATAGCCTTTTCAGGGCTTGTAGGATAAGGAGTTTGCCATATTGTAAGTCTTGTCTGACTAGGGTGTAGGGGTCTGGCAATGGTTTCAAGAGTCACCTCCCCTCGCTTCTCTTTCTCTGCCCTAGAATCCTGAGTAACAGTTTTCAGAAGTCCCTTCCACCCGAAATCCAAACCGAGCTGAACCAAGCTCCTCCAAGTTCAAGTAGACGAGAAATATTGTTCATTAAGCAACACTTCCCTTCCCAGAGGGAAATTCATAATTCATTACCATCAACTCTCTCGCCAGTCAGTTTTGCTCGATGTGGGACCAAGTGGGAGGAAAATGCTGACTCCTAATTTTTTTTTTTTTTTTTTTTCAGAACATGCTAGGGTGGAAAATCTGAGAGTCGGACTTGGCATCTGGAGATTGGAGCTTGAGTCCGGACACTGCCGAGTGAATCTGGGAAAGTCATTTGAAGTTTCCAAACCTCGATTTCTTTATCTGTAAAACTGGAGTAATAACATCTCCCATTGCCTGCTTCTGAGGGTGGCTGGGAGGGAGGAAGACGAACATGAAATATTTTCTCTGAAAGAGAGTGCAAAGAGCAAAGCGTAGTGGGATGTTACAATCCCTCAAGGAGTGAGAAGCCAGAGTTTTTGAATAAACGTAATCCTAATAAAAGATACCTCCCCCCACTTCACTCCCTGATATATCCCCTCATCTGAAGCAACCCTCTGGAATGTTGAGCAGCGAGCCAGGAAAAGTGGAGATTTTTCTCTTGGTTTGAGAGCAGCTTCCACCATATAAAGACAGCCTTGTCTGCCCTCAGGGCCATCTCTTGGTGGCTTTTTGGGTAACTTCATTTGGGCTTGGATGTTCCTACGGCATGTAAGTCTTACTCTTTGGCCTTTTGCGTTAGGGGCTATAAATGCCCCCGAAGGGGTCACAGCAAGAGTGACTTCCGATGCTTCATCTTCTAGAAGCTCCCGGCTGCAGCAGGGACTGTTGTGGCAATGGAGGCAGATCTCAACAGGCTGATGCGGGGCAGGTCCAGCACCAACCACAGGAACACCGGGCGGGCTGCCAAGTTTCATCCAGGAGGTACATCTCTCCTGGAGTTTATAACCCTGCAAAGGAGAGAATCAACAATGAGAAGCTGCTCCACGCCCTTAATACCACAACATTACTCATGGGCACCTTGTTGTTAATTAAGAGCGGTAAATACCACAGTTATTTCATTTCTCTTTAGCACTCTCACAGGGAGCAACTCCTGGCTGTGGGATGGAGGCTAGGAGTGGATCCCCAGAAGGTTTCGGAGGTCCTGCTGGAGACTGGAGCTCCAGTAGTTCTGATGGGGCTCTCTCATCCAGAGGCAGACTCACCCTGGGTTTCACTGTCCACACTCTTACACCGCACGCAGGGGGCATGGCCGTGACTTCTCTGGAAAGTTCAAGTTCAGACCTGCTGATCTTTGAACACTGTAGCAAGTGCTTATTTGCTATAAACAAGTCTCCAATCGCCTGCGAGCCTCCTTGCTTCCTGAGAAGGCCCGAGAATGATGGGGTAGCTGGTATTCAAGGTTGGCAGATGGTCTTCCCCCTATCCTCCGCTTAGAAGCCTGCCTTAGCGAGCATTTTCCAACTCTCTACAATGCTCCTCCCACCCTCTTCGATGTGTACCCCTGGGATGTTCACGTTGGACACGGCACCTGTCTTTTTTTTTGTGTTTCATCCAAAATCTTGCCAAATACTCAAGGTGCACAGGACAGGATCCTGGCCTTCAGGAACTCTGTTGGGCCAGCTAGATGGATGGGAGCAAGTTCAACTGCAGTGTTAGACCACACAGGCCCTGATGGTGGAGGTCTAGCATGCCACGGTCATCCGGGCAAGGAGCAGTCATTTTGAGAGGTGAGAAATGCGATGAAAGTTTCTAAGAGAATAAGGTTTTTCAGGTAGAGAGTGAGACATGCGGAAGAACAAGGCACAGTGCACACAGTGAGAGCCTGGGCCTTGTTACAGGGAATTTCTTGTCCCAGGTGGGACATTTCTTACGGATGTATCTGCTTTTCCGATTCCTGCTTCCCTGAATGCCTCCTAAGTTTGATGGGTATACGTTTTCTGCACCTGATAACTTAATGCAGACGTGTATCCTTGAGACATTCTTGTGGGTCTCACATTACAATGACATTGGGCATGGACCTTGAGTATTTTACATCTGTTTTATTTATTCTCTTTTTCTTCTCATCCCCAAATATGTGTCTTAGTCTTCCTTCAGCCCTTACTATTGCTATTTTTTAAATTTATTTATTTATTTGAAAGTCAGAAAGAAAGTGACAGAGAGAGAGAAAGAGAGAGGTCTTCCATCCACTGGTTCACTCCCCAGATGGCCTCAACAGTGGAGCTGTGCTGATACGAAGCCAGGAGCCAGGAACCAGGAGCTTCTTCTGGGTCTCCCACGTGGGTGCAGGGGCCCAAGGACTTGGGCCATCTTCTACTGCTTTCCCAGGCCATAGCAGAGAGCTGGATCAGAAGTGGAGCAGCCGGGACTCAAACCGGCGGCTTTATCTACTACACCACAGTGGCGGCCCCTTCTCCCTCCTTACTATTTCTATTTTTCCTAGATCCATGCCTTTGAAAGTCATACATTAGAAATCCTTCTCTTTAAAAAAATCTACCCCTATTCTCAATCCCCTCTTGTTAACTGATGTCTTGGGGGTGCGGTTGGAAGGGATATGGAGTGCAAGGCTTTTGCCCCAGTTCACAACACAGGTCCTTTCTTCATCCCTGGTCAGTTTCCTCCAGAGTCAGGTTCTCCTGCTCTGTGGTCTCCACTTAGGTTCTCAGCTTCTACAAAATGCCCTTTGTGCCTCACCTCCATGCTGCACGGGCAGCCTTTGGAGAGGTGGACACAAGGAGCCCGGGGTGGTGAGATTTCTTGGAGAGACCATGTGATATTCCTGACTCGTGCATTCATCCACCCATTCCTTCCCTCAACCGTTTTGCACCCGGCACTACGTCACGTGCTGGGGTTGCCATGCTGTGTCCGACAGATGGCACCTGCCTCCTCGGATCTTGCAGTTCCACGATATGATCTGGAGATTTTCTGCCACGGCCATCAGCTACTCTCCCACGTGGGGATCCTGTTCCCTAGCACCTAAACCGCCTTCCAAGAAGAACACTACCTGCAAGTATACTGGAGAACTATGTTGCTTTTTTGAGGCAGTTGAGGAGTCACCATTGACCTGGAACTGCCCAAGATTCCAGCAAGAGCTCGAGACTGCAAAGGACAAGGTGTTATCGAGGTGTGCTGAGGCTGTGGCTCCAGGTGACTTTACGTTAAGGCAAGAATTCTGGAAACCCAAGCAGCATCTGTATCGTCCTTTGAGATGACAGTTTTTCCGTTTCTACACTTGGACCCCCTTTGCTCACGGGCCTTGAAATCACAGATGCCTGATTCCCAGCAGTAGGCTTTGGAAAGGGACTTGTGAAGTGGGGAACAACCTCAGAGCACACTAGCTGATGCAGCCACGGGACCAGGCTCTGTCCATGTGCCTCTCTGTTTGGGCGCAGGTTTTTTCTGTTTCGTCCATTGCCATGTCTCCAGTGCTTAGGAGACTGCCTGTGACAGTGAGTGCTGAAGACATTTTTGTAGGATGAGTGGTTGAATAATCATTTTGACCCAGACACAACCACTCAGCTGCCAACACCTTGTGAAAAGGAAGGTGAGGTGCTTGTTCTTCTTCGGCTTAATAACAGTCTGCAGGTACTGTTGTCTTTTATATGCCTGCTTAGCTCATTTTGAAGGTCCAATAAATATTAATTGATGGACAAGAAATTCTGGGGTTTGGCTCCAGCCGGATCCAAGTACTGTTTTTTTGAGGAAGTTTATAAGAACAGGGGAATGTAGGATATTATGCTGTGAGTCCTGAGACTGTTGGGACCCCCCCTCCTTCTCCCAAACCTAAAGCCTGGGAGAAGTGGGTGGAGAGAGAAGGGAAGCGACTAATTATATCTCCGGTTATATAATTACGTGCTCAGGTTCTCACTGGTGGTGGGTTTTAAAGGATCCTTGAGTGCTTTCAATTTTGAAATGCTTTGTTTTCTCAGGCTTTGTTTTATTCACCCTTTGTTTGTCATTCTTGCTCCTTCCCCAGTGCTTTCCAGGGGAACCTGGTCTGAAGACCAGCCAATGGACTTGGTGTCTACCTTGACAAAACTGAGATACAGAAGGACTGATGGTTGAGCAACAGAACCCAAACGCCCTGAATGCAGCCCAAGCTCCTCAGCCTGCTGAAGCACCTTTCATGGGAGGCCCTCGCCGTGAGCTAAAACAGTGGCTCTCATCATCTCATTCCCAAACCAGCGGCCTCAATCACATGGGAACTTGCTAGAAAGGCTAATTCTTGGGTTCCACTCCTTAATTCCCAGAAACCCTAGGGTGGGGCCCAGCAACCTGCCTGTTAACAAGCCCTCCAGGAGTTTCTGATGCATGCTCAAGTTTGGAAATCACTGCTCTAGATGTGAGAGTCTAGAACAGTGATTCCCAGCCTTGGTGACTGCATGTAACAATGACCCCACCCCAGACCTGCTGAATTAGGAACCCCAAGAGTATAGACCGAACAGCAGACTACTGTTTAGTTCTTTTATATGCCACATGGATTCCAATGATGTTGGGCAGTGACTGAGTGCCCCTGTATCAGAATAGTATACTTTGCATTGAACATATGTGAATGCTGTTCCCAGGAGAGGCAGTTGGGGGGACAGTGAACCTGGCCGATGCTGACCAAGAAGACAGCCAGTTCCTGCACAGTGACTGCATCTCTGCCCGGAGCATGAGCAGAGCCAGCCATGCTGCCTACGGATGTGCAGAGGCTGTGACTTGGTGACCCGTGGGGGAGGCCATCACCCCATGGTTTCATGAGCAACTAAAATGATTCTCCTGACTTCTCAAGACTGCCTTGAAGAGACAAGGGACCGTCTAGTCCGAAGCTCAGGCAGTCTCCACTCATATTCAGCCTTGGGTAACTTTTCTCCTGGTCTTCTTCATTGGGTGAATCATGGCTCCCCACCTCTGGTGTGCAGCAGACTCACCTGTAGCACTCACAAAGAGCCAGAAGCTCAGGCTCATGGAAGCAGGAGAGGCCCTGGGCCTTGGCTTGTTTGAGATCCCCAGTGATTCTCATGCCTCCCGCACTTTGAGAGCTCCTGTTGTGGGGCAGGTGCTGGCACATCTGTCTGTCTTTTTATTTTAAAGATTTATTTTTATTTATTTAAAAGAGGTATTTTATTTATTGAAAGAAAACTATTTATTATATTTTATTCATTTGAAAAGGGAGAGAGAGACAGAGACAGAGACAGAGACAGAGACAGAGAGAGAGAGAGAGAGGGAGAGAGAGAAGGGTAGGTCTTCCATCTACCAGTTCATTCTCTGAATGGCTGTAATAGCCAGAGCTGGGCTGATTTGAAGTCAGGAGCCAGGAGCTTCTTCCAGGTCTCCCACATGGGTACAGGGGCCCAAGGACTTGGGCCATTCTCTGCTGTTTTCCCAGACACATTAGCAGTGAACTGGAGTAGAAGTGGAGCAGCTGGGACTTGAACTGGCACCCATATGGGATGCTGGTGCCACAGACCAGGGCTTCAACCTGCTGCACCACAGCACCGGCCCTTCTGGCACATCTTTCTGCTGAGACCCAGAGAATTAACACCATGGGCTTTGCAGACCTGAGGTCCCTGCTGCATCTGCTCAGCTTCAACGTCATTGCAAGGAAGCCGGCATAGGTATCATGTAACCAGATGTGTGTGGTTCTGTTTCAATCAAACTTTATTTATAAAACCAGAGGGTGGGCATTTAGCCCCCAGACCATAGTTTGTCTATCCCTGCCGTAGACAATAGAGCTCAAGCCTGACTACACAGTAGAGTTGTTTTGCTTGTTGTAAATCAACATCTAGGCCCTACTCCCAACCTGGATTGAATTGTTCAGGGGTGGAGCCCAGGAATTTTTATTTCCTTTACTTTTATAGCTCCTCTCTGACTCCAATGTACAGCCAGGATCAAGAACCACTACTTTATGCATTCATTCAGTAAGTGGTGCTCAGTCATCACGTTCTTAGAACTTTCAAAATATGAGTCAGATCATACAACACTCCCCAGGCTTTCCATAGTAGTCATAATGAAATTGACATCCTTGTCGCGTCTTGCAGTGTCCTTCAAGACTTTGCCCCTAGAGATCTCTTTAATCTCATTCTCCTGTGTAAATCCTCTGACACCCTTTATGTATCTAGGATATTTCAAACACTACCATGGGCCATGGTCTTCGCCCTTATATTCTCTTAGAAAATCTTCTGTTTCAGTTAATAACCGTCACAGCATCCTGTATCTTAAAACGGCAACAAGCATTTATTTTGTTCATAAATCTTCAAATTTTGCAGGAGTTGGCAGGGATGGCTCATCTCTCCTCCATGAAACATCAATGGGGGTGACTCAGCCGGGGCAAGAGGAGGGCTGGCACGGGCTATCAGTCAGCTCAGCTGGGCTGCTGGGAAGGGGCCCCAATTTCTCTTCGCAAGGGCTACTTCCAAGGGTTGCTTGAGCTTCCTCAAAACATGGCAGCGGGAGACAAGAGCAAGCTCCCCAACACAGCATCAGCGGAAATCGTTAATCTCTTCTGGTATGGACCAGAACCTGACAAAGCATAAATTCTGTTCCATTAGCCACAACAGTCATAAGAGAAGGGACCCCACTTCTTAATGGGACAAGTGACCAAGGTGTTTGTAGACGTTT
This sequence comes from Oryctolagus cuniculus, assembly GCF_051225735.1. NCBI lineage: Eukaryota > Metazoa > Chordata > Mammalia > Lagomorpha > Leporidae > Oryctolagus > Oryctolagus cuniculus. The sequence continues at coordinate 7,575,731 of NC_142883.1, forward strand.
ATCCTCTCTCAGAGCAACTTTGCATATGTGAAGGTATTTCAAAAGTTTGTGGGAAAAGGGAATTAAAAGATATGCTTACTTTGGTGCAGAAAAATTTTGAAATCGTGTGTAAGAAGGGTCTTCAAAAAGTTTGTGGAAAATGCATATTAGAAAAAAGGATGCCGGCGCCACGGCTCACTAGGCTAATCCTTCGCCTTGCAGCGACAGCACACCGGGTTCTAGTCCCGGTCGGGGCGCCGGATTCTGTCCCGGTTGCCCCTCTTCCAGGCCAGCTCTCTGCTGTGGCCCAGGAGTGCAGTGGAGGATGGCCCAAGTGCTTGGGCCCTGCACCCCATGGGAGACCAGGAGAAGCACCTGGCTCCTGCCTTTGGATCAGCGTGGTGTGCTGGCCGCGGCGGCCATTGGAGGGTGAACCAATGGCAAAGGAAGACCTTTCTCTCTGTCTCTCTCTCTCACTGTCCACTCTGCCTGTCAAAAAAAAAAAAAAAAAAAGATGCCCAAATATCAAAGTTCTTTTGCACCAAAGTGAACGTATCATGTAATTCTACTGTCTATGAATGCTTTGAAGCACCCTTCTACAGTCGTGACTCACTCCCATACTCCTCTGGGTTTTCTGCTCTGACTTCATCATACCAGAGGAGACTTCCTGGCCACCTCATCTAAATAGCAGCTCCACTGCCTCATCTGCCATCATCATTGTTTATCCCCTGACATTGGGTTATGGCTCTCCATAGCACTGAAGAGCATCAGATACATTGTATACAGGTGTATAATAAACACTGATGTGTTACTTTGTGTTGGATGCTTGGCTAACTAGAAGAGATATATAAAGCCCTGTTTCAACCTCTAGAAACCTTAGATAGCACTGAGACTAAAAAATAAAATAAATTCAAGTGAGCCATAAAATCCACTGATGAAAAATACAAGCATACTTGAAGAGCCTGGATTTTTAGTGGCACATAGCCATTCAATGCTGGGATCAGGGAGCAGGCTGTAACAGCAGACATGGCTGCTGTTACATGTTTCTACATTATCAGTAGAAATGCACTTGCAAATATGCATGTCAGACATTTTTCTTAGGTGCAATGCATAGATCTTCAAACGAGCATTGAACTCCTTTTCATTTAAAAAAATAATTTCACCAAAGAGATGCTACTCTTCTGAACTTGTTCTCTTTTTAAATTTTTAAAAACAGATTTATTTTATTTATTTAAAGGCCGAGTTACAGGATAGAAGGGAATGAGAGAGAGAGGCATTTCATCCACTGGTTCACTCCCCAAATGGCTACAATGACCAGGGCTGGGCCAGAATGAAGCCAGGAGCCAGTAGCTTCTTCCAGGTCTACCATGTTAGATGCAGGAGCCCAAGCACTTGGGCCATCTTCTGCTGCTTTCCCAGGAGCATTAGCAGGCAGCTGAATCAGAAGTGGAGCAGCTGGGGCTTGAACTGGCGCCCATATGGGATGCAGGTGCTGCACATGGTGGGTTAACCCACTACACCACGGCACGGACACCTATTCTTTTTTTTTTAAAACATTTTATTTCATTTTTGCTAAATCTGTGCTAGCCAAATCATGGACACTTTGCAGAAAGCTTTGCCTGGTCAACCAGCTAAGGTGTGGCTCACCATGGGTGAAACGAGGTCTGGTTTGATTTCTGCTGTGGTTTGAATGTTCCCTCCAAAGCTCACATTGAAATTTAATTGCCACCATGAAGGGGTAGGGGCTTGGGAGAGGTGATTATGTCGTTAGGGTATTCCTTCAGCCAGTCCGGTCCCAAATGCCACTACTGGTACAGATGTTAGTTGTTGCTGACTACTTTGCACATAAATAGTTTTCAAGGCCAAAGCACCAGTCTCAAAACCCACGTTTCCATTGATCTTGATGTATGGCTAAAGTGATATGGAAGGAGAAAAGTGGAGAATTCAGTTGAACGAGCACTTATGGAGTGTTATTGCGTCAAGCCACAGGGACTCTGAGACAGGCAGGTGGTGCCTGAGTGAGCAGCATACAGTCTAGCAGGAAGAGTGACATCTGAAGAGACAATTGTAATGAAAGGAAGTGAGGACAATAATAAAGGAAATCATGGGGGGCTTTCTGGAGGTGGGGAATAGAAGTAATCCTGATAGAAAAAGAAGGAAGAATGGGGCATGGGGTGGAAGTATAGAAAAATGATTCCAGCAAGTAAACAACTAGTGTCAAACAAGAAGTCCTGCAAAGAAACAAGAAGCAGTTCATCGTAGCCCGCAAAGGCAGAGGTAGAAAGCAGAGGGAAATGAGGAGATGAAAAGAAGGAAGAGGTAGGTCATGAAGGGTCCCTGCATATCCCGTTAGAAGTTCAAGCATTGTTGGTGGGTTTTGCATTAAGGATCCAAATGGTTGGAGGTGCACTTTAACTACAGTGCTCTGATTGCAACATGGAGATGACCTTGAAAGAAGAACAGGGCCCTGGGAAAATCAGGAACCAGTAGAAGTCTACTGGAAATACCCAGACAGGGAATGACGAGAGTGTAAAGTAATGGCAGCAGGGTAGGGAGAAAAAGACCAATTCAAGGCACATTCAGGAAATGAAATCAATAGGGTGTATTGACTGGTCAGAGACGGAAGGAGGAGGAGAAGCAGCTGACGTCCCCGTTTCTGAGTCAGTGGCCCATGTGTCATGGGTGGGGTCTGGACACGTGAGAGAAGAGTTCATGTGTTGGCACTGCGAGGTTCATTTTGAGCATGCTGAGCTGGATGGGTGTCTAGGAGACCCATGGAGAAAGGACGGCAGCCACTTAGGCAAATGCACAGGTCCAGAGCTGGAGGGGAGCCGAGACCCAGACACACAGATCTGCATTTCTGCAGAAGTTGGCCAGGGGGCTTGGTCAATGAGCAGAAGAGACCCTGCAGGATCACAGTCATTCAAAGGACATCATGCAGGCCAGAGGGGAGGTGCAGGGTGCCTGGGGGACAAAGAAGCAGACAGCAAGTCAGAAAGAGGTGCCAAACAGATCCAACAGTGCATACAGATGAGCAAGGCATACGCTGGCCCTGGGTTGGTCATGGTGGGTCACCAGGGTCATCTCTGTTGGTCTTGGGAGAAATATGGTCCCATGGGATTTTCTTTTCTTTCTTTTTTTTTTATTTTTGACAGGCAGAGCGGACAGTGAGAGAGAGAGAGAGAGAGAAAGGTCTTCCTTTGCCGTTGGTTCACCCTCCAATGGTTGCTGCGGCAGGTGCACCGTGCTGATCCGAAGGCAGGAGCCAGGTGCTTCTCCTGGTCTCCCATGGGGTGCAGGGCCCAAGCACTTGGGCCATCCTCCACTGCACTCCCTGGCCACAGCAGAGAATTGGCGTGGAAGAGGGGCAACCGGGACAGAATCCGGCGCCCCAACCGGGACTAGAACCCGGTGTGCCGGCGCCGCAGGCGGAGGATTAGCCTAGTGAGCCGTGGTGCCGGCCCCATGGGATTTTCTGAGTGTGAAGCATTCTTTCCCAACTCTCGCTGCTCATCCTTCTAGTTTCAACTCAAATGTCATCTGTTGAGGCAGGATGCAGCCAGCAACAGGCAGACGACCCAGCAAACAGCAGGTGCTGGAAGAATTTATATTTAGTAAAGGAAAATCAGTTTTTACAAAGTGGACTTTGAGGCTGGCGCCCCGGCTCACTAGGCTAATCCTCTTGTGGCACCAGCACACTGGGTTCTAGTCCCGGTCGGGGTGCCGGATTCTGTCACGGTTGCCCCTCTTCCAGGCCAGCTCTCTGCTGTGGCCCAGGAAGGCAGTGGAGGATGGCCCAAGTGCTTGGGACCTGCACCCGCATGGGAGACCAGGAGAAGCACCTGGCTCCTGGCTACGGATCAGCACAGTGCACTGGCTGTAGTGGCCATTGCGGGGTGAACCAACAGAAAAGGAAGACCTTTCTCTCTGCCTCTCTTGCTGTCCACTCTGCCTGTCAAAAAAAAAAAAAACAACCCCACAAACAAAACAACAAAGTGGAATTTGGAAGGAGAGAAGATGGTGGAATAGGGAGGGAGCTTACTTCTTTAGTCTAGGGGAAGATACTTAAAAAAGTGGAGAGAGTGCAATATCAGAGAAGAATTAGGGAGAAATTGGCAGAGGAAACTCCAGAGAAATTAGGGGGACACAGTGGACCTGCATGGAGAGTGTGGACATGTACAGTTCAGGACCCCAGCAGCTGAAAACCTCAGCACCAGCTTTGGAGTGAGGTGAAACCAGACCGCAGCAGACCAGGCAACTGGTGATAGTGTTGCAGGAAGAGACTGGTGGGAATTCTGTTTGGAGCCCTGTGGAGGAAAGTGTGCCTGCCAACCCAGAGGGGAAATAAAAGGGAGCGTGTTTCTCTCTCCCCAACCACCCAGCCCCAGCATCCTGTAACTAGCCAAGAGAGGGCAGGGGACATTTTGTACATATGCAACAGCTACTCCAGCTTCTGTCCCCAAGCCCAGCAACCAGCTGAGGGGATATGCCAGAGTCTGGCTGGAAGAACTGACAGGGGACTGGGAGCTCACGACTGTGGGCTCCTGTGTGCTGGGACTGTGAAAAACACTGAGGCTGCATGGGAGGGCACAGGGTATTGCTGGGATTTCGAGCAGTCACTCAGGGTGGCTCCGCATGTTGGGGCTCCCTGATTCCCTGGTGAGGGTCATTGCTGCAGGATCCATGTTCACACTGAGCACTGCACAGGTCCTTTGTGTGGTTCTTATGGCAGCGTGGATGAAAACTGTACCCACGGGGGGCAAGCACCCAGGCACTGGTCTCCTTTGAGGAGAGGAGGTGAGCATGAGACTATGTCAATGGAGCTGATAAAAAAAAGGGAAATTCACCATGCTCAACTTGGCTCTTACCTTAGACACTCCCCTCACCCTGGAACACTGAACAGATCTCCCTCACCACACCCAACACATACCTCTGGGTATTCACTGAAAAAGCAGACACTCCACTAAGCCACAGAAGATTAGTTCAAAGATAAAAGCCATCACAGGAACAACAACAACAACAAAAAAGACCAACAAATATCACCACAAATGCCTAATAATAAGTGCAGCAACTCAAGAAACAAGATAAGGAAGACAACATAGCACCCCCAAAAGAACACAACACTTCAATACTAGAATATGAACATGAAGAGATTGATGAAATGCCAGAAATAAAATTCAAAAAATTGATCATAGGATTACTTAAAAGTAATCAGAAGCAAATTCATGAACTAAAGAAATCCATACATGACATGAATGAAAATTGAGATTTTCAAGAGAAATCAAAGCAAAATATTGGAAATGAAGAATTCAATAGAAGAAATAAAAAGAATGGTGGAAAGCCTTAAGAACAGATTCAGTGAGGAAGAAGGAATATCTGAGTTAGAAAACAAATTTCTGGAAATTTTATCATCAGATTAAAAAATGAAGAAGAAGAAGAAGAAGAAGAAAGAAAACTAAAAATGTGTCAGAGATTTATGGGACACTATCAAATGACCCATCATACAGCTATTAGGAGTTCCTGAAGGCATGGAAAAAGAATGGATTAGAAGGCTCTTTTAGTGAAATAATTACAGAAAACTCCCCTAATTTGGAGAAAGGGACATCCAAGTACAGGAAGCACATAGAACTCCTAATAGGCATGGCCAGAAAAGATCTTCACCATGACACATTGTAGTCAAACTCTCCACAGTAAAACATAAAAAAAATATTCTAAAATATGCATGAGAAAAACACCAGATTATTTCAGAGGATCTCCAATTAGACTCAAAGCTGAATTCTCATCATAAACTCTACAGGCCAGGAGGAAATGGTAAGATATATCCCAAGTCTTATGAGAAAAAAACTGTCAACCCAGAATATTGTACCCTGAAAAGCTCTCATTTATGAATGAAGGTGAAACAAAGACCTTCCATGACAAACAGAAATTGAAAGAATTTGTCACCACTCATCCAGCCTTATGAAAGCTGCTTAAGGATGTGCAACACGCAGAAACACAGAAGCACTGTCATCACAATGAAAGAAGGTGAAGGCAGAAAATCTCCCAGTAAAAGTACAAAGGAAACCGAAAGTAAACAACAGGAATATTTATGGAAAACAGCAGGGTCAAGTCCTTACTTATCAATAGTCATCTTGAATGCAAATGGCCTCAACTCTCCAGTTAAAAGATACAGACAGGCTGAATGGATTAAAAAACAAAACTCATCTATTTGCTGCTTAGAAGAAATGCCAATAAAGAAAAAGAAATCACCAACAAAGATATACGCAGACTGAAAGTGAAAGGATGGAAAAAGATATTCCATGCTAGCAGAAACCAAAAAAGAGCTGGTATAGCCATCCTAATATCAGAAAAAGTAGACTTTAACAAAAAAATTGTTAAAAGAGAAAAAGAAGGGCACTATGTAATGATTAAGGGATCAATTCAACAGGAAGCTGTGACTATTATAAACGTATATGCACCTAATTACAGGACACCTGGCTATTTGAAAGAAATGTTAAGGGTCTAAAGTGAGACATATACTCTAATACAATAGTAATGGGGGACTTTACTCCACTTTTAGCAATGGACAGGTCAACCAGACAGAATATCAGCAAGGAAACAAAAGAATTAATCAGCACTATAGACCAACTAGACTTCACATATATCTACAGAACTTTCTATACTGCAAGTGCAGAATATGCATTCTTCTCTCCAGTGCATGGAACTTTCTCTGGGGTAAACCACATGCTAGGTCATAAAGCAAGTCTCAGCAAAGTAAAAAAAAAAATCAGTATCATACCATGTACCTTCTCAGAACACAATGGAATGAAGCTGGAAATCAACAACTCAAGAATCTCTAAAACATTTGTAAACACATGGAGACTGAAGAATATGCTCCTGAATACATAGTGGGTCATTGAAGAAATCAAAAAATTTCTGGGAATGAAAGAAGATGACAATAAAACATATCAAAACTTATGGGAAAAAAAACTTATGGGATACAGCAATAGCAGTGTTGAGAGGAAAGTTTATAGCACTTGGTGCCTACATCAAGAAATTGGAATGGCACCAAATAAATGAGCTATCAATGCATCTCAAGGACCTAGAAAAACAACAGCAAACCCAAAACTAGCAGGAAAAAAAATCATTAAAATTAGGGAAGTAAACAAAATTTAAACAAAAAAATACAAAAGATCAGTGAAACAAAAACTTGGTTTTTTGAAAAAATAAACAAAATTGACATACCATTGGCCCAACTAACCAGAAAAGGAAAGAGAAGACCCGAATCAATAAAATCAGAGATAAAAAAGGAAATGTAACAACAGACACCGCAGAAATAAAAAGAATCATCAGAAATTACTACAAAGAGCTATATGTCAACAAACTGGGAACCTTAGAAGAAATGGATAGTTTCTTGGACACATGCAACCTACCTAAATTGAGCCATGAAGACATAGAAATCCTAAGCAGACCAGTAACCAGGATGGAAACTGAATCAGTAATAAAGACTCTCCCAACAAAGAAAAGCCCAGGACTGGATGGCTTCACTGCTGAATTCTAGCAGACATCTAAAGAAGAACTAACTCCAATTCTTCTCAAGCTATTCAGAACAATTGAAAGGGAGGGAATCCTTCCAAATTCTATGAAGCCAGCATCACTTCAATTCCTAAACCTGAGAAAGATACAACACAGAAAGAGAACAACAGACCAATTTCCCTGATGAACATAGGCACAAAGATCCTTGACAAAACTCTAGATAATAGAATCCAAAAAGAAATCAGAGAGATCATTCACCTGGACCAAGTCAGATTTATCCCAGGTATGTAGGGATGGTTCAGCATTCACAAATCAATCAATGTGATACATCACATTAAGAAGCTGAAGAACAAAACCATATGATTTTCTCAATAGATGCAGAGAAAGCATTTGATAAAATACAACACCCTTTTATGATGAAAGCTCTAATCAAATTGGATATAGAAGGGACATTCCTCAACACAATCAAAGCAATTTATGACAAACCCATGGCCAACATCCTGTTGAATGAGGAAAAGTTGGAAGCATTCCCACTGAGATCCAGAACCAGACAAGGATGCCCACTCTCACCACTGCTATTCAATACAGTCCTGGAAGTTTTAGTCGGAGTATTTTGGCAAGAATAAGAAATAAAAGGGATACAAATTGGGAAGGAGGAAGTTGAACTACACCTATTTGCAGATGACATGATTCTACATATAGGGGATCCAAAAGACTCCACTAAGAGGCTATTGGAACTCCTAGAAGAGTTTGGTACAGTGGCAGGATATAAAATCAACACACAAAAATCAACAGCCTTTGTATACACAGACAAAGTCATGCTGAGAAATAACTTCTAAGATCAATCCCATTCACAATAGCTACAAAAAAATCAAATACCTTGGAATAAATTTAACCAAGGTTGTCAAAGATCTCTGTGATGAAAATTATAAAATATTAGGGAAAGAAATAGACGCAGACACAAAAAATGGAAAAATCTTCCATGTTCATGGATTGGAAGAATCAATCTCATCAAAATGTCCATTCTACCAAAAACAACTACAGATTCAATGTGATGAAAATCAAAATACCAAGGACATTCTTCTCAGATCTAGAAAAATGATGCTGAAATTTATATAGAAACACAGGAGGTTTCTGGGAAAAGAAACACAAGGAAGTAGACTTTGCCTCTCTGGGTGTGATTGTCCTGGATTGGGCCTGGCTGCAGATTTAGCTGCTGCAAAGCTGAGGCCTGAGACAATGTGCTGACTGGGCAGTCGGGTGACAAGTGAGAAGTTGGCCTCGGACAAGTGGCTCTGTCTCCTTAAGCCTGTTTCCTCACTCTGAAAGGACTGGGTTTTCATTGGTAAGAAAGTGGCATAAAGAAAAAAAAAGAATGTGGCCAGTTATAAAAAGGTATGACCAATTCTGAGGGTTTAAACCATCACCTTCTGGGCTGGCACTGTGGCGTAGTAGGTTGGACCTCCACTTGCGGTGTCAGCATCCCATATGGGCACTGGTTGGAATACTGGCTGCTCCACTTCTGATCCAGCTCCCTGCTGATGCATCTGGGAAGATGACACAAGGGCTTGGGCCCCTGCACCTGCGTGGGAGACCCGGAAGAAGTTCTGGTTCCTGGCTTCAGATTGGCCCAGCTCTAGCTGTTATGGCCATTTGGGGAGTGAACCAGCAGATGGAAGACCTCTCTGTGTCTCTCTGCCTCTCAAATAAATAAATAAATCTTTAAAAAACCCATCACCATTGTCACCATGGACTGAAGACACCCCATATACTTTCCACATGTCGTTCCTGCCTCACAGTGCCCTTCTGGAGAAGGAGTGAAATCCTCATTATAGACACGAAAGATGGAGCTTATCAAGGGGGGCACACACCTGTCCCAAGGTCTGTTTCACGGAATCTTAGTCTTTCCCTTGATACTTGCTTTCAGAGACCTCCACTGCTTCCAGACCCTGTGGAGTCCTTGCCCCTGAGTGCAGGCTGGGGTCAGTGACTCCCTTCCAAAAAGTAGAATGTAGCAAACACGACAGATGTCACTGCCAAGATCAATTCATAGAAGGACTGTGAGTCTGACTTGCATGTCTTCTCTTAGTCTCAGTGTGTTGGTCAGGGTTCTTCAGGGAAACAGAACCAACAAGGCATGTGTATGTGTGTGTGTATATGTTTGCATATGTACGTGTGTATATGTGTATGTGTATATGTGCATGTGTATGTGTGTATATGTTTGTATATGTGTATATGTTTGTATATGTGTATATATGTATGTGTATGTGTGTATATGTATGTGTATGTATGTGTGCATGTGTATGTGCATGTATGTGTATGTGTATTTGTATGTGTGTATACATCTGTGTATGTATGTATATATGTGTATTTGTGTTTATGTATGTACGTGTGCATGTGGATGTGTGTATAGGGGTGTGTATATGTGTATGTGTATGTGTATGTGCATGAGTGTATCTGTGTATATATGTATATGTGTATATATGTATGTGTGTGTATATGTTTGTATATGTGTATGTATGTATGTGTGTATATGTGTGTATGTGTGTATATGTGTGTGTATATGCATGTGTGTGTATTTGTGTGCATGTGTATTTATATGTGTGTATACATCTGTGTATGTATGTATATATATGTGTATTTGTGTTTATGTGTGTACGTGTGTGTGTGGCTGTGTGTATAGGTGTGTGTATATGTGTATGTGTGTGTGTGTGTATATGTGTGTATGTGTGTGTACACAGAAAAAGAGATGAATGGAGTACTTAATTTATTTTAAGGAATTGGCTGATGTGGTCATAGAGTCTTGGTGAGTCCCAAATCAGGCAGAGAATGAATGTTTTATCTTAAATCCAGGACAAAGACCCTTCAAAAAGTTAACAGGAAAGTAGAATTAAAAGATAAGTTTATTTTAGTGCAACATATTTTTTTTTTTCGACAGGCAGAGTGGACAGTGAGAGAGAGAGACAGAGAGAGAAAGGTCTTCCTTTTGCCGTTGGTTCACCCTCCAATGGCCACCGCGGCCAGCGCACTGCGGCCGGCGCACCGCGATGATCCGATGGCAGGAGCCAGGAGCCAGGTGCTTTTCCTGGTCTCCCATGGGGTGCAGGGCCCAAGCACCTGGGCCATCCTCCACTGCACTCCCTGGCCACAGCAGAGGGCTGGCCTGGAAGAGGGGCAACCGGGACAGAATCCGGCGCCCCGACCGGGACTAGAACCCGGTATGCCGGCGCCGCTAGGCGGAGGATTAGCCTAGTGAGCCGCGGCGCCAGCCTTAGTGCAACATATTTTAAGATCCATGCCCTCTTTCATAATATGCATTTTCCATGAACTTTTTAAAAAGTCATGTATTTATTTGAAGGGCAGAGAGACAAAGACAGACAGAAAGAAATCTCCCACCTCTTGATTCACTCCCCAAATACCCGGGACAGGCTAAAGCCAGGATCCAAGAACTCAATCCAACTGCTGTGCCATCAACGCTGCCTCCCAGAGTAGCGATTAATGGGAGCTGAATTGGGAGCAGAGCAGCTGGGATGTGAAGCGGGCACTCCCACTTGGGGTGTGGGTGCCCAACATGGGTTCTTAATTTCTGTGCCCCGTGTCTGTCCCCATTGTCTGTGAAATTTTTGAAGATTCCTCATATGTGTACTGGGTGCCCACTGCAGAGAACTTGTTTGTGACCCATCCTACATTCTTTTTTTAAAAAAAGATTCATTTTGAAAGTCAAACAGAGAGAGAAAGAGACAGAGAGATCTTCCATCCACTCCCCAGATGGCCGCAACAGCTACCACTGGGCCAGGCACAAGCCAGGAGCCAGGAGCTGCATCCGGGTCTCCCACGTGGGTGCAGGGGCCCAAGGGCTTGGACCATCTTCTGCTGCTTTCCCAGGCCACGAGCAGGGAGCTGAATCCGAGGTGGAGCAGCATGGACACTGGAATGCTGGCGTCGCAGGTGGCGACTTTACCTGCCATACCGCAATGCCAGTCCTTCATCCTATGTTCTAATGGGATGACTCAATCTATGATAATTTTCCTGTGCCCTCTGCCTCTGCTTGTCCCCACCTTGGCCAGTTTTAACCTGGCTTCTAGGTGGGGACACTGAGTTTCAGTGGTTGGTCCAGGGATCAGAGAACTGCCTGCCTCCTGCTGCTGTGTTTGGCACATGGGCCTCCTTGGGCCCCGGAACAAGCTGTCCCCACCTTAAAAGCGTTAGCTCCCCTTCAGTCACGGCCCTTCTGCAAGAGGGCTTTCTCAGATTCCAGCCTGCAGCGGAGACCGGCTGTGTCTGGGAGAAGGAATTCCTTCCGCTGAGCCCTCAGCAGCGGGGCCCTCCCGGTAGGCAGCACATCCATGTTAATAAATGTCTCACCTAGCAGACAGCGCCAATAAGGCGAACCGCCGAGGAGAGGTCACGACTGTCAGTTTAGTTTTACCGCGACGTGGAGGGCCCGTGTGATGAGGCGCCGGAATTTAGCTGCTGTCTTAAATAGAAGACAGACTGGTGGTTTCTTCCCCAAGCCTGGCCCCTCCCTTCCCAGACACCCTCTGCTTCTGTTTCCACGTGGCCCTGTGCATATGTGTCTGTGTGCACGCCACACACATGTGTGTTGTTAGGTAAAACAGAAGCACGCCGAGCTGCTTCTATTTGCAAAAACGTTTCTCTAGCAGCTGTCTTATTTGTTGTCCCAATAGTGGGAGGTGCAGGGGGAAAGGACAGGAGGCGGTGCAGCCTGTTAAGCTGCTACGTGGGACTCCTGCATCGTTTATTGCAACACGCATGCCAGTCCTGGCTTCTGCTCCAGCTTCCTGCTAATGCACCTGGGAGACAGCCAGTGATGGACCAAATACTTGAGCCCTTGCCACCCTCATGGGGCACACAGAAGGAATTCTAGGCTCTGGCTTCTGCCTGCCCCAGCTCTGACTGTTGTAGGCTTTTGGGAAGTGAACTACCAGAGGAAAGACATCTCTCTCTCTCTCTCTCAATATTTGTAAATGGACCGGCGCCACGGCTCACTAGGCTAATCCTCCGCCTTGCGGCGCCGGCACACCGAGTTCTAGTCCCAGTTGGGGAACTGGATTCTGTCCTGGTTGCCCCTCTTCCAGGCCAGCTCTCTGCTATGGCCAGGGAGTGCAGTGGAGGATGGCCCAAGTGCTTGGGCCCTGCACCCCATGGGAGACCAGGAGAAGTACCTGGCTCCTGCCATCGGATCAGCGCGGTGCGCCAGCCGCAGCACGCCAGCCGTGGCGGCCATTGGAGGGTGAACCAACGGCAAAGGAAGACCTTTCTCTCTGTCTCTCTCTCTCTCACTGTCCACTCTGCCTGTAAAAAAAAATTTGTAAATGGTGCAGGGTTTATTTCCCCCACTTTCCAGATGGGTGTAACTGAGACTCAGACATTACAGGGCCTCCCCAAGGTTATACTCTGAACGAGGGTCACTTCTCCTCACCCCTTAGGGTCCCAGAGACAGTGTCCTCCTGTGCGTTGTGGCGTCTCTGTGCATCGTTGTCAAAGAAAATCGAGGGCTCTGACTTCCCAAGGGTTTCTTGGTGCTTCTGACTCTCCCCAGAGAAGGTAGAGGGCTGAGTGCCTTGCTTGTACATGGGGCTGCGCCCTATGAACCCAGAAGGAAACACAGGCAAAGCAGAACAGGCCAAGGTAGTATCTGAAACTGGAGAGAAGCTAAGAATCATTGGGTCAGGCTCTTCCATGACAAACGAAAAAGCAGGTCAGGCCACAGGGAGACGGGTGCTGGGGGTCAGAGGTCAGGCCAAGACGCTGGGACACTGCATCGGCCCCGCTTTTCTCCTTGTAACTGAGAAAGTCCCAAGGGCCCTAAGGGAACTGCCGAAGATCTCTGCCGTTAGCCAGTGCCTTCCTGCGTCCTAACCTCACTTCCCCCGGGAGCCAGTTCCCCCCTGAAACTCAGCTAAGCCAGATTTTCTCGGTTTGCTTCATGGTGAGTTTTGCCCTCCGCTCTGTCAATCTTCCCCTGCGGGCCCCCACCCCCATTGCCCCTCCTCCCCTCCCCGCACTCCCGGAGGCTTCACCTGTTGCGTTGGTCCCCCCCCCCCCCTTTTACCCTGTCAAGCTATGAGTAATGGGCCCTCTCCTTCAAAGAGGAAACAAGATTGATGACAGAGAAGGGGGCCAGGGAAGATCTCCCTGCTCCCCGCTGCTCCTGCAGAGAGCAGGCTTGTTCCTTGTGGATTTATGGAGTGATCACATCTCCTGTCCCAGATAAGGCCCTGCCCAGCCGTGCCCACCCAGCGCCATCGAGCCTGTCTACAGCCACAGGCAGAGGGAATGTCCTCCAAGATGGGTGTGCTAATGGGACCACCATTCGGGCACGGAAGCTGCCTTCTCAGACCACGAGGAATCTAGACGGTCGCTCAGATGTCTCCTGGCTTTCCAGTTCTGAGTTCTGAGAGCGTTTCTGTGGGACTGAGACGGCGGTGACCTTGATTCTAGAAATCCAAGAAAATGGGACACGTGCGCATCTGAGGGCACCTGTTACTTCTCTGCACCTCTTCCCTGTGTGACCGCGGGAAGGGAGTGTTGGCAGATAAGACATCGGACTCCAGCTAAATATGGATATTGGATAAACAACTGTCAAAGGGCGCATTCGTAACAATTCACTTTCAAGATCTCAATTGGCTTTATTTTTTAAAAAGATTTATTTTATTTATTTTAAAGACAGAGTTACAGAGAGAGGTAGAGCCACAGAGAATCTTCCATCCGCTGGTTCACTCCCCAAATGACTGCAACTGCCAGAGCTGAGCTGATCCGAAGTCAGGAGCTAGGAGCTTCTTCTGGGTCTCCCACATGGGTACAGGAGCCCAAGGACTTGGGCCATCTTCTACTGCTTTCCCAGGCCATAACAGAGAGCTGGATTGGAAGTGGAGCAGCTGGGACTTGAACCGGTGCTGCAGGCCAGGGTTTCAATTTTTATTTATTGGCTTTATTTTTGGTGCTAGCACCGAAGAGTACTTCTTACACCAAATAGAATAAGCAGAGGAGTTTGGTTTTGCAAATGGAAAAGGGCTGAAGAAAGGATGGAAAACAACCAAAACAATTAGGTGGGTCGTTTCAAGGTTATTTTCCTGAAAGGGGAGAGGGGAAGAGGGAGACAGCATAAAAGGAAAATGAGTGATTCACAGCAGGTAACGTCAGTGTGAGGATTCGGTGGAGGGAGCTTCATCACCACGCTCCCTGAGTGGCCGGCGAGGAACTGGGCTGTCTTCTCGGGACTCCTGGTCTCTCGGAAGGTCAGGGAAACCACGTGCTGCTTTAGCAAGAGTGACTTCCTCTGGATTTTCAGCCTGGTCTGTTGGGTCCCAGTGCAGCAGCTTAGTCCAAAGCAATGGCCTCCTATCATCTTCAATTTTTTTTTAGTAAAAATATATACAAAGACTGCATGGGACCCTCTTCCATTCTGTCCTTTTTGTTGAATCAGGTGGCCCTACTGTAGGGCTGTGTAGCTTGGAAGTGTCTCATCCTGCTGGAAGGGCAAGTTTAAATGCATTTGGGGGAATACATTTCCAGAGGTCAGGAAGGAACAGGCCTCTCTTGCATTTCCTCCCGCACCAGGTGCCCCACGGCCCTGCTCCTCTGCCTGTCTATGAAGGCCCCCAGCTAACTCAGGCTTGGGCTAGGGCAAGGGCAGTGGCTTGGGGGGCCAGAGGCCCAAGACTTGTTGTTCTCAGATGGGGATGGTTTCGTCCTGCAAGGGACACTGGACAATGTCTGGAGGCCTCTTCTGGTTGTCACAACTGGGTGCACTCCACAAGGCATAGACCCACTCACAAAATCACACGCGTGTGCATGCACACACACACACACACACACACAGGAACCATCCAGCCTGAAGACAAATAGTGTTGCAGTTAAGAATACCTGAGGTAAAGGAAGAAAACTAAACTGGTGTTTCAAAAAAAAGGCTTCCTGGAGCGGGCATTTGGCACCACAGTCAAGATGCCCGCATCCCATATCCGAGTGCTGGACTTTGTGTCCTGGCTCTACTCTCAAACCAGCTTCCTGCTGCTCCTGCACTCCCTGGAAGGCAGCAAGTTCCAGGCTCCTGCCTCTGGCTGTTGCAGGCATTTGGGGAATGAACCAAGAGATGGAAGATCTCTCTCTGGCCTCTCTGCCTTTCAAATAAAATGAAAATAAATAATAAAAAGCTTGACGTTCAATTACAAACCTGCACCCTAAAAGTACCCCCAGTCACCAGGGATTGGGCAGCAGCCTGGGAGCTGTGGTCCCACCCTCTCCTCTCAAGGCCCAGGGCCCCTCCCTCTGATTGCCTTGTGGAGACCACCCCTGAGGTTCATGTCAGCCCAGCATGTTGGGGATGGGTTGTCCACGCCACGTGGAGCTCAGGCTCTCTTCCCCGGGGTGTCCATCCTCTGCCACCAGCCCTCCCCAGAGGGCCCATTCAAGATTCTGTAGTGTCTGTGACGCCTGCCAAGATGCTCAGATACCTTCAGTGGAGGCTGTGGGAGAGATGTTTCTTTGCTTGGTGCCTCACAGGCAATTTGAAGGCACTGGAGAGCCTAGGGTCAGGACCTTCTGGCCGCCCGCAGGCCACATCCCCACTCCAGGTCCCCTTCCCCTAGCACAGGACATAGCAGTCATCTTTCCAAGGTACCTACAGCAGGAGCGGATGAGAGAGAGAGACACCCCAGCAAGGAGAGCACTCGCCTTCCGCAAACCGGGATTCGCAAAGATGGATCAACTCTCCTCCAGGGGCCACTGCACGTCCTGCCCCCCCAACTTGCCTCTCCAGCCTTCTGCATGTTCTTCCTCGATCCTCAGCAGACCTGGAAGAGAGCACAGGCCTGGCTCAGCCACCCGTGAGCCTGCCCAGGATGGAGACGCTGAAACAAGCCCCCGGGCGTCTTTAAGAACCATCACGGGCTGCGGGCGTGTTTGGACTGCAAAGTGAGCAAACCAGGCGAGACGAAAACATAAACAAGCAACAGAAAATGTGTGTCGGGTAGGGGTGGTGGTGGCGGTGATCATGGATTTTGCTTAAGTAAAATCATAGATGATTTTACTCGTGTTCTGAGTTGCAAGTGTTACAGCCACGCTCCGGTCTTATAAACCAGCTCTTGCCTCTTGCAGCTTCTTCCTCCTCTGTCTATCGCTGGAGAAGCAAAATTCGTTTTATGTGACTGCAACTTTCTCTCGCACCAAGGGCCGGGGCAGCCGCCTGGCGGATTTCGGATTTCGGTAGAGAGTCCCGGTGGAGCTCGCCCCTCGCTCTCCTGACCCCTTTCTCTGTCTGCCCCGCTCTTGGGCTCTCCCCCCCTCCCTTTCCAAAAGATTTATAGAGCAGAGTGGCTTGAGAACAAATGAGTAGACTTCAGGCTGATGTATTCTGCATATTAATGGCAAGACACTGCTTCTGTACCCAGGGGCAAACTCAGGTCAGGCCGGTTGAGCCATAAACTTTATTTATGGGCTGATAACGTTGCAGCTCCAGTAGCTGTACCCCATCTTGGGGCTGCGATCTGTCTCACTATGAAGTCATACATACGCCTTTAAACAAATTTGGGGGTGGCGAGAGACGAGCAAATCAGAGGACTAAATACCAGAATCAGCAGTAGAAGCACTTGGGATAATCAGTCACAGGGCTGTTTCTTTGCTGAGAGCAATAAAGCAGTAGTAACAATACCTTCTCCCAGCAGTAGTAACAGTACCTTCTCCCAGCAGTAGTAACAGTATCTTCTCCCAGCAGTGGTAACAGTACCTTCTCCCGAGTGAGACTTAATCTCCCTGGCACTTCTGCGTATTCCCCAAGTTCATTTTCAGAATGGCCAATCCTGAGTTTTGAATCAGAATTCATTGCCTGTTTCAAAATGACTGAAGATGCTTCCTCCCTGTGGAGGGGCTGCTGGCTCCGACCAGTGTCGAGGTAAGGGAGAGTTGGTCACTTAATGTCCCAATCGTAGGGGCTCTGTGCTCAGTGCCTGCTCACTTGCCTTCCCCTCACCCTCAAGACAACCCTCCTGCATTTCGGTTATCTGAAAGTCCCCAGGATCACAGGCTCAGTGGAAAGGGATGATCGAGCCAGTTCTCAGCGTCATGGTCTCAGCCAAAGGATAGAAGCCCCAGTCACTCAACAAGGACGTAGAGATCACCCGCTACATGCCAGGCAGCTGGCAACTCAGTGGGGGAAAGGCTTGGTCAGCTTCTCAAACAGCGATACTGAAATAACCAGGCACAGACAAGACAAGAAGAACCTAAATATGCACACAGATCTCAGCCTCATCCTGGAAACTAGAATGGAGGCTACCTGAAGCTTGTGGAGTAGGCGGAAGGGGAGGAGCAAAGGTTGATGCGTGAGCACTAAGTTCGAGTTAGGAGAAAGACGCTCTGGGCTCTACTGCACAGCAGGGTGAGTGTGGATCATGAGCATATGCTGAACATGGAAGATAGGAGAGGGGCTTCCGCTGTGGCGTAGTGGGTAAAGCCACTGCCTGCGGTGCTGGCATCCCATACGGGCATCAGTTCGAGTCCCGGCTGCTCAACTTCCAGCTCTCTGCTATGGTCTGGGAAAGCAGTGGAAGATGGCCCAAGTCCTTGGGCCCCTGCACCTGCTTGGGAGACCTGGAAGAAGCTCCTGGCTCCTGGCTTTGGATCAGCTTAGCTCTGGCTGTTGCAGCCAACTGGGGAGTGAACCAGTGAATGGAAGACCTCTCTCTTTCTCTCTGCCTGTACCTCGCTGTATTTCAAGTAAAAAAATAAATCTTTTATAAAAAAATAAAAAAATTTAAAAAACCTATGAGATATGGTTTTGAATGTTTTTGCCATAAAGAAATGATAAATGTTTGAGGAGCTACTTATGCTTATCTTGATTTGGACATTACAGAATGCATATGTGTATGAAAGCCCCATATATACCAAAAATATGTATTTTTCATGTGTCAATTAAAAATCTTTGTGTTTTAAAAATAAAAAAAAAACTGCAAATGGGTCACAGACTTAACTATGAAATGAAAAGCTATAGAATTCCTGAAGCAAACATAGGAGAAAACTTACATGACCTGGGCTCTCTGCTGACTTCTTAAATACAACGCCAGAAGCACAATCCATGAAAGAAAAAAAAATGCTGTCAAACTTTATTAAAATTGAAAACTTCTGCTGTGTGGAAGACTCCATAAGAAAAATGAAATGCCCTGGACTGGGAGAAGACAGTCACAGAACGCCTGTCTCATAGAGACAGGACAAAAAAGAACCCTTCAAACCCAGCAATAAGAGAATAAGTAACCCAATTAACAAATAGGTAAAAGACATGTGCGGAAACTCACTGAAAAATGATGGCAACGAACCCAGGAAGGGATGCTCCGGGTCACCTGTTACTAGGGAATTGCAGATACAAGCAGTGGAATACCACTGTCCTCCTGTGACAATGCCTAAAATCTGGTCATAACGCCAACTTTTGACAAGCATGGGGAGCAACAGAGACTCCCTCACTGCGGCGGGAGTGTGGGGTAGTGTGGCCATTTCAGGAGACAATTTGAAAGTTTCTTCTGAAACCAAAGTCTTCTCCTAAAATCCAGCAGCCATGCCTCTGGGTATTTGCCCAAGTGCTTTAAAAACATCTGTCCACACACAATGTGCCCATGAAGAGCGGTTGTGTTTGTCATTGCCAAGAGCTGGAAGCAACCAGAACATCCTTCGATAGGCGAATGAATTTATAAGCTGTGCTCCAGCCAGACACTGGAATATGAAGGACTTCAGAAAGTCCACGGACAAATGGAACGGAAAGATAATGTATATTTTCCATGTTACACTCTCTCGTGTTATTCAACAATACAAAATAAATGATGCATGAAGCCTTCAAAAGACATGGATAGATCTTAAATGCACGCTGCTAAATGAAAGAAACCGATTCTGAAGCAACTGTGCATAAGATCTCAATTATAGATATTCCGGAAGAGGCAAGAGTTTACAGATGACAGACAGATCAGTGGTTGTGAGGGGTTTGGAGAAGAGGGGGGTAATTCTTTAGGGTGGTGAAAATATTTGTATAAACTATAATGGTAAGAGTAAGACATTAAAACTCATTAACAGCCATCGAGTTTTTTAGCACCAGGAGTATACCTTAATGAATAGAGGTTTTTTTCCCCCCTTAAATCATTGAAGACTTTGAGGGATCCCAGAATGAAATCCAGAATGTGAGAAAAGCATCTAAATGTGCTACGAATGTATCAAAGAGCAGCAGGGAATCAGGTACCAACTTGAGTGACTTTGGGATTGAGTGGAGCCTGCAAAACTAAAGGCAGCAGGAACTGACACCGCACTGAGTTGGTACAGCTTTTTCACCCATGAGGCTATGGGTTAGCCATTCTAGAACCATCGTATGTTGTATGCTGGAATTGGACAATTAAGTAAATTGAGGGAGGATGGTGGGAGCCCAGGTTTCACATTGCTGCAGATGGGAAAGGGAGGGGACTAGAACGATCTGTGTGGCAATGGGTTAGAGCTGCAGACGTGTGAACTCATATTTATGTTGGATACAGACGATTCTATGTAGAAATATCCACAGATATGTGTAAACACACATGTTATTATAGATGTGGATGTCTCCTTGCTGTCAGTGGAGGGGAGCTAGAAGCCACAGTAGCCCAGTGGCAGCAAGCACACCTTGTGCCCAGGTCTGGGTTCCTATAACCATTTGCCTCGGAGAAACGGCCAATTCCACCAGGGCAGGAATTTTGCAAAAATGAGCCTGGAGCATCTGCAAATGCAGGAGAGTAAGAAAATGAAGAAAAAGCTGAAAATGAAATCAAAGCAAATAAAGCCAAACAAGCAAAACCCAAACCCCATGGTGATAGGGATATGCATGCAAACCCGAAAAACTTCACTGAAAATGTGTGTTATGGAAAACCTAAGCATGGGCTTAAACTATTTTTTGGTAAAAATAAACTTACACTTTACTTCCATTTTCCTGTTACTTTTTGAAATACTCTCACATTAAAGAGATATAGTAACTGAGAAACCTCCCGATGGTCCAAGCTGGTGGAGCAAAAATATAAATAATGTGACGTATAACCCACGACATGGAGTAAACACCTGTTCGTTCATAGTGATAAAAATAAATGATTGAACAAATGAATGAGGGGCAGCAGATTAATCTCCTCTGCCTAGAATTCCAAATAATTCCTGTAGCTAATCCATCCTTGACAGGCTAGAGCGTGACTCCTAAGTGTGGGCTGTGCACAGGTGACCCAGGTAAATGTCAATGGTGATTAATCAAGTTGGTTGTTTATACTCTTTCTTTAAGGCTTGTTATTTATTTATGAAAGGGAGAGGGGAGTGGGGAAGAGAGAGAGAGAGAGAGATCTCATCCATGCCTGGGAGCCAAGCATGCAGTCTATGTGTCCCCAAGGGTGGCAGGAAGCCAACTACTTGGGTTGTCACCGCTGCCTTCCGGGGTCAGCATTAATCAAGAGCTGGAGCTGACCATTGAACCCAGGTCCTCCCAGCCCACGTCTTAGCTGCCAGGCCAAACTGGCTCTATGCATTCTTGGTAGGATGTGAAGAGAATGGCCTCACCTCTGTGGTCTTCCTCCCCAGAATGCATCTCTCCAGACCAGTTCAACAAAATGGCCAAGATCACTCAAAACTCCAGGTCATCCAAAGGAAGAACTGGAAGTTGAGAAGCTGTCACAGCCAGAAGAAGCCTGCAGAGACCGGAAGACTCCACGTGATGTGGGGTTCCAGATGGTGTCTTGGGACAGCAGGGGAAAATTGAGGAAATTTGAATCAGGCGTATTACTTCAGGTAATAATAACTCATCAATATTTTTTTTTTGACAGGCAGAGTGGACAGTGAGAGAGAGAGAGAGACAGAGAGAAAAGTCTTCCTTTGCCGTTGGTTCACCCTCCAATGGCCGCCGCGGCCGGCGCTCTGCGGCCGGCGCACTGCGCTGATCCGATGGCAGGAGCCAGGTACTTCTCCTGGTCTCCCATGGGGTGCAGGGCCCAAGCACTTGGGCCATCCTCCACTGCACTCCCTGGCCACAGCAGAGAGCTGGCCTGGAAGAGGGGCAACCAGGACAGAATCCGGCGCCCCAACCGGGACTAGAACCTGGTGTGCCGGCGCCGCTGGGCAGAGGATTAGCCTAGTGAGCCGTGGCGCCGGCCAACTCATCATTTGAACTGGGACAAGTATGCCATGCCAAAGCAAGATGTTAATAGCGGGAAAAAAGGGAAATATCTGTTCTATATGCTCAGCAATTTTGGAAATACAAAACTGTCCTAAAAATATACATTTTATTAAAAAAATATGCAGCAGGCTGGTCTTGGCCCCCAGGCTGTCATTGGTGGACTACTGACCTAGATCAGTGTTTTCAAACCTTGTTGCTCATTAGAATCACTTGAGGAGCTTTTAAAGACCTTTATTTAAAAAAAAGGGGGGGGGATTTATTTAATTATTTATTTAAAAGGCATAGTGATAGAGAAAAAGAGAGAAGCACAGAGAGAGAAAGATCTTCCGTCTACTGGGTGTTCACTTCCCAAAGGCCACAATGACCAGGGCTGAGCCAGGCTAAAGCCAGGAACCTGCAACTCCACCCAGATCCCAAGCACTTGGGCCGTCCTCCGCTGCTTTCCCAGGTGCGTTAGCTGGGAGCTGGATGAGAAGTGGGGCGGCCAGGACTCAAATGGGATGCTGGCATCACAGGTGGCTGCTTAAACTGTTGTGCCACAATGCCAGCACAAGAACTTTATTTTTATTTTTGACAGGCAGAGTGGACAGTGAGAGAGAGAGAGACAGAGAGAAAGGTCTTCCTTTTGCCGTTGGTTCACCCTCCAATGGCCGCCGCGGCTGGTGCGCTGCGGCCGGCGCACCGCACTGATCGGATGGCAGGAGCCAGGTGCTTCTCCTGGTCTCCCATGGGGTGCAGGGCCCAAGCACTTGGGCCATCCTCCACTGCACTCCCTGGCCACAGCAGAGAGCTGACCTGGAAGAGGGGCAACCGGGACAGAATCCAGTGCCCCGACCGGGACTAGAACCCCATGTGCTGGTGCCGCAAGGCGGAGGATTAGCCTAGTGAGCTGCAGCGCCAGCCGAAGAACTTTATTTTTAAAATAGATAATTATATGTGAAGAATCAACACAGCAGAAAAGCTTTGATCTCACCCATGTCCCCAGATTTTCTGTTATTCCCATTCTATATGGTCATTACTTTTTTTGTGATTTTCTTGTGTATTTTTCCAGTGTTTCTTCATGCAATTTCGAGTAATAAGAAAGTGCATTCTTGATTTTCTCCCTTTCTTCTCATGCAGTTGATAGATAATATGGTTTTGCCTATTGCTGTTTGTTTTCTTTCTATATCCTAGAGATTGTTTAATATTAGTGCTAAAATAGTTCTCATTCTTTTTAAAAAAAAAGTTTATTTATTTATTTATTTGAGAGGTAGAGTTACAGAAGGAGAGTCAGAGAGAGAGAGGTCTTCCATCCACTGGTTCACTCCCCAAATGGCCACAATGGCCAGAGATGTGCCGATCCGAAGCCAGGAACCAGGAGCTTCCTCTGGGTCTCCCAAGCAGGTGCAGGGGCCCAAGTGCTTGGGCCATCTTCCACTGCTTTTGCAGGTCATAGCAGAGAGCTGGATTGGAAGAGGAGCAGCCGGGACTAGAACCAGCACCCATATGGGATGCTGGCACTGCAGGTGGAGGATTAACCTACTGTGCCACAGCGCTGGCCCCAGGTTCTCACTCTTTTTAAACAGATGCACAGACTTCTACATTTGAACTAGAATTAACTTGATCAGTCTGTAAAAGGTAGACATTTGGTTGGTCTCCAACCTGGGCTATGGCAAACTATCACTGTAGCATCACTGTGTATGGGATAGAATTAGAAGCCTACAAAAGTCTATATTGGATGCTTGTTCTGCACTTCAAACAAATCAATCAGAAATTCCTGGGTAGGTCCTGGACCTCCTTATTCACCAAAATAAATAGATAAATAAATAAATAGTCCTCTAAGTGGTGCTAATGTGCACAGAAGAATGAGAAGCAGTGCTCCAGAACAAATCCTGGACAGAGAAGAGGATAATGACCTTCAAGCCTGGTGACAACACGAGAATCACCCAAGAACTTTGTAAAAATATCCATGCATGAGGCTCACCTCGGAAAATGGAATCGTAACCAGTGGCGGTAGGCAAAGCGCTCTTTGTTAACACTTCTTACCGTGGTTCCTCAAAAAGGTTGTGGGCAATGGAATTAAAAGACAAGTTTATTTTGGTGCCACCAATCTTTGAAATCTATCCACAGAAAGAGTCTTCAAAACATTCATGGAAAAAATGTATATTATGAACCACCTCTGCATGGGTTTCAAACAATTTGTGTACCCCAAACAGACTTTGCTTTCAATTCCTTTTTCCCAAGAACTTTTTGGGGAAGTGTTCCCATTTGCGAACGTAATGCCCAGCGTGGGATAAGAACCAGCTACCTAGAGGGGGACACACACAGGGCTGCAGAAGTGTCACTTCTTCCCCTGCAGCTTCCAAGAGTCCACTCTCAGCTTCTCTACTCCCCTCCCACGCTCTGCCTTGGAAAGCGATTCGGAAGTGGATCCAGCGGAACAGCAGGTCACGGTGAGTGCCCACAGGGCAAGGGCGGGGTGGTGGGCTCGTCTCAGGCCACAGGCAGCATGAACATGAAGGGATCGGCCGCTGTCGGCGGGCGCACACCACTGCCCATCCGTGAGCTCCAGATTAATATTTTGCCAGCCCCTCATGAACTCTCGTTTCCTTCCGGCATCCTCTGTCTCCTATCAGCAGAGCTGCGGCGAGCTACAAGGGTGTTGCCGTACAAACCAAAGCTTCTCTTTCCTGGCTTTTAGTGACTTGGAATCTGAGACGTGATATCCTTGGCCATTGCTTTCTCACTGTGTCAGGGCTAAGGAGGATGAGAAGCAAAGAAAGGAATCTCTCTTAACGACTGACAGGTGTTGAGGGCTTGCTCGTGGCACCCTCTCCCCAGCTTCACGGCGTGTTACCATTCCCATTTTGCAATGGGAAATTGAGGCGCAGACAGGTTAGGAAATCTGTCCAAAGTGACATGGCCAGGTAGTGTCAAAGGAAATGAATCTGAAAAACAAAAACCCAGGTCCAGGAACCAAACTCTCCGCTATACTGCTGATTTGTTTTTCATTAAAGGTTGAGCTTTTTCTCCTGGTTTCTGGGAGTATCTCAGGTTTCTGGTGTCTCCTTGAGGACTGACATCTTTGATGGGATCCATGTTGGAGGCAGCACAAACGGACTCTCTATTATCTTCCCTTACTCCACGATGAGCTTGCTGCATGGAGAAACCATAGTGTGTTTCTGTGGCACTGCATCAGAAGGGGCTTCAAAAAGATCCTCCTGGAACATCCCAGGAGCCACCTGTTACAACACCAGCGCCATGGCCAGGGGAGTCCCCGGGGCAGAGCAGGGTTATGCTCATTGCCTCAGTTAGCTGCACTCCGGCTTATGCAGACGAGGCTTCCAAGACCCTCAGTAACTTACCCAAGGTCAGCCAGCCAGGAAGTGGCAGCGCCAGATTCAAGTGCAAGTCTCAAGGGACACTCCAGCTTGTGTTCAGATACTGCCTGTCCATCCACTCCAGTGAATTCCGGAGGGAACCATTCTTTTTCACCCCCTGGTGAGTCTTTCCACCCTCCTCTCTCTATCCCTAAAGACATTCAAAACTTTTGAGTCTCTTTCTCTTTCGTCCCTTCACCCAATCAGACCACGGTGGATGGATTGATGTGTGGTGTTAACCCATGTCTTCCCCCACCATGGCCAGACAAGTCGCAGACACTAGAATCAGGGGCCAGGAGCTAGAGTGAGAAGCCAAGGGTTAATATGGCTGTACTGGGAAAGTTATCTGCTTTGTTATAAAACACAGCTTCCCAGCTCTACAGAAGGGCCTATTAGCATGCAAATGTACTTTGCCTCCTGCTTTTTAATGTTTTACTTCTCTTAATTGCTGAGACCGGTTGTAATTTCTGAACAGGGTTGGCTTCAGGGAAGTAGTTTCCTCTAAAAGGAACTATCATTGCACCTAGAAAGATTTGAATTCTAATTTTATTAATGGGCGAGAAATTTTCTCTTTTTCTCCCCAAAGGAGAGGGAAAAGAAGAAAAGTCCAGGTCAGTTAGACATCTCTCCATGCGCCCCAGCGAATGTCTGGTTGC
This sequence comes from Oryctolagus cuniculus, assembly GCF_051225735.1. Taxonomy (NCBI): domain Eukaryota; kingdom Metazoa; phylum Chordata; class Mammalia; order Lagomorpha; family Leporidae; genus Oryctolagus; species Oryctolagus cuniculus. Next base: position 7,601,413 of record NC_142883.1, read on the forward strand.
CTCTGACTTCTTTGGTTTGGAGCTGGACACTCTCAATAAGAGATCAATAAAGCAGACGGGTGATTTGATGAAGATAAGAGGGAGCTGATTAAAGATTTGAGATATCAGACCCCCGGTTATGAATTTGCAGTGAAAACTGTTTTGGTTTGCAGTATAATCTGTTCTCTCATTCCAGAGACTTGCTAGATGAGTGAATTATCTCTAAGGTGACTTCCAGTTCTAGTTTTTTCATCAGATACATTTCCCATGAGACTTCGACTCTCTATGAAGCGGGAATGATCGGCAAAAGCAAACCTGTGTTAAGATAACACAAATATTGCTGCTAGCACCAACCAAACCAGGCACTGCCTCCTTCCTCTAACCACACAGACATCCCAACTGAATTTTTTCATGAGTTCGTAACGAACAGAGAGACCTGGAAACTGGGCACGGGCTGCAGCAAGCTGACTCTGTTTCTCGATCTGCCATAGACACCCTTGTTGGCCAACTCATTTCTTTTTCTGGAAACATCTGATTAGATGACTCATGCAGGTGATGAGCCTGCCCTGGCACTTGCTTTCTGGTTGAAAAGCAAACTTGTGGGGCCTGACATGTCAGCAGAGGCAATCACTCCCTCTACTTGGGTCTAGATCATCTCTGAGCAGTGGAGAAGTCTGGAACAGCCTGCAGCGAGGTCCCTGCATGGCAGGAGGATGCAGTTGTCATGGTGACCCCCCAGCTGACATCATAACGTTCGTGTGAGTGCAAATTCCGCCACTGCTGAGCCTATCCTGTCAACTCCCGCGCCTTGTCATTGACTACACAGAAAGGACCATCGGTGTCTTGTTTATTTCTTATTCACCACTTTTTGGTAGTTCTCTTACTTGTTACTGAGCTCTCAGTTGTATTCTGAGCTCCTGGGAGTCCCAGGGCCAGGGAGGAGTAACTAGAACCTTGTTCTCCTGACTCCATGAAGGGACAAGCAGGAGACCTACGCGAGCCAGGGCTCAGACCCATCAGGAGGTGACCACATGATATTCTGCAAAAGTCCCACCCACAGAAATGTCCTCTTGACAATGGGCTAATAAAAACACAGATAACAAGACAATGCAGAAAGAAACCACCTGTTTCCCTGGTGGTTTATTTATGCACAAGGTCCCTGACTTGGGAGAAAGTGGTGTCCGAAGTGACCAGAACCTAAGCAAGAGCGTGTCTCCACTGTGTGCGGAGCTTTCAAGGAGGCTGAAGGCGGCACAGGGGATGCTTGCTCCTCGGGCTCAGGGAGACTAGAATACTCCGTGAAGGGTGAATGATGAGCTTCCAAGACTTTGCCTTTCGTCTTGGGGAGTTGGGAGGAGGGATGGTAGGCGAGAAGGCTCCTTACTCTCCAGAACATTCATTTGTACAGGAACCTTGCCTTCGTGGACCACGCCTAGGATTCCAATTTGCTTTAGAGAGAAAGAGAAGCTCAGAGAGCTAAGAGGAACAGAGAGGGAGGGGGAGAGAGAGAGAGAGAGAGAGAGAGAGAGAGAGAGAGGCAGAGCCAGGGTCGCTGCAGTTGTTCTTCATTCCAAATCTCCCCCCTCTTCCACAGTGCATCCTCGTAGGGGACCAGAGTCTCCCATGTACTCCAGCAAAGCCATCAAGAAGAACTGCTGGTGGTGGGGAGAGTCCCCTGCAAAATGGCCTTCATCACAAGTGGCCTCACTCTGTCCCCAGCCACCCACCAGCCCTTTCCCTCCCCAACAATTTCAGCTTGTTCCCTTTGCAGGAAACACGACTTTCCCATTGATGGAACTCACAGGCCAACAATGCACCCGTTGCATGCCCCCCCCTTCCCTTCCCTGGACCAAGCTTTGACACTGGCTTGTTCCCCTCCCCCCACACCACCCCACCTGCCCTGACCTTCCTTTGGGGGGCACTTTCTGCATAACAATGTGTGGTCCCTGCTGCCCGAAGCTGCCCTTTCGCTATTAGCACCTAATGAAAATGTAACCGTATTTAACCCCCCACCGTCCTGGATGGGCCGCGGAGCCCAAGTGGGTTTAATTCCTTTGTATGATAAAGCATCCTGCTCTCCACTTGGACAGTCCATCCCCTTTCTCCCTGGAGAGGAGGCAGAGCTGTGTGTGTAACTGGGACCTCTCAGCTGTCCCGGGCACAATGGCGAAAGTATCTTTTGTGGCATTAACGGCTTTGGGGGAGGGGAGAGGGGAGGGTGTGGGCTGGTGGGGAGGGGGTGCCGTTGAAGAGGAGAAGAACAATGTGTGAGAAGCTGAGGTTGTGGGTTTCCCACACGGACCAATATGTACCCCCCACCCCCCTCTGGGAGAGACAGATCTGCTGTGACCAGCCCACAGCTGATCCGGGCTTGATTGGCTTTTTTTTTTTTTTTTTTTCATTGTGCTCTCAAGGGACGAAAATCCTTTTGTGGCGTGAAAGGAGAGGCGTTCCTGCCGTCCCCTCCCTCGAACCGATTGGCTATGTCACAAGATGGCCAAATCCACCCGGATTAATGTGCGGCCGGCCGGGCCGCAGCGCGGGGACGTCTGAGTCCGCCCCTTCGGGCGAGCGTGTCTGCCTCCCTGGGAGCAGGGGAGGGGACACGGAGGCGGAGGCCACCACTTTCTACATATTTATTATTCCTCCGCCCCCCGCCCCCCACCCAGCTCCGCAGGGATGTTTATTCATGGGCCACATCTGCTGGCTGGCAGGCGACACATCTCTTGTTGGATAGAATGTCTGGGAGTCCCCAAGGAGTCGAGAACACGGGGGGCGCATTCCTCAGCAGCTCCTCTCGCCTGGCTTTAGGTGGCCCGGTGGCATCTGGGCTCGCCTTCCACGTGAGCCCTCCCGAGATCCGGTCCCTGATAAGCACCGGGGACCACTTACCTGGAGGTGCTGTCTTCTCTCACTGTTGCATCCAAGACCGCAAGGTGAACGAACGCCCTCTCTCCCCGTCCCCTGCCGCGCCTGTGTCCCTGCTGCCTGGATCGCCCTCTCTGGGCTGAGTGAAGGCAGACCTTAGAAAGCCTGCTCTGGTTTGTTCTCCTGGACTCTCCTAATGGAGAGAACACACTTTTTTTCTTGCACGTCTCCTGTTCTCTGAACCTCTCTGGCATCACATTTGCCACGTTGTACTTCAGATCGCCATCATTCAAGGACACAACACCCCTCCTCTCCCAACCCAGAAGGTCCCAGAAGATGAGGTTTGTCTCCGGGCCACCCGGTCACCCCACTGGCTCCGAGCCAGTGCCGAGCACACCTGGAGGTTTCCGGCAGGTGTCACTCCGTGGCGGTTAAGGGACTGAAATGAATGAATGCACGCCGGGGTGGGGCCCATAAATCGGGGGAATCGGGGGTCTCTCTTTTGGAGTGTATGTGCATTCTGAGATTAGTCTGGAAGGTCTGGCACCGAGTTTGTGCCAAAATAATTTTCCATGTGTCGGTTTTGTGTGTAGCTTCAGCAGTACCAGGGAGCTCAAAAAGTTAGGCACCTGGAGAAAGACGGAGGCCCGGATGCACAGACGTGCACACACACACACACACACTCCACTGAGTCACTCGCAGGCCATTCTGTCAGCAGGACCAGCTTTGTGGCAGTCTGGCTGTTAGTTCCTTTTGGACCATATGCTATGGACTGGTAGTGGGGGGTGTCTCTGCTGCTTTTGAATATAGTCGACATTGACTTTTGGAAATATGGCAGACTCCAATGCACCTAGGGAAGTGGGTGAAGAAGGCGAGCAGAGGAAAATGGTGGGAATTCAGTGTTTTGTGGATGAGAGAGGGACGCTTCACAGGGCTCAAGTGCACGCAACATTAGCAGTGCCGGCAAGAGTTCAGACTGGACTGTAGCTGGCTCTGGCTCTGGGGGTGCAGCGGGGAGGGTATCAGTAGGACCGTGGCAAGGAAGTGGACTTAGCTTCCAAGTGGGATGGCCAACTTTAAGACGGCAGCTAGGACATCTTTCAGGGACGTGGCCAAGGGCGTGGGAAGCTCCGTCCAGGAGAACTGGAGGAGTGCAGTGTGATCCCTTGTCACTGGCAAGTGCAACTTCAACATTGCTCAGCTGTGTCAGCCACTCACACTTTAGCACGAACTAATTCAATCAACTTGCCTTTCTCTTGATTTTAGCTGATCTTGGCTTGATATCAGCTGCCCTAGGTAATGGGAACTGGTTTACCAGGAGCAGCCCTGGCAGAGGCTGCATGGAAGCTAAGAAAACCCTAAGCACACGCAGAGAAAGGACCCCAGGAGACAGGAAACTGTAGGGGTGTGTTTGTCAAGCAAACTTCTCTCTCTCTCTCTCTTCAACATCTTGCCTAACATCATTCTGTCTGAGCAATGTGGAAATGACTTCATGTTTCTAATCCTCTGCTTCCAGAACCCAGCATATAATGGTCACTTCTGCAACATGGCTCCCTTCTAGATTAAAAAAGGGGGTATAGGAACCAAAGCGTCATTCAAAAAGAAAGAACAACAACAAAAAAGACTTGAGTTCTGACTAAGCCTTACAAAGTATGATTTGGAACAGAGCCCATTTCCACCTTGGGATCAACGGGAAGCATGGGCATAGGGAAGTGGAGGGAATCATGGGGTGGAGGGAGGGGCTGGGCTCCTTGCTTGATCAGTGCAGAACTAAGGAGGTTGTACGTAGTAACATCCCAGTGTGTCAGCTCACATGGATCTGTCAGTCCCTAGGGTATTAAGATGAAAACACAACTCTGGGTCCCAGTCCAGATCTGCCTCTTCAGAGTTATTTCGAAGAGCCCTGGAAATCTGCATCTTTTAAAAATATTTTCTTTTTTTTCTTTTTTATTTGACAGGTAGAGTTAGACAGTGAGAGAGAGACAGAGAGAAAGGTCTTCCTTCCATTGGTTCACCCCCTAAATGGCCACCACAGCCGGTGCTGCGCCGATCTGAAACCAAGAGCCAGGTGCTTCCTCCTGGTCTCCCATGCAGGTGCAGGGATCCAAGCACCTGGGCCATCCTCCACTGCCTTCCTGGGCCACAGCAGAGAGCTGGACTGGAAGAGGAGCAACTGGGACTAGAACCGGGCGCCCATATGGGATGCAGGTGGAGGATTAACCAAGTGAGCCACGGCACCAGTCCCTAAAAATATTTTATAAAATTTTTATTTACTTAATATATTTGAAAGGCAGAGAGACAGAGACAGAGATCTTCTATCCACTGGGTCACTCTGCAAATGCCTGAATCAGCCAGGACTGGGCTGGCAGGAGCCAGGAGCTCAGAACTCATACGGGGGGTATCATATGTTTGGCAGGGACTCAACTACTTGAGCCGTCACCTGCTGCACAAAAGCAGGAGATGGGAGTCAGGAGTGGAGTGCAGACTCAACCCAGGAATCCGGGTATTCCCACATGGGGTGTGGGCTTCTGAAGGGCTGTGTCTTAATGGCTGTGCCAAATGCCTGCCCCAGAATTGGCATCTTCAGGAGTACCCCCGTGTGGTCCTTACCCACTCTGCAGTGTGCGAACAGCCTGTACTCACTGTGAGTGAGCACCCCGCTAAACGCAGCCCTATGTGGCCCAGGACAGCACCTGCTGATGCCCGGAGGAGAGGAGTTAATGATGATTTCTGAGTCAGGCAGGCTTAGGAATGACTAACACTTCAAACTGAAACATACTTCCAACCCAATCCACTAATCCCAAGAATCTACTTTTTTTTAACAAGAGAATTGGGGCCAGCATCATGGTGTGGTAGCTTATTGCGACGTGGCATTCCGTATAAATGCTGATTTGAGTCCTGATGCTCTACTTCTGATTCAGCTCCCTGCTAATGCAGCTGGGAAAGCAGCAGAGGATGACCCAAGCGCCTGGGTCCCTGCCACCCACATGAGACCTGCATGCAATTCTTGGCTCCTGGCTTCAGACTGGCCCAGACTTGGCTGTTGTAGCCATTTGGGAAGTGAACCAGTGGATGGAAGATCTCTCTCTCTCTCTCTCTCTCTCTCACTCTCTCTCTCATTGCTCTGCCTTTCAAATAAATAAATAAATAAATACAGTCATTAAAAAATAAATAAAGGGGCTGGTGCCGTGGCTCACTTGGTTAATCCTCTGCCTGCGGCACCGGCATCCCATATGGACACCGGGTTCTAGTCCCGGTTGCTCCTCTTCAAGTCTAGCTCTCTGCCCGGGAAGGCAGTGGAAGATGGCCCAAGTGCTTGGGCCCTGCACCCACATGGGAAACCAGGAGGAAGCACTTGGCTCCTGGCTTCGAATTGGTGCAGCACCGGCTGTAGCAGCCATTTGGGGGGTGAACCAACGGAAGGAAGACCTTTCTCTCTGTCTCTCTCTCTCACTGTCTAACTCTACCTGTCAAATAATAAATAAATAAATAAAAAGAGAATTGGTTTTAATATAAAAAATGTTGATACTCATAAATATGAGTTCATTTCCCATTGCATAGGAGGTAACAGGGAAGATTCATAAAAGTGATGGGGTGATGAAATTTCTGAGAAAACATTATTTTTAAAATAAAGTGATTGATGGTGGCCAGTGCTGTGATGCAATGGGTTAAAGCCCTGGCCTGAAGCACCCGCATTCCATATGGGCGCTGGTTCTAGTCCCAGCTGCTTCTCTTTTGATCTAGCTCTCTGCTATGGCCTGGGAAAGCAGTAGAAGATGGCCCAAATCCTTGGGCCCCTGTGCGCATGTGGGAGACCTGAAGAAGTTCCTGGCTCCTGACTTTGGATTGGCTCAGCCCCGGCCATTGTGGCCATCTGGGGAGTGAGCCAGCAGATGGAAGATCTCTCTCTCTGTCTCTACCTCTCTCTGTAACTCAGTCTTTCAAATAAATAAAATAAATCTTAAAAAAAAAATAAAGTGATTGTGAAATGAAAGTCCTTTGTTGCCATTAAAATCGTGAGTACCTGTCTCTAAATAGGCTTGTGCAAGCTTCTTATACATTTATCATCCACATACACACATAAATAATATACTAATTCCTAGATTTCTAAGAGCTCAGACTTTAAGATATGATTTTGTTTGAGGGACATTTGACATGAATTAGACATCACTTGGGGTCTATGTCTTCATTTATTATTAAGAGTCACATTTGGCCTGGAAGTATTGATGGGGAAAAGTTAAGGAGAAGATGGCCCAATATTTATTGTGAAAAAAAAAAGAAATTTTCAAGCAAGTTTTAGTTTATCCAAAAAAAGCATTGAAATTACTATTGGTTTTTTCATCATTAATGTATTAGTCCTTTTATACTAAAAATATATTTAGATGCTACTGTTAACGAGTGTAGACCAGCGTTAGTTCTGTTCCTGGCCTTAAGAACATCAAGTTCATGAGGAATGAGTTAGTGATGTCATAGTGAATTCTTTCTCCTCAAAATGGGTTAAAACAGCCTCCTAGGACAGACTTTGCTACCAGAACACAGTTTCCCAAAGAAAATATGCCAACACAGTAGTTGCTTATAACATTCTTTAATTCACATTTTTCAGCAACAATGGGGTTAAAATGTTACATGCCTAAAGGTTGCAAAGGAATTTCCATGTGCTTTCCCATATATTATTTTGGTTTTATTTTTTGCCACAGTTATGCCTCTAGGGTTTTTTTTTCTTCTGTTTTTGAAAATATCATAACCTACAGAAAGCAGCACCCATCCTAGATGGGAGCCTCATGGCCCAACTGAACACAGCTGCGTAACCAAGACTGACTGTGAACAAGAACCCTAGGAGGAGCTCCTCCCGCATCCCTCCAGCTCCTCCTCCTCCCCTCCCCTCCTCTCCCAGGCAAACCGTTGTGCTGACGCTGAGCGTCCTGCACTCACTGTGCTCACTTTGGACATTTGCGTAAATAAGGTCACACAGTATGGATGGTTTCAGGTCCAGCTTCTTCTACTCAGCATTCAGTTTGTTGCATAAAATCCCAGATTAGTTGTGCTCCTTTTGGTAAAATATGCCGTCGTGTGAAAATATCACAATGCATTTTGCCTTTCTGTCGTGAGGATGTTGGGATAGTTTGCAGCTTGCACTCTTAGGACTAATAGTGGAGGGCGGTCATGGAGGGTGTGAAGGAGCAATCTCATGGTGAGCCAGGAGGCAGAGAGAGAACAGTGAGGCAGACGTCGAACTCCAACCATCCTTGGAGGGAACGCCCCCAGTGAGCTAAAGACCTCCCACCAGACACTTCTCAGACGCCGTAAGAAGGTCAAGTCTCCACCCTCAGTCCATCAGTCCTCACTCAACATTGAGACAGCAGAGCTTAAACATCTCGCGTGAGATGAACATGAACACGAAACACTACATCAACCATACACAGTTCCTGAACGAGCATGGGATAGCAAATACTGACAGGTTCGCTTTAAAATTTCCATGTGGAATCGAGAATGTAATTTGCATACCCAGGTGGTCTCCAGAGTGTTTGATTTGCCCCTGACCTTGTGGACACAGGGAAACCCTAGAAAGTCTTCTAGACTGGGCGCCCCTCTCCCATGTCAGGAGCAAATGACTTCACAGTTCCTTCCCTAGACTCCTCTGCTGTGTCTCCTTGCACTCGCTGCTGCTCCATGGCACTGTGTGCAAAGCTTGGCTGGCCCCAGGCTGACCCATACTTGACTCCACTTTCTCACCTCCTTACTCAACCCCACCAGGTGATTGGTAACGGATCTTCCTCTCCATTTTCTAATCCCCAAACACCCAAGGATGGACTCTGCTTGGTCCAGTTCAGCTGCGGTCCACTTGGTAAATGTGGACCCACTGTGGGTCAGGGAATCCAGCCAGCTATAATTTGGGTGGTGGGCTCAGATCAGCTGCCTGTGCAGGGCTGGGGGCTGTGAGTGAAGGTTCTTCTGTAAGGGAGGGCAGAGTCGGCTTGTACCTTGGATGACTAATGAGGCTCCGTGTTTTCCCACCTGCACCTGAGTTTTTCAGAATTACTGAGGACATCACTTTATCCTGTTCCAGTGTGCCCTGTACAGGGTACCGAGGAAGGTCAATGCCTTCTTCGGATGCCAATGGGCAGCAGTATGCAAGCATGGGATGGAAAGAAACCCCCTCATGCCTTGATAGTGTTTGCCCCATACTTTCAGGATCACAGTGTGAGCAATTTCTCATGAGTGCCCATGGGAGTGGTCTGGAGGGATTCCCTGCATTGGATGGGGTGAGAATGGACAAGTGTTAGAATGAGGCTGGGACCCTCCTGTTCTGTCTCTGGCCTGGGATGAAGAAAATCCTCTTGAACACCTTCCTCCCTGTCTGTGGATAGCCTTCACCTTCATCCTCATCAATCTCAATATCCGCAGTCAGCACTTACTGGCTTGGCACATTCATCTGAACTCAGGATTTCCTTCAAGGCTGCACTGACCAAGGACACACAGAGGACAGCACTCATGCGCAGGGACAGGGATTCCGCAAGTGTTGTTACCTGGGACCTAGGAGATGATTCCAGGTGCTTTCTCTTTCTCCCAGCTCACCAGGGTCCCAGCTCTAAAATAATAATCCTGCTCAAAGAGGAGCAGGCACCTTCCTGACCCTAGCTGAACTGGGTGGGTGCGTGGGGTTTTTATGGAGACAACAACCATGAGTAAGAACACTGCTTCTGGGGCTGTTGTGTGGTGGTGTGGGTTAAGCCTCCACCTGCGACACCAGCATCCCATATGGGCGCCGATTGGAGTTCCAGATGTTCCACTTCCCATCCAGCTCCCTGCAGATGCACCTGGGAAAGCAGCAGAGGACGGCCCACTGGGCCCCTGCACCCACGTGGGAGACCTGGGAGAAACTCCTGGCTCCTGGCTGTTGTGGCCATTTGGGGAGGGAACCAGCGGATTCACTTTATCTTCATCACTTTATTCACATCATGTTATCCTGCTCCATTGTGTGCCCTGAAGATTTCTCTCTCTCTCTATAAAGATGACTTTCAAATACATAAAATAAATCATAAATTTTTTTCTATAAAGAACATTGTTCCTTAACATTGTGAAACATTGCTTTTCCAAATCTGTGATCTCTTCTCTTCACACTGATGCTGATGAAACTCTTCTTTTTTCAAAAAGTTACATAGCACACATGCATATGAATGAATATTATGAAATGGAATGGTACATACACACATGTATACATACGTGTATGTATGTTGTGTATGTATAATTTTATGATGAGCCAGTATGACTTGCTGCTCCATTTAATTTCTACAGTGTTGAAGATAGAAGAGATGTTTGTTTTTTAAAAAAATATTTCTGTATTTGAGAGAGAGCGAGCGAGTGGGAAGAGAGAGATATCTCCCATCCACTGGTTTACTCCTTAGATGCCGGCAATGGCTTTAATGCCAGGGGCCAAAGCTAAAAATTGAGAACCCAATCCAGGTCTACCACTGGGTGGCAGGGACCCAATGACCTAAGCTATCACCTATAGCATCCCATGCTGCTTTTATAAAGAGGACCCCCAGCTTAGGGAGTGAGGATGACTTGCTCATGGCCACAGATTGAGCAAGCAAGAGCAAAGCGGGCAGGTGCCTGCTCCCCAAGCCAGTTCACCCCTGCTTCTCCAGTGGCTGCCTCCTCACCGCAGTGGGAAAGGGGGCCCTGAGTTGAGGGTCAGGGAGAAGGAGTGTGGGGTGCTTCCAGGAGGGGTCCACAGGGTCAATCTGCCCAGGAGTCTTACTCTGGGGAGGAGAAGTACTGTGGGATGACTGGGTGTCAGAACCCTAGAGAGACCAGTGAACTACCCTGCCAGTGCCCATGGGGATCTTGCCGCATCTAAGGAGAGCATGAGGCATATCTGTCCACGCAGTGTCCCTGGTGCCTGTCTGAGCGCTTGGGACAAAACAGAGCTCCAAAGGCATTTGCTGAACCAACTTTCTTGCCGAATAGTCAAACAAATGGCGAGTAGGGTGAGCTTGGCTTTATGCTTGTAATTGCCACCTTTCATCCATCCCGCAGCGTGGAGGGATGCGTGGATGTTTAAGGACAGGTTGGATGTCAGGGAAAGTGGGACAGTGTGACTCACTGGATTCTTGGAATGAAGGTGCCACAGAGAGATGGAACAAGTGCCGAGCAGGAAGACAGTGGCACCAAAGACCCATGGCGAGTCGCTGGGTAAGCTGCACTTGGTTCTGCTGCCAGGGCCAGTATGGCTGCCACGGAGGCTTCTCCCCCAGGCTGAGCAGCTCCCTGGAGGCACTCCAGGCCACACTCTCCCTTCCCGGGCATTTGCTCATTTCCTATTTCCTCTGAGTTCTTAGACGTTTCCTCTCTTTCCCTTATTGGCTTCAATGTCATCATTAGTCACTTGAGACCGATTTTTCAACCCAGAGTTCTTGCCTCTCCAACAGTCAATGCTGTGACTATTGCTGTAAATCTTATCCCCAAACCTGTCCCCTGGCAAGGACCCCCTGGTCTTTTTTTTTTTTTTTTTTTGACAGGCAGAGTGGACAGTGAGAGAGAGAGACAGAGAGAAAGGTCTTCCTTTGCCGTTGGTTCACCCTCCAATGGTCACCGCGGCCGGCGCACCGCGCTGATCCGATGGCAGGAGCCAGGTGCTTCTCCTGGTCTCCCATGGGGTGCAGGGCCCAAGCACTTGGGCCATCCTCCACTGCACTCCCTGGCCACAGCAGAGAGCTGTCCTGGAAGAGGGGCAACCAGGACAGAATCCGGTGCCCTGACCGGGACTAAAACCCGGTGTGCTGGCGCCGCAAGGCGGAGGATTAGCCTAGTGAGCCGCGGCGCCAGCCGACCCCCTGGTCTTAATGCCTTAATGCAACCTCTGTCCACCCCATGGTATTTCCACTTACTGCTCCCTGTACCAACCTCCATGGATGTGTGTTTCTCTCATTTCATTCTTACAAAAGGCTTGTGAAGAAGCAGGTGCTGCTTTCCCCATTTTGTTTTGTTATTTACTTATAATTAAAAGGCAGAGTGATAGAGAGAGAGGGAGAGACAGACAAAGAGATCTCCCACCTGCTGTTTCACCCCACCTGCCAAATGGCCCCAACAGCCAGGACTGGGCCAGGCCAAAGCCAGGAGCCAGGAGCTTCATTGGTGTCTCCCCCATGGGTGACAGGGGCCCGAGTACTTGGGTCATCTCCTGCCACCTTCCCAGGCACCTTAGCAGGGAGCTAGATTGGAAGTAGAGCAGTCTGGACTTGAACCTGTGCTCTGTACAGTACTGGGGGGCACAAGTGGCTACTCAACCCGCTGCGTCCCAGTGCTGGCTACTTGCCCATGTTACAGGTGAGAAAACTGAGATTTCAAACTAATAACTCAGAGGAAAAAGGAAACTGAGATTTCCTTCTTTTCAGCTTCAACTCTTGCCATTGCCCCCGCTCTGCCACGTCCCCAGCAGCTGACCAACAGTGTCAAATCTCTGCTTCCCTGTCAGTTGTTAAAGGACATCAATAACTTTTGGTATCGTTTCTTTGCATTTAGCAAAATCACTGTGAAGACTTTATTAGCTTTAAGAGCTTTTGTAGTGTTTACATTGAAATATTGGATAAAGGATTTGATAATATTCTGATACTCTAGGAGTTTGTTGGGTAAAGAAATTCTTGGCTTGGGGGTGTCCATACCAGTCACTCATTGAACCAACCAGACCTGTTAAGCACTCGCTGAACCCAGACACTTAAACAGAAGTCAAGGACACCAATACCTGAGGAAATCCGTGGCTTCTTTCCAGTGTCTGAGGCTTCCAGTCCCCAACCTGACAACTCTGTCTAAGGATCCTCACTCTGAAACAAATTAAAAGAACTGGTCTGAGTCCTGGCTACTCCACTTCCCATCCAGCTTCCTGCTGATGCACCTGGGAGGCAGCAGATGCTGGCCCAAGTACTTGGGTCCCTGCCATCACCTTGAGAGGTCTGGAGAGAGTTCCTGGCTGCTGCCTTTGGCCTGGTCCAGTCTGGTCTGTTGCAGGAATTTGGAGAGTGAGCCAGTGGAAGATCTCTGTCTCTCTCTGGTGCTCTGTCTTGCTTTCTTTCCGTCACTTTGCCTTTCAGATAAATACATAAACAAAACTTTGGAAAATACGAGGGCTTTGGAAGATGCAAAGATCATCGCCGTTGACTATATCTTCAATCACCTAAATGATTAACCTGCATTGAACAGATTCCCTCTCACTTAGAACCTCTTTGTTTCCTTATTATTATATTATTGTAATAATCCTATATTATTCCATTTTCGTTACTGTAATGAAATACCTGAGGCCGAATAGCTTTGTCATGAAAAGAGGTTTATTAACCTCCCAGTTTCGGAGGCTAAGAGTTCCAATAGCACCGCGCAGGTTCTGATAAAGGCCCAATGCACATGACAGGAGTATGTACGGGATGAAACGATCACATATAGAATTAGAAAGCCAGAGGAAGACTGGGTGGGCCAGGCTAGGGATTTTATCACAATTCAATCTCACAAGAACTCACAAGGGTCCCACTAGACACACTTTAATCTCTTTTGAGTACCATGGGATCTCCCACCATGCCCTCCAGGCACCCAGCTCCCAACATATGAACCTTCAGACACATCTGAGCTTCGCTGTGTGCGGTGACGTGGAGGCCTGGCTCCAGGCAGGGAAGTGCATGCGATTCCCCTCCATGAGCTAAGCCACAGACTGCAGGGCTAACCCAGCCACACACAAAGAAGGGGACAGATCCATTGGCTGCAGCTAGGGGCTCCCTCAGCGCTCAAGCCCCCGAAAGCTTCGCTGTGATGGACCTCGGAAAGAATGCTCTAGGCATGACTTCCACTGCTAGGAAAAATAAGAGCATTCAAGTGTGAATGAAAGCCAGGAATCTTCAGAACTCCAAGGGTTCCACCCGTCCTCTTCTTGAGGATCCCAGGACATTAAATCTATATGCAAACTCAAGGTTGTGACCACTTGGCACTTTCAAACCATTCCCGTTGAACAGATGAACAGAGTTTCCTGACACTCAACAGAGCAGCGGCCGTGTGTCTACCTTCACGTGGAAATTTAACGCTGAATCTGAGGTGCTTTGCAAACGTAGAGCCCCATTTCATGACAGGCTTGGCTGAGACTAAGCAATCTTGCTTCCATGGTCTTGCAAGCCTACCTTGGAGTAGCCTTGTTGACTGAGAGGCGTTGGGTGGTTTGGGGCTGCTGGTCCGAGTGGGGTTTTCCAGCTCTGATCACTGAGACTTGGTTGGGATGAGACAAGAACAGCAAAATCTAACCTCCCTGATCCTACACCGGGCCTCTGCTGTGCCTGTGGGCTTGCCCCCGTCTCCCCATCCTGGTACTGGATCCCTCCCTCTCTCCTCTCCACTGCAGTAACTGGAGCCTTGCAAATCCCCCCACACGGAGCCTGAGGATCTCTGGACACTGCCCGAGAGGGCTGGGGGCTTTCGATGAGATCTGATTTTCCCCAATGGAGGTGAAGTGGCCTCTGGGGCCCAAGGGAGGGGGCGGAGGTGGGGAGGCTGCCTCTGGCCTGGCCTGCTGACTGTGTGAATGTGGCAGGCCTATTGTTTGTCAGCTTTATTCTTCAGGCCTCCATGGGGCTGATTCAGAAACCCTACTCAGGAGCTCTGGGGCTTCCCGGGTGTGACACAACTTGAGCTGCTCTGGGGGATTCTTTGTTCTCCGATGACAGCTGACTTGGTCGCCAGTGGGAACAGTTTGAGCATAACTCTACACTGCGTGCTCTGGCAGCTGCGGCCTTAACTCTTTGTTACCCACTTCTGAGGTCCCTTCCCTCGCCTGATCCTCTCTCTCGGAATGACGACTCTTCCAAGGTCCTTCCCCTGGTTGGTGGCAGAAGGAGAGGGAGGCGGAGTGGGGGAGGGATGAGTTGTGTCTTGCACTGGGGGACTCGTTTAGAAAATCGAGAGTGCCTCTGCCCCCATGCAGGTCCACTTTGTTGGCCATAAAGGCTGTCTGGGGTAGGGCTATCAGGGGCTCTGACCATTCCCCAGCCACGCGGATGCTGCGTGGATTTCTTCCAACCTGGCAGATGTGACTGGAGGCAAAGGGACAAGAATCTTAAATACAGACTCAGGCTCTGGGACTTCTGATCTGAAAACAGAGCCAAGCGGCTCAGGAAATGAGAAGGCCACAGAGCAAATGCGGAAGAGCACTGGACCTGGAGCAGGCAGAGCCTGGGCTGGGACTGCAGCATCACCATCTAACTGACCCTGGACAAGAGGTTTCCTCTCTCCAGAGCTCAGTCTACACATCTGTCAGAGGGGAGGTGATAATCATGACGTCACGACTCCAGTGGGTTGTTGGGAGGACCAAGTGAGTCTCTGTCTCAGGCGTTGCCATGACGCTTAACAAACTGGGTTCCAGCAACAACCCAGGCACTGAGGTTAAGAAAGCTGATGAAGGCATAGACCTGGCCTCCGAGCGGAGATGATAAAAATGGGTGCATACTTAGGCCCCTTGGTTGCAAACACAGAAACTCAACTCTAATTAGCATCCACACAGAGAGGACTGGAAAAGAAGAGACTTGGGTAGCTCCTGGAGTCAGAGAAGTGTTGGACAGTGGTGCACCTGAAAGGGGAGGGCTAGGACTTTGCTTCAGAGACAACTGGACCTGAGAGATGAGTGGGCTTGAGCCCCTCTCTCTGGCTTCTCTGCCCACTTTCCTGTGTTTTCCAACCCCCTCACTCTCTCTCTCTCACAGCAGGTTCCTGTCAAGCATGGTGGGCAACATAGGTTAGAGTCATCCATGAGTTTAACTGCATAGAATTCCTGGTGGGGAGACTTGTTGATGCTACCATGGTCAAATGCCCACTAGCGGAGCCTGGCCAAGGAGCAGGCTGGTGTTCCAGCACAATCTTCTCTTTGAAGCCTCTGTGAATGGGGATGGGAGACTCGGCCAAGTCTCATGTGAGTTACTAGGGTGACAATTGTATAAGAGACTGCTATAGGAGCAAGAATGTGAAGGGAGTTTGGGCTTTACCTCTGAACCTAAAGGAAACACTGAAAATTTACATATATGAATAGCATGGTTATGTAGTATAAAATTCAGAGCAAATGTATAGGAGGGGGACAATTTTGGAATTAGAGAGACATATTAGTAGGCTATTGTGGCAATCTAAACATTAGATGATGTGGGACTAAAGGAGGATATTGAACAGGGAGCAATTTAGGAGGCGAAATTAGCAGAACCAGTTCAAAGTGTTGGAAGAAAGAAGTGGAATATTGAGGCTAATCACCAACTTCCCATTTGGAAAACAAGTTTCTAGACACAGATGATAGGAGTTGTCTTGGACTGATTACCTGGTGGATCAGTGAAACCCCCAGATAGATCCATCTATCTATGTATCTACTGACCTATCTATTGACACACCTACCTATCTACTTGCCTGCCTACCTACCAATCTAACATAACTGTATATAAAGAGTAGAGGGCAATTGGCTTTGGTCCCTGGAAGAGATGTGAGGACAGGGGTAGGTAGCCAGTGGAATGATGATTATGTCCCAGCTAAGTCCCAGACACATGCCCAATTCCCTGCAGAAAAATCAGCCACAGGAAAAAGCTCCAAGCCACGAATAAGTATATTTAGGAAATATTACATGATCGAGAGTTGGAAAAAGAAAATTATTCCCTGTTGCCTCAAGGTTATAGTGGGGATTATGGCCCCATGAGGACCACGGTACACTCTTTGTCATCTCAAAGTTCTCTGCTTTCTGCATCCGCTCAGCAACCTTCTCCTAGAAGGAGATCCCTTACCCACTGTAACTTGTTTTCCATTATATGTATGAGTTTAATTGGAAAGAAAATGGGTTCTGTTGAAGTAGGAGAAAAACTGGAATTAAGGAAACCAACCTAAAAGCAATTGCTACTGTTTAACCGAGAAGCTAACGAGGACCTGGAGGAGGTAACAGCAGTAGAAATGGAAAAGTGGAAGTCATATAGAAGACAACAAGGAGATGGGCTCTTAAGGGCTTGTGAGTTGCATATGAGGCCCAAATGAGAGGTGAGGAAGGATTTTGATTCCCTGATTTGGAGCCTTGGCAAAGGAGAATCATAGTTTGATGAACAGAATTACAAGGGGCAGCCAGTTTGGTTTTGAATTGAATGAAGCCAAGGCATATAGAAGTCCTTATTTGGTAAGGAAATAAAGAAAAAGTGTATATATTAGATTCTGGGACCTGTAAGGCCAAGATACTGGAGACACAGTCTTGTATCAAGATGTCTGCTGAAGAACCTGTGACCCTAAGTGATAAAGGGCCTGGGTGAGTGGGAATGCTACTGGAGAATGTGCTTGGGGCCATGACTAGAAACTTTCTGCTTTGGGGAACAATGTTTATGACGAGATGATATGATAAGGGTTAGTGTTCTGTCCAATGAAGGTTCCACCTGTCATCCGTCCATCCCTCCTTACCCTCATCCTCCATCCATCATCCGTCCATCCCTCATTACCCCCATCCACCCATCATCCATCCATCCACCCATCCATCCAGCCATCTGTCCAACTAACCATTATTTCTTGATTACCTTCTATTTTCTTGACCTTGTACTTCTGGATAGTCAGAGAATAAAGTCCAATTTCAATTCTGGATTAGTAGAATTAGTAGAATACAACTAGTGAATCAAGAAAATCTCTAAAATGATAGTTGGCATCACCTTTTCAGTGTTTTTCTTGCACAACTGCTCAGAGCACCTAGGGGGGTCTATTTACAGACGAGTGGACTATTGGTGTCTTCTGTTATTGCTGAATGGCAAATAATTTCATTGCCATAAGATGCCTGGGAGTCTTTCTCGGCAACCAGTATTGGGATTATTTACATTTTATGTTTTTAACTTTGAATTTAGATCCTTTATCATTTTCTGTATCGATTGCTTGAGCATCTTTGACATTTGTTCTTCATGTGGTGGACACCTCTTAAATTCAGTGAATGTGAATTGATTTTAATATTAACGTCAGCCACATACAAAGCTGGATCTGTTTCCCAGAGCACGCACAGTGCACCGCTGTCTTCTCTGACCTTTCGCCCTGCCCTTCAACAAGGACTCTCAAGACTTGATTGGGCTTAAATACTTTGGACAAAATAAGCCTGGAGCAGCAGCCTGATGGACTCCCCAGCTTCCACCACTCCAGTTGGGAGAGCTCATCTATCATCTCAGTCTCCATGGCTCTGAAACATCTTTTGTTGATAATTGAAAGTGAAATTGTCAAGCAGATGACAATTTGGGGGGAGAATATTGGTTAGGGTTTTTAAATAAAACCCTGTTTTCGAGTCACACAAAGAAGTCAGCAAAAAGACTGCTCACTCTAACTGACTTAAATGGCTTAGTCCATTGGAAGGTTAATGGATAAAGTAGAATTCAGGGTTGGTTTGATCCAATCAATAACGAAGTCATCAAAGACTTGGACTGCTTCCGTCTCTTTGTTCTGTGCTCACTGGTGACACTTTTATCTCCAGGCCAGTTTTCTCCAGGCTGGTACTCCAGGTCTGTGGGCTTCAAATCTGTCCACGAAGGAGGTTGGTTTTGGTAGCTCCTACTGACAAAGTCAGAAACTTACTTTCTCAGAAGCCCTAGCAGGAGTTAGAGGAGGAAGTGCCAGATGTCGATTGGCATTAACCTGAACCAACTGTTGTAGGAGGCAGTGAGGAATTTAATGGCAAAAGGATCTAAATTTGCAGCTGGTGGATAAATCTCCATTTTATCCCATGACTGCTAGCAAAAATAGAAGAGTTGTTAAGGATTCAGCTATAATTCTTTATTCAGATAATCCTTTTAAGTTGTTTATTATTCAATCAATTAGGATGCCTTAAGCAAGGAGCCCTCCTAGGTTTTGGCCACCGATTACAAAAAAATGTTGATCTTTGACCTTTATGATTACTGAAATAGCAAGGCAATGACCTAGAAGCTTATAGCAACAGGCTGACTCTGTCCCCAAGTTTTTTGTGCAGTGATTGTGGAGAGTGGTTTGTTGTTTTTTAATAAGAATCACAGTGGGCACCTAGAATTTGAACAATTCAAATGACTGAATTTCAAAGCACTTAAATAGGAACATGCTATTTGCACTAAAAAGAAATTTTCTTTCCTTACTTCCTCCCATGTGCATGTTTGGTGACAGGTGTTTGGGGGAGATTATGTCCACTGGACCTGTTGGGCTGTGGTACAACTCCAGTTAATATTTAACTGTTGGCTTCCTGTAGCCCAGAAAACTAATAATGAAGACTAAACCACAACATAAACTAAGCCTCCTCTTTTCCTTCTCTCACTCTTAACTTTTGTGTCTCTAACCTTTCAAAGAGTTGCCTTTCCGCCTGTAAATTTGGAAGATACATTCACTGTCTGTGCCAAGGGGAGGGAGGGAGTGCATAAAATCCTTTGCTTGTTCTTGGGGCTTATTGTCTGTTTCCCAGGGTGATTGAAGAGGAAGATGCCAGTGACCACGTTTCCAGCTGGTTTTGCAGCTTCCTGAGCAGATATCCAACTGCATGGTTTTGAGGTATCCCGGTTTGCAGGTGCAGTGCATGTGGAAGTTCGGAATGGAAATGGAAAAGGCCTTGAGTCGTGTCAACATGTAGCAGGATGATGAATTTCCCAGGAAGAAACAAAAGCTTCCAGTGCCAAGGATAAAGCCCATCGCTTTTCACCTTAGACCGCAGCCCCACCTTATGACCTGTCTCCCTCTGACCCCAGGCAGAATGAAGGGTCTTGTGGGTACCCTGGCTCCCTGAGCACCTGTGTCCACCAGACCATCCTTCATGGATCTTTCCTGATCTCCAGGCCTTGGCTGGCTGGTGTCTCCATGGTGACGGAGAGTGGGGAGGGGGATGCGGGGGCAGCTCAGTCCATTTGTCATCAATTGCCACTGTTTTGTTCCGCCTGGTGTGTGCTCTCAATTGTGTCGTGGAAGAGGCAAGGCAGAGCAGAGGGACCCAGCTCAAGGGCTGCCTCCACCCTCTGACACTGGGGGTGGGGCCCAGAGCCCAGGAATCTGCCTGCTGAGAGATTGGGACAGAACGGGCCACCCTTCCCGGGAGAATAACATTTCTGCAACTCAGATTTTACGCTTTCGGAGGGAGAGGCGCATTTGTAAACCTGCCCCCAAACTTTCGCTTTTTGCTTGAATTAAAGGGTAGGAAATTCAGATACAAACTCCCCATGACACAGACTAAGGTATCATGCTTCTTATTCTGGATTGGAGTTTTACTCAGAGAAACGGTGCTTGGGCTTCCTTCAGTGATCCTGGGTCTGTGTCGTGTCCTCCGTGTGCGTGCATTTACCTCCAGCAGTCACAGTCTTCATTCACCTCCCATCAGTTTAAACAGTGTCAATGTTTTCCACGTGAATGTTCCTGGGGCACCTGGCTAATGGTGCCCCCTCTTGCCACTGTTCTGGGTCCAACAGAGGACCCGTTATCCTCCATGCAAAGGCTCAGACCAACTTCGTCCCAGACTCATGGCAAGTTGGATAATGCTTCTTGCTTTATTCTGTGAGGGGCTCACCAGTGGGGCCACACCCAGCGGCTCCTCCTCCTCCCTACACTCATGGAGTGGCCCGCAGTGTCATTTACAGCACACCCGACACCTCTCTTCTTCTTTGGCTTCTGTCACATGGACCCTTCCTTGTTTTCTTCCTTCCTTTCTGTCTTGTTGTTTCCTTGACCATTCTTCTTTTCTTCTTCTTCTTCTTCTTCTTCTTCTTTTTTTTGTCTCTTTCCTCTCCTCCAAAGTTACTGCTGCCCTTGTCCTTCCTTCCACAGTGCCGTGCTCCTTGCCATGTCATCCTGCTCTGCAGTTGTGAGCTCTGAGGCTGGAGCCCACGCCTGCCTCTCGCCTGGCTCATTCTCCTGAGCAACAGCTCTGGACGGCCGCGGACCGCCACGCAGGTCCAGCCACGCTCGCTCTTCCCTGAGTATTGTCCACCTGCCACTGCCTTCAGTGCCACCAGTGGCTCTAGCATTTCAGTTTCTGACTCCAAATCGCTTATCATCTTCTAGGACCCCACCGTAGAACACAATTCCCGATTGGCTTCCTCTTCTTTCTCTTTCTTCTCTCCTCTGCCATCCTCACCCCAGACTGACACGACCCACCTCTGCACTCCATTCCCCCTCACCTAAACCAGGGCTCCCCCTTCCCACTTTGTTCTTTCCTGGTATTTCTCACACCATGCTCTGCTCATGAGCTCTCACACCTCTCTGAACCCTGGAAGTCAAAGTCCAACCTTTGCCTCATGTCCCACAAAGTCCCCCAGATGTGCCTTGCATGCTGAGAGCCCACACGTCTCTTCTGTTGGGAAGGTCATTGCCTCAGCCTTCTGATTCCTCGAGACTGGGACTAAAAAAAGGCATGTCCTTGCCAAAAAAAAAAAAAAAAATCTTGAAAACCTTGAAGGTGTGATTTAACTAAGATATTTCACTTCCAGGAATGTTATCTCAAGGAAGTAATCAGATAACTGTGGAACGATATTTGCAGAAAAAGCTTCATTACAGCACTATTTGCAATGATTAAAAAAAAAATCAATGCCTGCCACTGATCAATGTAATGGAACAACCATTAAAATAACATACACTCATTTGCTGACGTGGAAAGATACCTCCGGAATTTTTCTATGTTGCAAGTAAAACAGAAGTTATAAGAGTGAAACTTGTTAACATATAGCTGGTATATATGAATATATTATTTTATATATAATATTTATATGCATAAAGGAATAGAATAACTCCAGAACGATATCTACCTATGTGCATGTATGTAGTGGTTGGAATTGTAACGAAAGGCTTATTTTTTTTCTTATTTATTATCAATATTTTTTTAAAGATTTATTTATTTGAAAGGCAGAGTTACAGAGAGGCAGAGGCAGAAACAGAGAGAGAGGTCTTCCATCCGCTGGTTCACTCCCCAAGTGGCCGCAATGGTCGGAGCTGCGCTGATCTGAAGGCGGGAGCCAGGAGCTTCTTCCAGGTCTCCCACGTGGGTGCAGGGGCCCAAGCACTTGAGCCATCTTCTACTGCTTTCCTAGGCCACAGCAAAGAGCTGGATCAGAAATGGAGGAACCAGGACTCGAACCGGCACCCTTATGGATGCCAGCACTGCACACCAGGGCTTTAACCCACTGTACCACAGTGCCGGCCCCTCTTATCAATATTTTTAAAAATCCTATCTTAGCGGTGGCCTAATTATAAAGTAATGAATAGCTAATCTTACTCTGGACTGACACAAAGCAGTCTCAAAAACATTAAAAAAAAAAAAAGCCCTCCAGGGTTTTGTCCACCTCATCATTGCGTCTACACCCCAGGATTGTCCGTTCCTTCTGGAAGGGAGGAGCCAAGGGTCGGGCTGGGGGGGTAGAGGCCAGCGCTACATGCCTTCTTTCTGCTGCTTGTGTAGTCAGGCTCCCTCCCTACCAAGAAGGGAGGGTGACAAAGCCGGATTCGCAGGCAGGGGATGTCCGTGAGAACTCCAGGGCAGCTCCGGCTCCAGGGCGTGTGATTCACTCTCCTTACTGAGGCCCCTGAGCCCGACTCCATGGACCATCGCCACACAAGGCTCTGGCACCTTTTCAGCCTCAGCCTCGAGCCCGGGGTGGACACAGCCCAAGCTTCACGTGGGTCTAAGTCCTGGCCCCCATGGAGAGGCTGTGTGGGTGAAAGGGGCGGGGGATACTTTCCCCTCCGTGCGCCCTCAGCACTTCTTGCTCCTTCCAAGGTTTGCAAAGCGCAGCTTAACTCTAGGAGTCGTGGAGAGAATGCTGTGCCCTCAGCAGGTCTGACTGGTGGCCACATGGAGACTTCGGAGCTGCCTTGTTATCTCTCTGATCTCTTCCAGTACTGGTGCCGTCCTGGGGATGGGAGAATCTCCTGGTCCCTAGGGGCCAGGGGCCCCAGTGCTGCTGGCTGAGTGGCTGATAACGAGGCTCCACTTCCCATCACAGCCCTGGCTGGAGAGCAAGCCGGCCGCTGTGTGTGCGTGCACGCGTGTCCCTTGTCGAAAGTTTCTGCAACATAAGAACATGGGCGCTCTCTCACACTCTTAAAAGCAAGTCAAGCCACAAATCCACGTACTTGGGCCCTGAACAGTTTGAGTGGGAAGCAGAGAGTGTGGGAAGAAGTAAGGAGAGATCCGAGAGCAATGGCGGACTCTGAACAAGGTAGCCTTGATGCAGGGCATGGCGAGTGGGGAAGGTCTTGTTGACCTCAGTATCCCCATTTACCTGTGGGAGAAGGGGCAGCCTCGGGGGCATCCAGCGTGAGCTTTGGAGGTGGACTGCAGTGCAGGGAAAGGTCTTGGAGGCACGGGGACGCAAGAGCCTGAGCTCACTCGCCTTGGCCTGGTTGGGATGCTGCTTGGCCAGCCTGACTGAACCTGTCAACAGCTCGAAAGTGAGGTCAGCTGGGGCTGGAAACCTCATTAGCTATCAGTAGAGCTTGCATCTCAACCTCTTGAATCATCCATGATGAAACTCTTTATCAGCCTGGGAGGAGGCAGCCCCAGGGACCGAGCCTCCTGTATAAGGCTTGATCTTGAGCAAGGCTACATCCGGATGGACTGGCCAGGATGAGTTAGTCCCAATACACACTCCAAGATAACCAAACAAGTTGACTGGCTGTAGGGAGTTATTTAGAAGGCTCCATCTGGGAGCAGGGGAATGATGATATTCTTGAAAGTCAGCCTAACTTAACCCTTCCCTCCCCAGGCTGCCGGTTTCCTCTGAGCTCCCATCCCAGCTCTTTGCAGCCATTCAAGGAAGCTACCAGCGGAAACAGTTTGACTTCAGTAGAAAGATTAGGGCTCATTATGGCATAGGGAGCGACAACGTTTCTGGGGGAGCATCCGCAGGTTGTCAGAGATGTTCTGCTAAAAAGAAACAGTTGCAGGTCCCAAGCCACATATCTGAGAGATAGGACAGAGGGAGAGTGTCTTGTTTCTCCAGTGTCACCAAATGCTTCAAGGCCGCCCCAAACTGCAGGGGGGAGAGGCTGGCCTCCAGGGCCATCTCGTGTGTGACAAGGGGGTACTGGTTGTCTCGCATGGTAATCCCGGGGCTGGAACCACGAGGGAGGCTGGAATTTATAGCTCAGCCTTGAAATGAAATATCAGCCCACCTCACCCCAGCGATGGGAATAGGGTAGGAGGTTTGCAAAATAAATAAAATCTGTTGTCTCTACCGACCAGGCATAAATTGTTACTGGAATGGCAATGGAAAAAACAAAGTTCCAGATAGGCTTCCCGTGCTTGTTTTCCATCTTCACAACTCTGTGTTCCTTATCAACGTGTTTCTAGAAGAGTCCCCAAGGGAGCGATTGCGAGAGGGGTCGGTCCAGGAAATAAATTTGGAGCTGACCGCAGGCAGAGCAGAGGCGACTCAGTGAGGGGGGCGGGTGGCCTTACAACACCCCCAGGTCAGCATTCCACCTCCATGCATGGCCAGGGCGTTTGCATTCAGAGCAAGGACCTCCCAAAAGGTGCCTAGGATACCCTCCCCCCACCGCGACCCTCCCAACAGAGAGGAAGAGGAAGGTACCCTGTGCAATCCTTCTACTTCCCTGATATTGTCTGCTTCCAAATGGAATTGGGCTGCCATAGAAGCCACCCAGTGCACGGTCCTGGGAAGTCTGACTTCTCCTTGGAGCTTTAGCTGTACTGTTCATCAACATTTTCTCAGTATCAAGGGAGATGGCTACAGAGGGTCCCTGACACCAAGTTTTTCAACAGTGCTACTGCCACAAGCTGTGGCTGCATGGTTGCTTTATGGGTGTCAGTAATTTGGAGTAAAGTGACTAAACACTGATGGAGACTGCTGGAGTCTCGGGCCAGTGAAAGGGCCAGGTTGATCACCTGAAACAATGCACCCACCCATTTCACACTTGATGTGTTGCTGCCAAATACATGGGCAAGGGAAGCTGTGGCTGTCTGAGGACCTCTCTGGCTGGCTGCTGGGATGGGCGACTTTGTTTGGGCTGTGAGAGGAGCATGGAGTAGGACGTGCTGTGATGTGTGGAGACAAGTCAGGAGCTCCGAGGGGCAGGGCCTGTGGAGAGTATCACCTACACCGTCCAGCACTGGGAGCCGATTAGATAAGACGTGGATTGAGACGCAGGTGGCCAGCTGGTCCCAGCAGTGAGTTGGCAGTGAAGATTCAGAGAAGTGAGTTTTATAATGGGCTGGCTAAACTGGCTGTGTTTGCCTTGTTTCTTTTCTTTTCCCAGCCTTCTCTATCCTTCCCTCCCTCTCTCTCTTTCTCTTCTCATTTGAAGTCTAGTCTCTCAGTTGGGCTGATGGAAACCAAGGGAGAAGTGGTTGGTCACACTTGGGCCAGTGATCTTATGGACAAATAATTCACTGCTGGGCTGCCATGGCTGTGGCTGTGACGGTCAGAGGGAGGAAGGTGTGGCAAAACAGCAGGACACGCGGCAGAACACAGCACAGCTGGGTCGGCCTCCAGTCCCCACCTGGAGAGCTGGCTTCCAATTTTAAAGCCTTAGGGACTCTGTGTTTTGTTTGAATAAGGGAAGTGGTTTCCTTTATATCCTTTCAAAAATAAATAAATAGAAGGCTGTCATATCGACTTACAGATGTCGCTACTAAGAAACAAAAGTTCAGAGCTCTGCCATATTTGACAAAATCAGATCAGAAGGCAAGGAGAAGGATGCAGGGGAGGATTTGAGAGACAGAAAGCCAGTGAGCTGCTTTTTCTATGTATCTCGTTATTTTCACCACTGCTGCCAACAACAAGAGCAAGCATCACCCACGACCACCACCACTTTACCATCATCCCCACACCCACCATCATCGCCTTCATCACTATGACTCCTATTCCCACTCCTGCCATCACTACCATCATCTCTGCCACCACCTTACCATCACCACCATCACCACCACTACCACCGGCACCATGACCAACACCACCACCATCATGCCACTACAGCCATCACCATTACCACCATCATCTCTATCACCACCTCACCATCATCACCCTCACCACCATTATCACAACCACTACAACCATCACCACCTCGCCACCATCACCACCACTACCACCAGCACCATGACCAACACCACCACCATCATGCCACTACAGCCATCACCATTACCACCATCATCTCTATCACCACCTCACCATCATCACCCTCACCACCATTATCACAACCACTACAACCATCACCACCTCACCACCATCACCACCACTACCACCAGCACCATGACCAAGACCACCACCATCATGCCACTACAGCCATCACCATTACCACCATCATCTCTATCACCACCTCACCATCATCACCATCACCACCATTATCACAACCACTACAACCATCACCACCTCACCACCATCACCATCATTGCCACTGTCACCACCATTATAACTACTACTATCACTATTGCCATCAATCACCGCCACCACCATCCCCCATTTTCCCTCTTCTCATTAATCCTACATCTCAGACTCTCATCTGCTCCAAGCCTCAATATACAGGACAAGGAGCCACTGATATAGGATAATCTCATAACTACTGCTTCAGCTCCTATAGTCTATGTTCACAACTTATTTTCCCTTTTCTCCGAGAGCGGAGAAGTTCCTCCCAGAACCCACACACCCAACGTGAGGAAGATGGATGTGGATGATGGCAGGGGGTTGGAGGGGAGGTCCAGTTCCTCTGGACAAGGAGGCCAGGCCCCATGCGAGGTCTAATTTAAAGGGCAAGCTTCATTTCTAGGGTCCTCCCGGAGAGCTCAGAGGGTGAGCAGGCGAGAGAAGGCCCAGGCTTCCTGACACAGCTGGCCAACTTCGTGTTGCAGCTGCTTGCTGTAGAGCTGGCTCGAGAGAGCTGTTTGCTTTGGCCAGATGCTCTACACGGAAACAGTAGTAGGACAAGGTTGGAGGAGTGGCTGAGAGTGGGGTAGAGGACCCTGTGCATTTTCAAGAGGGAGAAAACTTTCTTTACAGGTGTGGCAGGCCCCCGGCTGCCTAGCCAGGAGCCAGCCCTGTCTTGGGTTCAAGTTGCTGGTCCACAGGGACACAGCATGCTGGGCTTGAGCGTGGCTAGAAGAGCAGCCATGCAAGCTCATTAGCACAGAAGTGGGTGGTGTGCCTCATGGGTCTGAGATGCCTCCATCTGGGTTGAATTTGCACGGGATGGTGATGAGCTTAGGGCTCCTGGGCATAAAAAGGGCCTTAAAGTTCATGGAAAATGCATGTTATGAAAAAATGATGCATGAGCTTCAAAGTTGCTCACAACGAAAGAAACAACTTTTACTCTCATTATTCCGTGAACTTTTTGAAGTTCCCTCGTGTGTGGGCCTGAGCTGGGAGACAGGAGCGGTGTGGTTAGAAGACAGCACTGGTTGGGGCCAGCACCGTGACCCAGTGGGTTAATCCTCTGCTTGCGGTGCCGGCATCCCATATGGGCACTGGTTCTAGTCCTGGCTGCCCCTCTTCCAATCCAGCTCTCTGCTATGGCCTGGGAAAGCAGTAGAAAATGGCCCACGTGCTTGGGTCCCTGCACCCGCATGGGAGATGGGGAAGAAACACCTGGCTTCTGGCTTCAGATCGGCACAGCTCCTGCCTTTGCAGCCATCTGGAGAGTGAACCAACCGAAGGAAGACCTCTCTCTCTGTCTCTCCCTCTCACTGTAACTCTACCTCTCAAATAAATAAATAAATAAATAATCTTAAAAAAAAAAGCACTGTCAAGTGTGGCAGGACCAATGGAGTCTTTCTGGATCTCATTCTTACCATTTTTAACTGCATTTGCAAGAATAGAGCAAGCAGGATTTCTTAGGTGCATGTGACGTTGAATATGTCAGCTGCCTTGCACACAGAATCTCATACAACCTTTAAAAAACATCCTAAGAGACGATCACCTAAGGCCCAAGCTGCTCTGAGGGAGGCCACGCGGCAGATAAGAGGGGGAGATGGGGGCCGGGTTAGGTTGCCGCCTGGGACACTGGCAACGGTGTTGGAGCACTGGCTCAAGTCCCAGCTGTTCTGCTTCCCACCCGGCTCCCTGCTAATATCCCTGGGAAAGCAGCACAAGGTGGCTCAAGCACTAGGGCCCCTGCCACCCATGTGGGAGCCCTAGATGGAGTTCTGTGCTGTTGGTTTTGGCTGGCCCAGCCCCGGCTCTTTCAGCCATTTAGGGAGTGAACCAGCAGATGGAAGGTCACTTCCTCTCTCTGTCACTCTGTCTTTCAAATAAATAAAATAAATCTTGAGAGAGAGAGAGCACAAAAATTTACACGGAGACCTGTGTGCCTGTAAGCCTAGAGCCCTGTAATGCTGTACCAGGGAGTGAGAATCGTGTCCCAGCATGTTTCACAGCTTACCTTAAGGACCACCCTGCAAGGGGACCCATGGGGACTGAAGACGTCGTGTATGATGATATAAAAAGGATTGGCTGTGGCCAGATGGAAGCTTGAGCCCTCCTTCTCTCCAGCAAGTCTTTAGCATTTTGCAAGAGCGGTATCTTTGAGAACTAACCTTAATCAGCAAGAACACTTTGATTGCTTTCTACACTTTCAGTCGAAGGGAAGAAAGGGCTGCGTAGGGTGACAAAAGGAGACCACCTCTTGCTCCTAGCTCCTTGAGAAGTGCTGAGGTTGCTTGCCTCTTGTGCTCCTTCCGCACTGTAAGCCACTTGGAAAAGAGAGACTCCTCCATGGGAGCTGGGCCAACCGAGGAAACCCCAGCCATTTCCGGGGCTGCGCTTCCCCTGATAGGAGACAATCCATCGTCCCTGGCCCCTTGGCCGTGAACTTTCTTGCCCTCTGGGGGAACTCAATACCCAGGAAGGATTTTTCTACTTACTCTGCTCTCTCAGAAGAATGCAAAACAGCTGGGAGGGGAAGCAGTGGCTTGGCTGTTGGGGTTGTCTGGGGGCCCCAGAAGGAGTGAAGAGGGAGCTACAGAAAAGATCAGCTGCTCCATCATTTAGGGAGAACCCCAACTGAGTGCACGCAGCCTCCTGACTTCCGGTCACTGCAGCGGGTCCCTCCCACCTGCCTGGCCGTCAGCTGGTCCCTGCAGAAGAGCTGACTCCCTTATGCTTTGTGGAGGGAGGAAATTCGGACTTGAAGGCTATAGCCCAGAGCCTGACCCCAGCCTGCTGCTCCCGGTAATCTTCTCCTCCCCCTCCTTCCTCTGGTCTGATTTCTGGATGTCTCCAAGAGAAGGTTTCAAAAATCAGAGGCTCACACACCCTTGGCAAGTGCTGGGAAGAGGGAAATGTGTTTGACACATGCTCACCCAGAGTGCTCTGAGGGCTCCCGGCAGGATACAATTAATGATCAAGGGGGAGGAGGGATTGCAACAATATGTTTTTATTCCCCCCTCCCATGTCCCTAGTTCCTGAAGCTTGGCAACATTTCTTGGTGAGGAGCAGGGCATCCCAAGGATCTGTAAATAAACAGCAGGTGCACATTGGTCTCAGGTGCAAGTTGAAGGCAGCCCAAAGTAAGTCACTCATCGTGCAGGGGGAAATCTACAGATTCCCAGGAAAACCTTGCTGTTGACTTGAAACCAGCTAGAGGGCATAAGGAAATTTTCCCTCCATTTAATTGTTTGAGCCTAATTTTGAAAAAAAAAAAATAGAAAACTGAAACAGGGTAAAGTTTTTAAAAACTTGATACTTATGCAAAGAAATTCAGAAGCACCTGAGCCTCACAGGGCATCAACATCAAATTTGGGGACGAGACTTTCTGTTTCAAGTCTTGGAAATGTAGTTTAGTTTCTGGGCACTTGAAGCCTAAAGGTTGACAAACCTCTCCTCCTTTGGAGAAAATCCTTTGCCTTAGAGTTAGAGAACCCCAGCGGGCTTTCTTACATCTCTAGGAAAAGATGTCGTGGAGAGTCAGGTGTCATTGACCTCCCTGCACGTGGACCTGGCCCAGCTGCTGAAGATGCTATGTCTGACAGGAAGACTCCTGGAACGCCCAGCTCCTGTGTCCCCAAGGAAATCAAGGATGAAAAACACATCGATAATAATACGTTTAAGGGGAAACAAATTTAGATGCTCAGGGCAACTCTGCCTTTGCCGACCAGTTTGGGAAAAGTTTTAGGGAGCTATTTTTCTGGGATGGATTAGACCCGGATGATAACAACACTTGACACTGACTGGTCCCTGTCAGCACCCATGTGATGGCTTTTGTGCTTCCCCACTGACTTGTGAGGATACGCTGTGCAGACTTTGACATCTCAGTTGAATGAAGATGAAGCAGACACACCCCTGACTTGAGTCAAGTTCAAGGACTTGAGCAAGTGCCAAGCTGCCAAGGGCTGGGGTTAGGAGCAGATGCGAGTGTTCGGGTTCTGCTTGCTTGCTTCATTCCAGTCCAGTTTCCCTGCCCCTTGACAGTGATGCACTGACATGGGGGATGTCTCGGAGGATTTGATGAAGATGGAGTGGATGGTACTTTAAGGCAGCCGGAGGGCTCAAGCTCCAACCTCTCCCTTTCCCTTCAGTCCTCCCACTTGCTCTTTTCCCAGAAGCCCAGTGTGGCAAGTGCCCCTTCGTGCACAGGATGAACATCATTCTGTAGTCTTTGCACATACTGCAGACATTGCAGAGAGAGAACCAGAGAGCTCAGGCACTGGTGCCGCAGCTGTCTTCGCGTGCCCTGCAGGCTGCTGATCTGCTCTTGGGAGGCTGATACCGGTTGTTCATTTTATTTCACCTGGTGAACTTGGGCCGACCTATCTGGATGTGGATTCAAACGATGCAGGGCCAAGGCAACCTCCTCTGGGCCAAAGGTCCAGCAACAAAGAGCAGCCCTCGGGAAGCCAGCTGTGGGTGGGAGGGCCCTATTGGAAGTGGCCTGGGTTGAGCCTGACACTGGGGGTGGAAAATGACTGTTGACCATGGCCAACATGCTTTGCTCTTGTTTCTTACACGGGGAGGAGGCAGGACTGGGCTGAGTTGAGAGGTTTTCTGTGCAGGGCCTATGGCAATCGCTAGCGACGGGAGGGAGGGAGTGGAAGAGGGGCTCTGGGAAGAACTCCAACCTAATCCCCTTCCCACCTTTTCCTCGTGGGACAGTTACTGTCACAGAAAAGCCGTCCACAAATATTTGTGCAACTGTGTCTGGCTCCAAGACATCTTGCTTCCAGTAACATCGCAGGGTTTGTTGAGGCCAGCCCTTGGGTGCCTGGCACCCTGCAGAGGTTTATAGAATTCCAGAACTGGGAGCGACCTTGAACTCCTCATTGTCCAACTTCCCCCAAGCACGGCCCACCCCACCCGGGGCCTCCCGTGGTTCTCCATCCGCCCTTGTATCCTTTTC
Organism: Oryctolagus cuniculus; assembly: GCF_051225735.1. Classification (NCBI taxonomy): domain Eukaryota; kingdom Metazoa; phylum Chordata; class Mammalia; order Lagomorpha; family Leporidae; genus Oryctolagus; species Oryctolagus cuniculus. The sequence goes on from NC_142883.1 coordinate 7,632,550, forward strand.
ACCCAGCCAGTATATAAAGAGCTATTTTAGGTGTCCCAGAGCTTCCAAACAGTGGGGGCTGAACAAAACTCCTGTGGGTGGGACAAATCCTCAACCTTAATCTTGGCCCTTGAAGTGAGGGCTGCTTGAATACAATGTGCTGCTTATGCAAATCCCATGCAAATCAGGGCAACTGGATTAACTGTGGGTGGGGACGTGTGTTGGGGGTGTGAAAATCTCATGGTCTTTTCCGAGCCTTCCCAGCATTCTGCATTGGTTTTGTTTTTCAAGTGCTGTTTTCTGTTTTGGAAGCTTGTCTTCCCCACCGGAGCCTCAGCCGGTGTAGAGGCGGTCACCCAGCTTGGCCCTTGCCAGCCACGGGGCCTCTGTGTGAGCAGGGAGGTTTGTTTTAGGCTCTGTCAACAGGGGCCTGTTGGAAGTCACCACACCTTACACAGGCTTGCCAAGGTCCTGGGAGGGGGTGAGTATGGGGAAGTGCCCGCAGCAGCCAGGGCAGAGGGGAGGGGCCCAGCAAGGGGCCTGGGCTCAGCCCGGATCAGCGTGCCCCACCATAACCAGAACAGATGAAGACCCTTCCTTGGGCTGGGAATCTACTGACTGTTGTGAGACCCTGAATATCCTATTTGAAAGCACAGCCAGTTGCCATTTGACATCCTTGGAGACTCCAGCTCAGCCACTCGGCTTGCATATTTATGCAACATAAAATGCAAATGAGCCATTGAACTCTTTGTCTATCCGCAGCCAAGCTGGGAACCTGGGTCTCCAGACAGACTCCTCCTCCACGCCTTTATCCTGTCCAGAGGAGTTTTTCTAATTAGGACATGGAGTCTAGCTTTGCTAGTTGAGTAAAATTCAATTCCATTAGTAAGTTGACTGAACTCCTACTAAGTGAAAAGTCCTGTGGTAGGCTTTCGGTGAGACACCAAGCAGTTACCACCCTCGAAAAGCTCATGAAGGATTTAACGAGATTCTGCTTACGGCCGGGCTCCCATTTAATCATTGATTCAACAAACATAGATGCGCACCTACTGTGCGCCAGGCCATCAGCTTTGTATTGAAGTATGAGAAGCTTCCTGCGCTGGTGAGCTTAAGTTCTCCCGGAGGACACAGACAGAAAGAGAAAGCAATGCACAAAAGGAGAAAATTATTGTGATACTGATTAGGAAGAAAATTAATAGGGTAGCATTCTATCACGGCCAGAAATGCATTACAGCTTAGTCTTCGTAATAGTAAAATCTTGTTCTTAAATGCTGTTAAAGCTGCCACACAGAAAAGTGAAGGCAGATGTGTGCTTGCTTGCCACTATACCCTTGCTTGCCTTATTAGAATAATCGTGTTTCATTTGTCAGTGGATCCCACGAATACATTTTGACTGCCTCCTTGGGAGCAGTACTCTGTCCTCTGGGCCCTGGGGATGCACTCATGAGCCAAACACACCAAGTATTGCAGCTCTGAGTGTGGACACAAAGCAGGTGTAGGAGACACAGGATCATGTAAAATAGGACAGTGTAACCTGGGCATGATGGTGGCATCAGGTGGCAGGGGGGTGCTGGAGATAGTGTCAACATGAAGTATAGCCCGGGTGCCAGGAGCAGCCATGGTAAGCCATGTGGTGGGCCTGGTAGAGTGGAGGGAGTAGCTGAAGTCATGGCTTGCAAGAGGTGAAATGGCTCAGTGGAGTATGGGAAGAGGACAGACAAAGAGGAGGTGCTATTTACTATTTCACTATTTACTACTTGTCACAGCTGTGGTGGGAAACTCTCAGTGGGTTTCGAACCTGGTAGGATTTATACTGTATGAGAGATCATTTGGTGGGGGTAGTGGTTGGATGGCAAGAGTGGAAGTAGGATGCAGAGAGGACTGTCACAGAGACACACACACACACACACGCAGACCTCCTCTCCACTGGTTCAAGCCCCAAAGACTCAACATGGCCAGAGATGGGCCAGGCCAAAGCTGGGAGCAGGGGGCTCAATCCAGGTGTCCTGGGTGGGCAGCAGGGGTCCAACTACTTCAGCCAGCACTGCTGCTTCCAGGAGTCTGCGTTAGCAGGAAGCTGGAATTGGGAGCCAGAGCCATGGATGAAATCCGGTCTCTCCAATGGGGAACTCCGATGGGGAACTTCCAGGAGAACCAATGCCCGCACCCAGGAAGTTTTAATTAGAAGGTCAATAGAGGCACCAGTGTGATGAGAACCAACTCTGCCTGATGCTGAAGGTAGGGTCCACCTGACAAGCCAGTGGATTGGAAGTGTGGTGTGGCAGAAATAATAGAATCAGGACTGACTCCTAGGTTCCGTGCTGGCTGGGTAAGCAGTGATGCTGGTTTTGCTTTGGGGTGGGGAATTTGAAGGGAATTTAGAGGTGCGCTTGAGATTTCAGGCAGTTGAGATGCCCCTTGGACACCCATTTGGAGATACTGAGACGGCAGCTCATGTATAAGCCTGGAGCTCAGAGCACAACTGATTTGGAGCCGGTATTCGACATATTACTAGGACTTAGGTACAGACACTGGACGTGAAGGAGGCCTTCTCAGCTCTTGGGAGCAGCTGGAAGGGGCTGCTCTTGAGGGTTAAGAGCCATGTGCATCCTTTGTGCCTTTCTGGGCAGGAACGAATGGAGCATGGCGAGCCCTGCAGCCTGCCCCTTGCCAGTGTCCTGACCCTCTGTGGGTTCCTCAGACTCACGTCAAATAGGTGCCTTCCTGGACCCTGAGTGAAGGAATTCCAACTCTATTCCAAGGGTTTGGAGCCCAGCGATTCATCCCTGGAAGAGCCAGAAATGAAACCAAGCAAGAAAGAAGCCTCCTTGTCTTCCAGGCTGTATTCAGTGTCTCATTGCAGATGCGAAAGCTGTGCTCTGGAGAGGAGAAACGCTTTGGCCAAGGCCTTACTCTTCCCTCATATGCAGCCAAGCCTGGAACGCTAGGTCTCGCTGGGTTCCTGCCACATCTCTTCATGTAGAGTTCTGCAGAAGAACTGCCATGGATACAGGCCACACCTGTCCAAGGATGTGACCTAAGAGAACAGCAGGCTCCCTGATACTGATTCTTTACACCTTGGCAAAGTGTCCTAAGGCAGAGTGCCAAGGGCATTTCTACTTTGTAGGTTGCCTGATCTGACCATTCCATTCCTCAGCTCACCCAGGAACACTTCTGGAGTACCACGGATCAGTCCTTTGCCAAATGAAGTGAGGGCTGGGAGTTTGGCTTACCTGTTAAGATGGCTATGGCCCATATCAGAGTCTCTGGGTTCCACATCTGCCTCTGACTCCTGACTCCAGCTTCCTGCTAATACAAACCTTGGGAGGGCAGCAGTGATGGCTCAAAACATTGGATTCTTGACACCCACTTGGGACACCTGCATTGAGTTCTCTGCTGCTGGGTTTGGCCTGGTCTAGTCATTGTCAGCATCTAGGGAATGAACCAGCAGAGGGGCTCTCTCTCTATCAAATAAAGAAATAAACATTTAAAAGAAAGAAAACAAAGCAAAACAAAAGGGAAGCCCCGCTGTTGAGACCAGAGAGTGTTTTTGCTTGTGGAGAGCTGACCTGTTGATAAGCAGGCAAACCACATCCCTGATGGTGCTCTGTGGACAGCATCACCACCCCCATCTAGAGAAAATCTCACTCTGTGTGTGGGAGACTTCTTTGAGGTCAAGTGTAAACCCTTGAATTTTCTGGGTACAAGTTGTTTATGCAAGAGATTAAAAGTGACTAAATACTAAGATGTGGCAATCACATGCAAGATATGGCAATCACATGTAAGATATGACGGCTACATGTAAGATATGACTATAACATGTAAGATGTGATCACATGTAAGATGATGATCATGTGTAAGATATGACTATCACATGTAAGATATGATCACATGTAAGATGTGATGATCACATGTAAGGCATGAGGCTTGTTTGGTTCCCTGGTAGATTATCAGGACTTTCTTTATCCCTTAGGGTGGAGTTGGGGGGACATCTCTCAGACTTTTGCTGCTGAACGTGGGACCTGCTTGGGTAAGCCAGGACAGTTCCTGTTCAGAGTGAAAAACAGAAATAAAAGCTGAAGTGTGTAGCCCTGAGGGTCAGCTCAAAGCCAACTGAGGCATTTGAATGAGGGGCGGGTAGCAAACGTGTCTTCCCTCGGGTGCATTGCTGCTGTGTGCTTACCCAGGGCCACCCTGGTAATTCTGCACCTTTGAGAGGTGACGTGTTTGCCACCTGTGAATGAATCCTCCAACAGTTCATCAACAGAACAGTCCAAAATCACACACACACACACACACACAGTGAGAAAGAGAACGGGGCCAAAGTATTAGCAGGTGGTGGGTCCAGGGGCCCACTGTATGAGTGGTCTTTGGACTGTTTTGTCAATCTTCCTGCAAGTTTGAAAATATTTATAGCAAACAGCCGAGAAAGCTGCCGCTGCCTCTTTTTGAAGGGTAAAGTTTCTCACGTACTCTGGGGTTCTGTAACTCCATGACAATTGCTCTAGGCTCTGAGAGAGGCATACTCTTGTGTTTGAGGGAGCGAAGAATCACTGAGGTTATCAGTGAGAGGTGGGAGGAAACTTGAGACCAACTTTCACCCACAAAGGAAACTACAAGGAGGTGAGCTGGGAGGGGCTGGTGCTGGGAGACAGCCTCTGTATGGGCAGACAGTGTTCAGGGCAGTCCTGCGCATTTCTCCTCATGCTTCCTCCACATGGATGATGGAGGAGGAGATGGGAGGGAGAAAGGGGCCGAAACGTGGGGAAGCTACTTCCCAGGGCGTGCAGTAGTGGGAAGCTGGATTGGAAGCCGAGACAGGACTCAAACCTAGGCACTCCAATATGAGATATAGGCTTATTAACCTCTTCTGCATCACAAAGAAAGAATCTGCATTCAAGCTCAGACAGACCCAGGAGGGAGTCCCAACTCCGTTTGTTCACAGCTTTGTGAAATGTTAAAACTGCTCTTTACCTCCTGTGAGTGTATTTCCTCATCTGCAGAATGGGAGACGATCATTCTAGTCTTCAGAACTGTGTGTCTCTGCAGGTGCAGTCATTAGCATGATGTCCCAAATGAGTGAGATGTCACTGAATGTCACTTGGCACTAGATTGCATGCTACTGATACACAAGAGACAGGTCAGATAGCCAGGACTGAACTTGCAAGCCTAGACACATCTACCTGCCCCAGCGTGAAAGTAGAAAACCCACACTGAGGACTGCTCTCGACAAGAACTTCTTCAGACATGCGGCATTCTTCTGGGACGATGGCCTTGGTTAAATATTTGGCTCTTAATACACAGCATTTTTTTTTCTCTCCTGCAAACACATGCTCTCATTTAGAAGGACTTGAAAATGTCCATGGTCTTGGAATCTGGGGTTAAGTCCTGGGCACTAGGGGAATGAGAACACAGGGCCGAATGGGAGGGAGTACAGTATGAGAAAAACAGAGAAGCAATATTCTGCCCCTGCTCGGGAATACCTGGCCCCTAGCACTCACTCTGGAGGGCAGGTGAGTGAGGAAGGGTGCTGGGACGCTTTATGGCGCATAATCACCATTGCAGCTGTGCAAGCAGAGATCAAAGATCACATCAAATTTCAAGCTGCAGGGACCTCAATCTGATCACCTGCAGAGGTCAGGGAAAGGAATTTTCTTCCCTGAAGAGCCCCAAGATTGGCTGAATTCCCAACAGGGGGGGTTGGCGCTGCCTTGAAGGATCACGTTACTGGCTACTGCCCAGAAGCCAGGGGACAGGGCCTCGGGGTTGATGGGGCTGCCTGGGCCATTCTGTTGTTACTGGCATAGAAAGGAGCGACTCAGAGAAGGCCTGGGGACTTGGCATGTCCACTCAAAAACTCCCTTTGGAGTGTCCACTGTCAAGGTAAGGAGCTTGAACGCTGAATGTTGAAGTTTTGTGGTGTTGCGTTGGTTTCTCTTGTCTCCTTCTCCGAAAGGAAGCGTGCAGTGGACGAGCCCTGGGTGAGATGGGCCTTCCGCCAGGAGGAGCATGGGTGATTGGCTTGCAGGGCCATCTGCGCTGTTTGCAGGCCTCCCCCTCCCTCCTCACCCCCGACGCCAGGAAGCTCAGGCCTGGCCCCAGCTTGGTGGATACTTTGCTCAGCATGCTCTTGGTGGATACTTCGCTCAGTGTGCTCTGCTGGGACAGTTCCATTTGGTGGAAGTGAACGCCCTGGCATCTCTGTGCTACTGGAGAGAAGAAGCAGGTGGCCCGTGCTAGCTTGGAAATGCTCTCTGGAGCTATCTGCACTGACACCGCCAGCGCCAACCCTCTCTCTTTGCCTTGCTTTTTCCCAATCCCCCTTGATGACATTCCATGTTGGGGGAGAGATTAGGAAGATTTATTGCAATGGGAAGAGGATTTAATTTGATGATAAAGACAGAACAACATTTAATTCTCATGAAATTTAGTAGATGGTGGTTTAAATATCCCCCACATGGTCTTTATCTGAGGGCGCCCTTCAGGGTGAGAGGAGGTGCGTATAAGGCATGGGGTGTGTAGGGGGTGGGTAATAGGATTCAGTGTAGCATCAAGTGACCAAGGGGAACCCGGTGAGGGTGAACTTGGCTGCTTGGGCTGTGGGTGTCAATCAAACTAATGTGTTGGGGGGAGGGGGAGGAAGTTTGTCACCCGTTTTAATATCAGAAATTCCTTTACGTGGGTGGTAACTGGGGAACAGCTGCAGGTAGCTGAATCACAGCCCAAATCCTTGCAAAAACGCTGGTGGGAGCCCTGCCAACAACCAAGCAATGGCTTTTCAAGCTGGAATGGAGCGAGTTGGACTCAGTAAGGCAAAGGGAGGGCTGGCGGTGGGGGCTGGGACACGAGTTTTTAAAAAGCTGAGTTTTGAAGCTGGTGCATATTTAATGGGATTAGAACACATGAGTTAGGGGTTGAAAATTCTCAACCTGCCTCGTTAAACAGCCAGCCTGTAGGAAAAGCTGGCTCTCCACGCGGCGGCAGAGAGGCAGGCAGGCAGGGAAGGGCGGCACCTGGGCTTTCCAGGGGCGGCCTGTGCAAGCTCCTCTCTCTCCGGGCCTGCTTTCTTTCTTCCCATCTAGCCCCGGTCGGGTCCGCGATCACGCCCAGTTTGTCAATAGCAGCCTCCAGCGTCGTGTCCCTGTTTGAGTTGGCTGGGCCTCCTCCACCCAAGGCCCGCCTTGGTCAGTCCTTAGGAGGAGAAGCGTTTGCCTTCTTCTTCTTGTGCTGGGAGAGCGGGCCCAGCCTCGACCTGCAAGCTCTCTTTGGATATTGTCTGCATGTGTCTAAGATGCCACTCTGAGCCTGGGGCTGTCAGGTGCCAGGTGGTGGGGCAGGGGCAGGGTGAGCTGGACTGTTTTTCTTCCTCTAAATATGGGTCTTTATTTGCTTCTCGGCTGACTTTAGCCCATGGGTCTGAGAAGGTTGCCTGCATCCCAGAGCACTCAGCAGGATGGCCTGCAAAGCTGGAGGGAGCCGGCTTCTCTTGGGCTTCGGGCCCTTGCACGGACCCTGGGAGTGGCTGCAGAGGGGCCTCTGCTTTCTGTGTTCCCATTCACGAGCCACAGGCCACTCAAGTGTTCCTTGTAGAACTTTTCCTGCCACTAAGCTGAGAAGCTAGTCCTAGCGTTGCTATAAATACTTGATCCAAGAAACTGCGCATCCCACAGTGGGGTCCGGGATTGCAAATGCAACCGTGTCCGTGAGATCAAGGACCTGCTGGCTTGTGCTACCATGGCAACCCTCTCGTCTAAACTCTCCCACCCGTCCGTCAGCTCCTCACCACGTCCTCTGTTCTATTCTTGGCGGTTCACAGAAATCATCTCCCTGAAGACGATGGCTAGAAGTGGCTGAGGATAAAACACTGATCCCCACCTTCTTGATTTCCCCAGCCCTCCCCTTCCTGCTCTGCTACGCTGGAAAGAGAGGGTTGGCTTGCTCAGCAGTCTTGTTCACGAGGCATTTCCTCGATTTGATCTGTTCAGTGCAGGTAGATGTAGAGCGCAGAGACCAAGAACCCAACTTTCAGGACCAGAGGGGGCCCGGGTCCAAATTTTGGCGATCATGTGTTAACCACGCCGACCTGGGAGAGGTAGGGATCGATGTTTTCATTAATTTTAATTTTTTTAAAAAATTCTTTATTTTTAAATTGTCATTTTATTTGGAAGTCAGAGAGATAGAGACAGAGAGAAATCTTCCATTTACTTGGTTCACACCCATATGCCTGCAACAGCCAGGCTGAAGATGGGAGCTGAGAACTCAGAGTCTCCCACGTGGGTGACAGGGACTCAAGTTCTTATCAACACCTGCTGCCTCTCAGGGAATGCATCCTCAGGAGACTGGAATCCAGAGTGGACTCAGGACTTGAACCCAGGGGCCAGCTCTGTGGCATAGTTAAGCCTCCACTTGCGGCGCCAGCATCTCATACGGGTGCCAGTTCCAGTCCCAGCTGCTCCACTTCTAATCCAGCTCCCTTCTAATGTGCCTGGGAAAGCACTGGAGGATGGCCCAAGTGCTTGGGCCCCTGCACCAATGTGGGAGACCCAGAAGAAGCTCCTGGCTTCTGGCTTCGGATTGACCCATGTCCCGCCTTTGTGGCCTTTTAGGGAGTGAACCAGCATGGAAGATCTGTCTCTCTGTTTCTCCCTGTCTCCTTCTGTGATTCTGCCTCTCAAATAAATAAATAAATTTTACAAAAAAATAAGATTTGAACCCAGGCACTCTGATATGGGATATAGGTGTCCCAAGAGGCAGCATTTTAAGCCCTGTGCCAAACACTCTTTCTAAGCCCCAGGTTTTCACTGTAGAAGCCAGTGCAAACCAGCAAGAATCACATGAAAAACTGCATGTAAAAAACCTGCTCCTAAGCAGCTCCATACTTCGTGTGCCGGGAATCGCAGACATCCAAGGAGCTTTCTCACGGGTCAGGTGCTGTGGTTAGCATTTGGCATGATTCATTCACTTCCCATCCCCAGCCTAGCCGCCTACTCAGCTGTCCCTTCTTGGTTCAGGCAATGACTTTCCAAGTCCTCCTTCCCAGCTGGGCGCCCAGGCCTAGGACTTGCTTTAAACCAAAGACCTGGACCCAGCCAGAGAGGATCCTGGCACTCTGGTCTTGGGACAACCCACGATTCTTGATCCCCAGTGAGGGGCGGAGACGCAGCACCCGGATGCGGGGGCCTTGGGCGGCTGGGGAAGCAGGGACCGTTCTGACAGCTCTGGGGAGCCTGGAGCGAACAGTGTGTGTCCTGCCGGCTGTGTAAACACAGCAACCAAACATGCTGAGGGCTTCCAGGGCCCCCCAGATGGCAAGAAGTACGCTGGGTGATGCGGTTTCCGTTTCCTCTCCTCCCTTCTTATTTTCTTTGCTCCTCGTGCCTCGGGGTAGGACGCCCAGGAAGCTCCTGCTGCATCCTTGCATCCTGCTGCGTCTGCGCCTCCCCTCCCGTCACCCTCTCGGCTTTGGCTCACATGTCACCTTCTCCAGGCAGCTTTCTTGGACCCAAGTCCACCACCTTGCAGCCATTCACAAACCTTCTCCCTATCCTCTGCCTCCTAGCACTCACTCAGGGACAGCCCCCCTGGCTATTAACTAGCCCTCTGTTTGCAAGTTTCCTGAAGCCTCCCCCCCCCCCCACCCCCGCACCAGAGCAGGAGTCCCCAGAGGGTAAGAATCTTTGTCTTTTCGTCCGTTACTGTATCTCAGAGACTGTGATTCTGTAGTTTTTGACAGCATGCATGTGCGTTCCTTCTGGGAGAGGCTGGACACGAAGCAGAGTCCTGTTCCTATTTTTTCTGGAGTTGGAGGAATAGCAAATGTTCCCTTTCTGGACTTTTCCAGGAGGCCTGGGCAACTCAGCTCAGCACAGAGATGTTCACACTCGGGGTTCCTAGGTGGATAGAAGTTTCTGGCCCCAAGGCAAAGATCACTAAACATTCGAGCATTCAGCAAGTTGGCACTACCACCTGCAGCCTCCACCTTGCAACCCAACGGCCCTTGCACCTTGCAGCCTTTGGCATGGTCCATCAGCCCCAAGCATTCCCTTTGTCACCCAGCTTTCACTCTTCCCGGAGCCTGGAGCTGATGGACTGGCCCTGCAGCTCCTCCTTCCCTAGGGAAACTGCCCTTGGCTCTGGGGGCTTCCCTCCAGACTCTTTTGCTCTTGAACAACCCACTTTCTATATCACGGAAGTAAGATCTCTTCTTATATCTTCTATTATACATGTGTTGCGAGTGTTGTTTTTCCTACTTTGGAAAACCAAGACTAGTGTCCTGGGACGCTGACCCAGGACCAACTCCTGGCTCTGTCTCAGCTCAGCAGGGGCTCATCAAAGAAAACAGAGCAGAGAAAAGGAAATCGCTCTTGGGAGCAGATGGAGTCATTTGAAAGGAAAGCTGGGGACTTGGGAGAGGAGAGGAGAGGTGGAGAGAAGAGAGGAGAGGGAGGTAAGAGGAGGGGAGGGGAAGGGATCGAAGGAAAAGGGAGGAGAGGAGAGGACAGGGGAGGAGAGAAGCAGGAGGGGACGAGCCGAGGTAGGGTGCTGGCGGCTTTGCCTGTGTTCGGGGCAGCTGCAGAGTGACACAGCCTGAGCCAGGGCTGAGGGTCCTAATCTCCCAGCTGATCTTCCTGTCCCTCCAGAGAAATCAAAGCAAAGCCCAGAGTGATTTCCAGGCTGCGCCTGGCTCCAGGCCATCTTCATCCATCGGCCCTGCGCAGCAGCCCCTCGGGGAGGAAGGGCCGTGGCTCTGCCAGCCTCTGTCAGCCCAGCTCCGGCTCCAGTTGCGCAGGGCAGTGAAAACGCCAAGGCCCGCTTCTCGGGTTTGTTTTTGCACTAGGCTGAAAAGCGTCCATGTCTCTCTGCTCCACTTTCCTCTTTATTCTCTCTCTCTCTCTCTCTTTATTCTCTCTCTCTCTCTCCCCCATAAGTGATCCCAGGGCACAGTCGAGGAAAGTTTGAAGAGCTCATCTTCGTCTCTTTGACATGTTTTTAAAAACATTTGGGCTGCAAACCTCTACTGTCCACTAAAATGGGATCACCATATGGTCCCTCCTCCTGAGCTGGACACAAACACAAGTGCACTCTCTGCTCAGCAGCTTCAGCAGCGCCGAATAGCAGGGCTCTGCAAGGCAGCCAGGGGACAGGAAGGGGTGGCAGGTGCACAACAGACAGCTTTGCAAGGATTGTTCAGCAACCAAAGGAAGAGGTCACTGAGCTGAGAGAGGGAGTGGCCAGTTCGGGGGACCTGCGGTCATTGCTACCACCTGGTAGGTGCAGTGGGTGAGGCACAGGGGGTTGACCGAAGGATTGACACGAGGTAGCAGAAGCAGTAGGGGCCAGGTTGGGGCCCACTGAGCTCATTCTGTGGGTAACGGCAAGGCACGCGTGGCTTGGCACTGTCGAATGATGCATGAGACCATGTTTCAGATAACTAGTCTCCCCGATGCGGAGGGTGGATGGCAGGAAACACGGAAGGTGGGGGAGGGAGCCCCATTTGGTCCCTCATGAAGTAAGTATCTGGAGAGATGCAGCTTTGGGGATACAGCAAGATCCCCCCAACAAGGGATTATTTTCTGAAAGAGAAAGTCTACCACCATATATCTATAAAATAAATGCACATATATAAACTAAATATATGACCTATAAATGATATATGACACGTAACTGTAATTTAAGTGATGAGGAGTGTAAAGTTTGTTTTAGGATTGGAGCAGAGAGCTGGATGACATGAGGGATCCAGTCATGTCAACATTTGAGGGATATTATAGTAAATTCAAATATTTATTTATTTTAAAGACAGACTCAGAGAGAGAGAGAAGGGGGCATTGGTTCTCTCCCCAGATTGCAACAATGACGGAGCGAGGCTGGGTCAAAGCCAGGATTTGGAGACTCAGTCCAGTTTTCCTACTTGGGTGCAGGGTCATAGCCACTTGAGCTAGCACCTGTTGCCTCCCAGAGTATGTATCAGCAGGAAACAGGACTGAGGAATGGAGTTAGGACCAGAGCCCAGGCACCTGACACGGATGTGGCCATCCACGTGGCATCTTGGCCACGATGTCAAAAATGCCTGCTCCACTAATAATAATATGAAGGGAATAGGCGTGGCCCAAATCAGATGGTGATGATAGGGAGAGATGAAATGTTAAACCCTCCTAGCTAGGGGCAGCGAAGGAGAGAAAAGGCTCGGATGACTTTCTGGCTTGGTCGTCAGGTGGGTGGTAGTATCCCCCACTAGGGCAGGAAGCGAAGGGAAAAGTATTTCCGGAGGGAGATAATGGGTGTGTCTGCCTCCAGAGGCCAGGGGCACATCCTAGAGCTCTCATTTTTCTGACTACTGTTCCAGATCATGGGGAAGATTTTTTTTTATACTATCTATTCTCCTTCAAGAACAGGATCGGAGCATCTCAACCTCAGAGATCAAGGATTGAGGGACTGCTCTAGAACTTGGCTCGGTGTTTTTCCTGTCTCTCTCCTTCGCCCATTTTCACATCTTCTTGTTTTGGTTTTAGCCACTGAGAACTCTTACTCATTAGGAAAGGCCTTCCGAGACCTTAGAAGAAGGCAGTGCAGACAGCGTGTTAAAATCAGAACGTCTACCTTCTCAGTGTGGGACTTCTACTACAGTCCCACCACCAACCAGGCTTCCAAACCGGCTGAGCACACCCCCGTGCTAAAGACCAGCAGGAAAACCTCCCACTATCCTTAGGAGGAGCCACAAAAGCTTACCATGGTCCCCCAGGTCCCTTGCCTGCCTCATAGACACATCTTGAGTCCTTCCTTCCCATTGCAACTGAATCCTGTGTCGGCTTCAGCCCTCCGAGTGTCGTCTGGCTCCCAGACAAGATCAGGAGCTGCACGAAATCATGGGTCCTGTTGATCTACCCTTCCATTTTGTTTTTTTGCTAGATGAACAAATGAAAGGCAATGAATGAATGAATGAATGAACTGGGGAGCTTGGGAAATTACCCTAGCATGGGGTTCAGCCTCTCAACCTTGCAAGCTGAGGCTCAAGGATTCTTTTCTAAAAAACGCTACTCAGAACTTGAAATGGTTAAAAGTTTTCTTTCATAAAAGGAAACTCCAAGGACTTAATCCTATTGAGGCCCCAGTAACTGAGGGTCTTGCCCTCCGGAGAAGGTGTCACTGCGAAGCCTCTTATTAGTGTGGGTGTGAGACTGGGCCAGGACTAAACAAGCTTCTGTAAAAGACCCAGAGGGGGTAGGGCAGTCTTTAAGAGCCTGCATTGGGGAGAGCATCATAGGTCTAGCTCCCGTGCCAATCACCAGAAGGGAAGCCCAAGAATGGTCTGGCCGTGGCTTTTCCAAAAAAAATGTGACATATGCTCCAAACTCAAAAAAAAAAATCCAAAACCCCAAACAAAACAAACCAGTAAATTCACCCCCACTTCTGCCAAAGGAAAAGAAAAATGAAAGTGGGTCAAATGTTAAGCCTGTATCACCTCCGCTGAGTGTGTTTAATACATAAGAAGCAGCAGGGTTTTAGGCAGCCGATTTCCTTCTGTTGGGAGCCCTAGGTTGTGTGCTGTGCTGGCGGGAGCTGTAGACAGGCCTGGGAAGGCAGCCCTGCCTACAGATTCCTCCCGGGGGACAGCCTGGGGTTTACGGCCCTGTAAAGAACCGCTTATCACGCTGACTTCCTTGCGGCAACTTTTATCTTTTTATGCTATTTGTCTTGCAACTCCTTAAGCCCGAAAGGACCTTGGAGTTGAAAAGCAAATTCTCCAAAAGACAGGATCAGTTTGAATGTGGACTGGAGGAGCAAGGAGGGAAGGTTGTTCCCACTCTCAGGGGTCTCTTGGCTGGTGGAGATCCATCGGGCATTCAAAGTGAGTTCTGCAGAATTCTCAGACATCACTAGAACACGTGCCATGTGCTGTGTTGATTCCTAGGATCTACCTGCTGGGAATGTGAATCCACCTGCAAGCACTCTGTGTGGGGGTGCCAGTCTCCAAAGGGGGAGCATTGAGGAGACAGGCGCTGGGGTGCAGGGTGCAGGCCGGCCATCTGGGCGTGTGCATTCATTCAGGGTGGTTGTGGCCCGGTGTGGGCTGGAATGCAGTGCTCTGAATGCAAGTCCTGTGGCCTCCACGACCAAAGACTGAGGCCAGTCCCTCTGAGGAGGGCTCTGCTGGGTCTCAGGTCTGGAGACAGTCAGAAGAGCGGACCGAGCAGCCGTGAGACGCCCCTGTGTGCTCAGGAAAGGAGAGCGCCGTGGCTCTCCCACCTGCCCTCGGCTCAGGTGAGATCCATTTTGAAAAGCCACAGGCGTGTCCATGCCATACGCGGAGCTTTATGTGCGAGTGAGTGTGTGGCCCTCATAAACAGCGCATGCTGCCTACGTATAAAGCTGAGTCAGAGCCCACGTCCGTGTTTTATTGTATCACGGGGCAATTGTGAGAACGGGCTCTATAACCTAACATCAGAGGGCCAGGGCTTTGAAGGCAGGGCTCAGAGGACCAGAGTCCAGTTCTTCATGTTCCATTCCCATCCGAGGACTGGAAAACACCAGATCCCAGCCCGGGGAACCAGCAGCATAACCCTGGTGAGAGGAGGGGTGTAACGCCGCAGGGAGGGTGTCTGTTTGCTGAGCAACCAGAAACTTCTCCCCTCCACTTCCCTCTGCCTCCGCTGGTTCTGCTGGTTTCCTCCGCCCCTCCCACCCGCCCTGGGTCCTCTGGCTGGCGCAGCGAGGCCTGGCCTTGTCCGCTCCCTAGCCCCTCGGCTGCTCTGGCCTTGCTGAAGCCGGGCCTGAATTAAAGGCTGTTACTGGAGCCAGCAGGTTGCAATCAGGAGTCGGCTGGCGAGGCTATGGGTCACCAGAAAGGTCACTCCTGACTTATTTCCATGTCCCCCCGTCCTGTCAGGAGGTCCGCAGAGGCACTGAAAGCAAACACAGGGGAAGGCTCCAATCAGAAACAGTCTGTGACCTTCTCTGGCCTAAAGCAGGAGAGGCCACGGCAAAAAAAAAAAAAAAAAAAAGGGGCGCATCGGTCTGTCTGTTGGGTGCTGTCTCTCCTTTATGCATTTTTGCAGATGCATGCAAAACACGCATGCGTGGGCGTGTGAGCGTGTGACAGTCACGGAAGAGAGCTTGCAGGGGACACAAAAGACTGGGAACGCCTTGCGTGTGGTGCCAGCAAGTTCAAAGTGACCAGCCTTACCGGCTCGGGCTCCGTGTCCCCCGCTCTTTTGTTCACGGCTTGAAGGAGCCATCTTGAATAGCGTGGCTAATGTACAAGCGGATCAGTGTGCCTCCCTGTCACTCAGTGGATTTGAGCAATCAATCAGTATCAGGTCTGATCAGTATGGGAAGGGGGGAGGAGGACTCGCTGTGAATACAGCCTTGAATGGCGCGGGTGCTGATTCTCTCTCTCTTAGGGCCTCGATGTCCTCGCTTTATGCTCAGTGACACTCACGGGCTGCCACGTCCCCTTTGACCAGCAGATTTCTTTTGGAGTGGAAGGTCCCCTGCCAGTATTATGGGCCTCTGCTGCGCCTTCCGAGCCCTTGTCCTGTACTTTTAATATGCATACTACCTCACCTATTGACTTCATATAATGGCTCCAATTTACATGTTGCTTTGCATGCCATTTGCATGACACTAGGTCATCCCGCCTTCCAATGAATATTTATCAACAGTCACATACCATGGAAGATGCTATATAATGAGAACAAGGACTAGGGATACACAATCCTCTACTCTAAATCTTTGTTGCTTTTCACCAGCAGCTTCCAGTGCCCTAATCCATCTCTCCACCTACTCCTCTTTGACAATTCTTAATAAAACATGATTGTCTCAGGATAATCACTCAGAGTTTAGCTCAGAGTTTGAAGAAGTCAGAGCTGCCGAAATTGTGCACAGATGTGGCTCTTGAAATCATTCCTACCACCAACGTCGTGGATTTCTTGGGTTCTTCCTTTCGGGTCCACCAAGAGTCTGCTGGGCAGCCCTCGGACGCCGTAAGAGCACTCGGAAGGAGAGCCACAGCCTTTAATCCACGCACACGCGAGAAAAGGAGAAACTGAGACAGGGACAGGGGCCTTCGGAGGAATTTTCCAAGGCCTGCTTGAGGCTAGGCCAGATTCAATCTAGCAGGTGTTTTCTGGGTTCTATTACGGATGAGTCTGTGTTGGGTGAAAAGGAAGACACGAAGGAAAAGTCTGCCTTCAGGAGCGCATAATGCATCTTCTCTGTCCACGTGCCATCCTTGTGAGTTCATTCTGGGGTCATTTCCCTTGCTCGACGGCTTCCTTGAACATCATGGACGTCTATAATATTTGGGTCCCATTATTTCAGTATCATAGACCCCTCTGCAATGGGATCTTCGTATGAGTCAGAGTACGTGAGATCACACTTAACAATCGGGAAGATCAGTCGCATAATCCAGAGAGATGGCCAGCTCTCCTGAATCGGTGGCGTGAAAATCCCGGCTCCTTTTGATCTTCCCCTTAGCCATCTTGGAGTTTTGTTTTTTTTTTTTTTTCCTAAGGGTGTGGTTGAGAAGTGGTCTACCTCACTCCTATCCACATTCCAGAACTCAACTGCGAGACCAGGAACTGCAGAGCTGTGCACAGATAAGAGTAGACACTAAAGATCTCTACCACAGAGACCTAGCTAGGGGCCTCAGACACATCACCTGTCCCTGCCAAGACTTATCTGTAAAATGGGTACAATATTCCCTAGCTGGTAGAATTCTTGCAAGCAATGAAACAAGACAACACATGTGAGGGTACCTACCAGCTCTGCACCAGCACAGAGCTCAGATTGAAAAGAAATGTTGCCCTGTCTTTCTAGAATCGTCCCTCTGGGTCGCTTCTCAAGAGTGTGTAGGAGAAGAGGAGGCAAGATAGTCTACATATGGTTTCAATCGGTGACATCAGGATGTGAGGGGTTTCTGTTTGCATTCTTTGCTGGTATTCTCAAGACAAATGAGTAATATCTAGCTGTTTGGAAAGCCCGTGCCAAGCCTTTCCTGACTGCTTTGGTCCTGTCCCAGAGTGTGAAGGCTACTGCTTGGGAGCAGAGGGGCCCAGAATCTAAAGACGCGGCAGTGTGCTGGGTTGCCCCTGCAAATCACCCAGAGAGAAGGGCAGGAGGCCTCGCTTCCACACTATTGGCACAGGTGCCAGGAGCTGACTCTGCCTTGCTGCTTCCTGGGTAAGCTGGAGGTGGGTGGAGGTTGTGTATCCAGATGGGCTCTCTCTGACTCAAGTCCCAAGGGTGTTGACACCAAGGGCACAGTTTTGGGAAATGCTCTGCTTAGAAAGGTTTGGCCGATGGCCTCGGCTACATTCTTTTCGTTGCCCAGACTCCGTTCGTGCGAGCTGGCGTGGCACACGCTTTCTCTGTGGCCCCTCTACAATTCAGGGTCAAGTAATACAGATTTTAAGGATCAGCTTAAGGCAATTGTGGGAATCAGTTTAGGCCCAATGCCTGAAAGAAATCAAACTATAGTAAATAGTTGTATCAGAAATACTTTGCGCTATAAATAATACAATTTGAATGATACTGGTTTAAAGATTAAATTGGTTTGGCCAGCTCCACAGCTCACTAGGCTAATCCTCCACCTGCGGCACTGGCACCCCGGGTTCTAGTCCCAGTCAGGGCTCCGGTTCTGTCCCGGTTGCTCCTCTTCCAGTCCAGCTCTCTGCTGTGGCCCGGGAAGGCAGTGGAGGATGGCCCAAGTCCTTGGGCCCTGCACCCCATGGGAGACCAGGAGGAAGCACCTGGCTCTTGGCTTCGGATTGGCGCAGCGCGCCGGCGGTAGCAGCCATTTGGGAGGGTGAACCAACGGAAGGAAGACATTTCTTGCTGTCTCCCTCTCTCACTGTCTAACTGCCTGTCAAAACAAAAACAAAAACAAAAACAAAAAAAAAGTGGACAGCCAGCACTCGAACTCAGCACTTCAATGTGGGACGCCATGTCCCAAGTGGGGTACAGCTGCTGTGCCACGTGCCTGCCCCAGAAAAAAAAGATTAAATTGATTTAAACCTCTGATTGCCGAGGGATTGATAGTACAGGGTTGGGCTGGCACTCATTGATCACCCCCAAATCCCTGCTTCCTACTGCCTTTCTATACTTCCTACCCTAGCTTAACTTTCGGGCTCTTCATCTGCATGGCTATAGCCTCATGTTTACAAAACAACTTCTGCAGTTCCAGGCATCATATCTGTACTCAAGGGAAGAAAGAAAAAAAAATGACTACCACTAGCTCTATCTGTCCCTTTGATCAGGGTAGCAAAATTCAATATTAAAATAAAGACCAGGAAAAACAAAAATGTTCAAGTAAAGGCAATGCAGCCTAATTTTAGTTCTGCATTTCAGGTTCATGGGAGAAGCAAAAAGAAAAAAAAAGGAAATCTCATGCACATGTTGAATCGACGTAGGATCTGGTGTTCAGATAGGAGGTGTCCATACCCGTTTTAGTGGGTATGAATGAAAACTGATCTCATTACAACAACAAAGGAAATCTTTTCCTCTTACTTCTATATTCTATGAAAATGAAAGCAAAAAGCCCAGGAATTTTAGGAAATGTTCAAAGATTCTTTTGAAGCACCCTATTTCGATATTTTATTTTGTACTACCCAAGCCACACATCCAAAGCCAAAGACTCGTGGCAGACATTGTTAATCACATACTGCCGACTGCCTCCCCCATCCATGGCCGACATTGCTAATCAATCACAGGCTACTTTTATGCAGGTTTATGGTTTCACGATCCAGTCTAGCAGAGTGCTTCAGGACAGTAGCACCGACCCATCACAGTTGGCTGTTTGGACGCAATGACATCTATTTGTTATACTCGTCACAGATATCTCCCACAGTTTCATTTGACTAGGTCTGAAAACCAGAATCCCGTGTCATTCATTCAGTTAAACTGTGTCATTTACTCCTAAGCTGAGAAGTTTTCATTCAAACCTATTCTACCTCTACACACACATCGCAAGGCTGTTAAGCCACAGAGGCACTGACTGCGTGGAGTATGCACCAGACTCTGTCACTTGATTCTCGGGGTGCACACAGCTGGCTTCAGACACATGCCTACTATGGAGTTATCAACTTCTATGCAGGGAGAAGGATGGGTGATGGGTGATAGAACGCAGCTCTTCCCCTGCCCATCAGGGAGCGCTCTCCTTCCCACAGCTGGGAACATTTGTTGGTATGTGGGGTGTCTTTTATAAGGAGACTATGCCCCAGAATTGGTGATCACAACACAGTCCCTGTCCCCAAGGCTGCAGGGCAACCACAGCCTGCCACCTGGGGAACTGGCTTGTATGGACCTGGGCCCCAAACTCCTGAGAATTTCAGGTCTTCAGCCCATATAGAAAGAATATGGAGGAGCAGATGTACAAGACGGATATAGGGGTGATACGCCACTGGTGGTAGGGGCAGCCGGATAATTCCATAGAACTTGCGGTTCCTAACCGTTCTCATTGAGTAAAGAGCAAGTTAGAACCTGGCCACAGCTAGAAAGCACTAGCAAATGTATTCACCTTATTGGAGACATGGCTTCCTTCTCAAGGAACTTAGTGGTGTTGCTTCAGTTAAGCCCTGCATCTGCAGGGGCTAGGTTGCTGAACCTGGTTTTAAATGTGAGGATGGAGGGATCTGAAATGTGCACGTGTTTATATCACAGAATTTTCATTTGCAATTTACTTTACAATCATGAAAGTGCACACACACACACACACACATAATGCCTTGGGTCTTGTCTTCCCTGAGGGAGATTCTATAGGATCTAAACATATTTTTACAAATTAATGCCAGAATATGAGTTCACATTTATTGGGTGTTTATTCTCACTGGGCGTTGTTTTAAGCACATTATATGTAGTCCTATGACCCTTTACTCAGTACCATTATCAACCCTACTTATGCAGGAGAAAATGAGACCCAGAGAAGTTAAGTGACTTTCCCAGGGTCACACAGCTATCCAGTGGCAGAACCCGGATTTGAACCCAGTTACTTTGACTTCGACGCCAGTCATCTGAAACCCAACACCGGACTGTCTCTTTGCAAAATGCACTGATTCTTGCTCAACACCTGTCTTCCCTGAACCCAGGGGCAGACATTTCCTCCAGAAGCAGCGCTGCTGGTTTGACGTCTCCCCTCATCTAGGTGGGAGTTTTCTGCTTCGCCGCCACCAATCCTCAAGCCATCAGACTGCCTTCTGGATCTTTATATTTTTCCCAACTCATTTCAGTGTGTCTCTCTTCCGCTTCCTGCTCCCGTCCACTGGGCCAGCATTCCAAGGGCAGCGAGCAATGTTGGCTGGGGGGACCCAGTTGTTGTTGTTTTTCAACTTCCTTTGATCCTGCTTTGAGGTTGACTTGGCCTAAGTCCACATCTGTCACCAGTGGGTTTGAGAGAGGCTGCAGCTCAAAGCCCCTATGAGATCTGACCTCAACACACCCAGTTCCGAGTCATCCGTTTCCTTGCGATGCTGGCCCATGCCACGGGGGTCTCTCTCAGTCGGCAAGGCAGGTCTCTTGCTCACTGTCTTTCCCTCGCCTCCCGCTCTGTCATCCTTAGCGAGCTGCTGTTGCTGGTGCAGCATACGCTGTCTTCCTAATCCCTCCTGTGTTTGCTGTAGGTATGGCGGCTCTCCAAGACAAATTACTGATGTCAAGGAGGTCACCAGGGCGTCGTTCTGGTGGGGGATCGGGAGGGAGATGTCTCTGCTGATACACTCCCGGGGCCGCCTCCACCTGCCTCTGGGCCTGTTTGCTGTTTGTTTGGCGCTCAAGTGCTGGACCCTCGCACCCCAAGCTGCGAGCTGGCAGGAGGATAAGGAAGAGCCGATTTTCACACTGGTCCTGTCATCCGATGAAGCAGAAGCAGCTTGGTGCAAGCCTCGGGCAGCAGATGTTGGTGGAGGACCTGCCAAAACTGTGCTGAGGGCGAGCGAGTGATGCATATGTTACTTGACACGGGAGGATTAGGGAAACCATGAGGAAGCATGCCCGTCCCTTCGCGTCGTGACACCTCGGGGGAGTGAGTGATGAGGCCCGAGACGTGCAGTCCATGCGCAGAAAGTGGGCGGCGGATGAAGGGCAGACAGCTTGAACGACACCCTTGCTTAGCTCTCCCTCCCCCAATGACCCCCTAGTCCCCTGCTGGGGCGGTTGTCAGGCATGGCGAGATGCATTGTATGAACAGCAAAATCAAAAGCAGGATGCAGGAGCTGTCTTCCAGGGCTGACTTCCCTCCTTCCACCCTGCTTGCCTTCCCTGCCCTTGCCACAGTGATAAAGGGTAGGCGTGAGAGGCTCAGCCCATTTTTCTGAATTTTGCAAATGAAGTCATATGGAAGGTAGCCGGAGAGCGTGGCCAGCCCTCCGTGTTGATGGCCTCTGGGAAAACGAACACGATCCAACGGGCTCAGGTCCCCAAAGGAAGCAGGCAACAGAACCACCGGAATGTGAGACTGGGCTAAATGAGAACAGGCAACAGGTGGAGAAGCAGCGGACTGCATTCCACCGATTCTTTCCTTTGTGTCAGCTTTCCTTGGGTCCCCGGATTCTCCTGGAGGAACCGGAGGCAAGCAGGGTGTGCAACACGCACTGGTCTGTGCCCCTCTGTGAAGTGGAGGTGGTGGTGGGAGGGGGTGAAGAAGGGGTGAGTCGCGAGTGAAAGACTGGCCTCGAGAGAAACCCATCTGGAGCCGATCCCAGGACCTAAGTTTCTCTTTCTTGCAGGAGGGGGCAGAACAATACCATTGAAGCCCGTTGCTGAACCCAGGGAAGCCGTGGGCCCCGACTGGCAAAAAGGTCCTAGTTCAGTCCCACCAGATGAACAAGTCTCTCAACCAAATTGCAACCAAACAAGTGTTCTCACTTGTAACTCCATATCCGCTGGGGCTTGTAGGAGAGCAAGAAGGAAGGGAAAGGGTTGGAGAAGATGAACAAGGTACAGAGAAAACAGGAAATGCAGAGAGAGAGAGAGAGAGGAGACCAAGAAGGGCAGAGAGCAAGTGAGAGAGTGAGGCAGAGGAGGTGCGCTGAAAGAGAAGCGCGGAGGAACGTGGCTGGGATGAACTTGACCTACTCGGCACCTGGACCTGGAGCTTCCTGCTGGAATGATTTGGTTGCACCGAGTCAGTTCTCGATGTGGACAAGAGGAGCTGGAAGAACACAGACACCCGGGCTCAAATGTCTTCCTTTATCTTCTCTTTCCCATTCCCTTAGAACTCTGACTGCTGGCTGGTATTGTATCCTCGCACTACACACAGGCTGCTTTCATATTGCAAAAAAAAAAAAAAAAAAAAAAAAAGAGTTTATGGGAATGGTATGAACCTGGGATTAGCTTTATATGCCAGAAAAACAATCAGATGTATTTCTCCCATTGTCTGCCACTGAGGAAGGGGACGGAATCAGCCGTGGCTGGGGAGTTGGAGCAGTCTGCTCTTGCCAACACCTTCTTTTCTGGGGGCTTCTTCCATCCAACCGGCAGTTCTCTCTTGAATTCTGTTTACCAAAATTTTGTGATAAGAATGGAGCGAATAAAGCTTTGAGACCAATCCTGACCTGATCCTTATCCTTGCTGTTATTACTGATTGGTAATAGTAACCATTTACCGGAGTATCTGCTTTATGCTAGCACCCCTGTTAGATGCTTAGGGTGAATGAACCCCCATCCCCTGGTTAATCCTGAGTGTGATCATTATCTTTAGTTCACAGATGAGCAAAGTGTATATTATAGCATAATCTGCCATGGTGACACATTAGAAACACGTGCACAGATTTGCATATTGCAAATTCCTCACTCGTACCTTTTACTGCTCTTATAGTGTTTCCTTTTGTCTAGATTTTTAGGACTTGAAATATATACATTGAAAGGCCCAGATACTGCCGTGGAGCCCAGGGTCCACTCTTTTTTTTTTTCCCCCAGGGTCTGCTCTTGTCCTGAACACTTGACCTGTTCTGATGGTCCTGGCATTTCCACCCTGCGTCAGAGTTGATGGGGTACAGAAAGACAGGGGCGGAGACGGACACACTGGAAATGGACTCTGGCTTCCATATTATCTCAACAACAAACAGGCTTTGTTGCCAGACACAAATTATATGCAAATCGTATGCAAATCTGAATGTAAATACTGCGGGCTCTGGGAGAAAATCCTAGAGGAGACATTCCCATTCCCCTCCCCTGCTTCCTAAGCTGCATGTCGCTGTCTGATTGGTTAGTTGGGGGATTCATTATGAAGATTGAAAGATAAAGATCATTCTCAAAAGGAGTTCATTTCACCTGACTGTCAAACAGACCTCAGCAAGGGAAAGTTCCTGAAGCTAACTCCTCCCACTGAAGCCGGCTGTCTATTCTGACCCGGACCAGGAGAAAGAGCAAACATTCATGGCCGCGGACAAGGCCAGGCAACACTGATGCCAACCTCTCTGAGGCCTTGGGCTGGGCTGGGGAGGGGCCAGGAGCCGGCTGCACCTTCCTGGGCCTGGGCTACGGGAGCTACGGCTTGCTTTGCACTCTGCTGGAGCTGGCTCTCACATTTCATTTCTTTAACCAGGCATCTCTCTCTCTCTCTCTCTTCCTCTCTCTCTCTCTCTCTCTCTTTAATGGTACCAGCTAACAGCTGTTAGAACTGCTTACAACGTGCCAGACTTCACTTTCTTGAAGTGTACACTATCATATGTTTGATCGTCCTAG
Organism: Oryctolagus cuniculus; assembly: GCF_051225735.1. Lineage (NCBI taxonomy): Eukaryota > Metazoa > Chordata > Mammalia > Lagomorpha > Leporidae > Oryctolagus > Oryctolagus cuniculus. The sequence continues at coordinate 7,656,204 of NC_142883.1, forward strand.
CAGACCTACACATAAGTGAATAGCAACTGTTACTCCATTTTACAGATGTGTAAACTGAGACACACAAAGGATCAGTGAGTAAGCAACTGCCTAAGGCTATGCAATTTGTAACAAGGCAGGGGCAGGGTTTAAACTTGTTCTTGAGCCCCCAGTGGTTTGCTGTGAGCAGTGCTGTGCACAGAATTGAGAAGGCATTGTTCTGGAGGTGAGAGAGAAGGCCAGCTCTTATCTTACACCACAGGGATCAGAGGCTCAGGGCAGGAGAGGGCAGGGAATCCAGGACCTTAGGTATTGGGGAGAAGTTCCGGGAGCCCAGGCCTGCTGCAGGTCTGAGCTATAGCTTTGCTTGGACCCCCTTCTGGCTTTGCCCAAAACAACCCATGTTTACTCTTTCTCTCGGCTCCCAGATTGGAGCTGACTGTGAACTCCTTTCGTGGCAAAAAATAGACTCAGCCTGTAGTGGTGGTCTAGTGGCTGAGCTCCCCTCTGCTGATGTGGCCTGGGTAGGAGGTCGGCAGGACCAGCAGGGGCCAGGCTGAGTCCTTGCTCCACGGCCACAATCAAAGAATCTACGGATTCAGGACCTGGTGCCTGCTGGGGGCAAGAAGCTGCTGAGATGTCCTTCGTACAGAGGGAGACGGACCCGTGCACGCCTGCAAGTTGCTTGCTGTGTTAGTCAAACTCTTCTTTTTCGGTATTGATCTGAAAAGAGGAGTTCCTCTAGTCTTAATTTATTTTCAAAAGCACTGCATTTCATGTGCGGGGTGATATCCACTGCTCCCAGCATGGGAAGTAGCCGGCAGCAGCTGGGGAGTGAGGGAGAGTGTAGCTGAGAACCAACTTTGCAGGAGCGAAGGGGAGAGAAAAGTAATTAATGAAAGATGGTGGAGAGGCCGCTTAGCATTGGCCCAGGCAGTGTGAGAAACTTCCTTGTGCTGGGGCAGTGTTGTCCAGGAGAAAGTGTTGTCATCTGAATTGATTTGCATGACAATGGACCGACCTCTTATTATGCATAGGGATGCTAAGGCACCAGGCACAGTGCATTTCCATGGGAAAAGCCTCTTCCTTTGAGGGAAACCTCTTCCTCCTCCCCCTTCCCCACCTCCCCTCCTCGCTCTGCTCCCTCCCTCTTTTTCTCCTGCTCCTCCTCCCCCCTCCCTCCCCCTCCCAGTCCCTCACCCCGTGGAATATCCCCTTGGGGCAGGCCCCCGTCGCAGGAAGGAAAGGATGCCACAAGAACAAGAGACTGCTTTGCAAAACCTCCCCAGATGTCTCTCCCTCGGACCTCTTAGGAAATGGTCCAGAAGGAGGTGTGAGTGTGTGTAGCCTAATTGGAAACAAACACATCCTCCGTGCTCCACTCTGCTGGTATTTGGTGGTATTGGAGAGAAGCCGCTTTGTGGAGCAGGTGGGGCAGAAGATGCTAAGGTCTCCGATGGGCGTGGGGTACGGCGGCGGGTGGGGAACAGCAGAGTCCAGCGTGGCCTGGACTTTGCGCAAGGACCTTGAAATCTGTTTTGGTACAAGCTGTTCTCTTGTAGCTTTCCTTCAGCGCTCCTTTGAAGAAAGACTTACGATGCGACTTGCTGTGGTTGCTCTGTATTTCTTCCATTTCTACACATGGGATTCAAGGGTTTGGAGGCAGAGTACCTGGGTTCAAATCCCACCTCTGCTGTTTACCTGCCATCTGACTTTGACCTTGTGACTTCAGTCCTAGGTTGCCCTGGTGTCTCACAGGTAGCATTGGGGTGATGGTGTCTTTCCCTGCCAAGCCGCTGCTGCTGGGTTGGGGCGAGGCATGCAAGGTGCTTAGAGGAGCCTGGCGCGTTCTGAGCACACTCTAACTGTACACTATGGCCCCTTCCTTTCTTCTCCAGTTACTTCTCCTTCCACTCCATGGTTCCATTGTCTTCATGTTCCTTTTCAAAGAAACCTGGGTGAGGGGCCAGCACTGTGCATAGTAGGTTGAGCCTCTGCCTGCGGTGCCAGCATCCCATATGGGCGCCGGCGGAGTCCCTGGCTGCTCCACTTGCAGTTCAGCTCCCTGCTGTGGCCTGGGACAGCTCAAGTGCCTGGGCCCCTGCACCTGGCCCAGAAGCTCCTGGCTCCTGGCTTTGGAGCTCTGGTGTTGTGGCCATTTGTGGAGTGAGCCTTTCTCTCTGTCTATAACTCTGCCTCTCAAATAAATAAGTAAAATATGTATTTTTTTAAAAAGTAGCTTAGGTAGTCTCTTGGACTGGTAGATGGCTGATGGCATGAATCTCCCACCCCTCCACCCTTGAACGGGGTGATGCAGGTGATAAAAGTGCAGAACAGGCTTTGGGAATAACTCGGGATCACAGGGTGCCCTTGGGAAAGGACTGCGTGGCCCCTGTTTTGTCCCTTTGGAGGCACCAAGGAGCCTGACTTCAGCAGCTGCGTGTTCCAGAGGGCTTATCTCCCATGAGTCTCACGTAGGAAGTGTTCTCTCGTCCCCCAGCATGATGCGATGGCCGGAGTTGAAATAGCTGCCGCTGCTCTAAAGGTGATTTTGAGTTGCTTTGCTGGGCACCACAGCGTTCCCAGGGAGGAGACACACAGAGATCTCGTCAATGGGGCTCACACTCCCACGGGCTTGAGGAGAGAAATGTGGGCTTTCAGCAGTATTTCTCACATTTTTTTAAATGCATACTCTATTTTTAGAAATATAAGCATTTGATTTGTATACCATCTTTTAATATTTCAAAATAGATATTTCCTGCTCGATGTAACCCAAGCCAGTGGTAATTCCAAATACACCATTTTGGAGCCCTTGATTAGGGAATAGGATGATGACCTGCCAATCATCTGGTCTACCCCACAATGCTCTCACCTGTCGCCTGTGTGGTACCTACGGCCAGAGTGGAAGGCTCGGAGGCAGCCATGAGTCCTGCTCCCCTTGCGCTATAGGAGGCCATATTTCCTCAAGAGTTTTCAGCTCTTCAATCCGATGTTGGCGCAGTCATGAGGGAGAATCCCCGGGGAAGACCATTTGGGTTCCACTTGGTCATGTTCCTACTCAGCATTTTGACCAGTAAGAGTTGGATGAAGTCATAAGAGAAATATGATAAAATGTGCTTATGCTCAACAATCAGAAGTGATAACTAATACTGACAGCCTTGTCAGTAGAATTTAGGAAAATCTGAGAGCTTGATAGCCATGGATCAAAACCAGGGAAGCCCTGAGAATTTCAGTTTCTAAGTTCAGTTACAGGGGTGGGCACTTATTCTAGCCCATGTGGCTGGGCCCAGGCTCCAGCTCTGGCTCCTACCTCCAGCTTCCTGCTACAGCAGACCCGGAGAGGCAGAGTGATGACGCAGGCAACTGGGTTCCTGCTCTTCACAGGGGAGTCCTGGGCTGAGTTCTAGCTCCTGGCTTTGGCGTGGTCCAGACTTGGGCATGTGGGGAATGAACCTGTGAAAGGAAGTACTCTCTCTCTCTCTGTACCTCCCAAATAACTAAAATTTTAAAAATGGACCCTTCTCCAAACCTTCATTTGAAGCCTTGTTTCTTTGGAACTCAGAATATATATATGTTTTTCCTCTAGCAACACTGTGATAAATAAAGCAAGCTTTGATATAGCTTCAGCTAAAATCTCCACTGAACAACAGTATACATAATAACTTTGATTCCGATTTGCAGACAGAAGGACACCCCAGGCCTAATTGCCTCCAGACTGCACAGCTGTCCGCTCTTTCTTACTGTCTGCAGACCCTGCCCCTCACCTCCTCAAAAGCCTCGAGTGCAATGTGTCTCGGGCAGCTGGGCTGGGGGTTGGGGTCGGGGCTGGAGTGTTGGGGGAAGGGGGCTGCAGGCGTGGGAGGGGGGAGGAGAAAAACCCAGAGAGTGGAGGGAAAACCAGGGATAGTAAATTTCACAACCAGGTTTCCATTTTGAGAGGGGCTCTCTTATTGGGCTTGGTCTCAAAGCAGAATACAAACCCAGGGTGGAAACTTACAACCTACACTTAGGTAGAGTCCCCATCAAAAGCCGAAGGCTTACATTGCATTCTGCAGGCAAGACTTGGTGCTTTTCTCTGTATTATCCAGAGATCTTTGAATTGTTAGATATCACGGCTGATGTAGTCATTTCCAGGCCATGGGAGAGAAAGCAAAGCAATCCCATGGTGGTTTCTAGCTTTTAAATTTTACTTATTTATTGGGGGAGGGGGGTGGAGATGGAGAGAGAGAGGGTGAGTGAGCGTCTGTCTTCTGGCCCACTCCTGAAATGCCTGCAGTGGCCAAGAGGTGGAAGCTGGACAAGCCGAGCTGGGAACCCAATCCAGGCCTCCCATGTGGGGGGCAGGAAGTCCACAACTTGAGCCACCGCCCCTGCCTCCCAGGGTCTGCAATTAGCAAGAGGCTGGATTGGAGCCAGAGCTGAACATGCGACCCGTGTGTTCCCACAGGGGACACGGAGGTCTCAACTGGCGGCGGCTTAATCAACAGACCAAATGCCTGCCCCACTTTTGGCTTCCCAGAAGGTTGAAAATCTCTTCTTAATCAGAGGAAATTTCAGTGTGGCTTATTTCATTTTATTATTTTCTGCTTTCTCGACACACCCACGTTTTGAATATGGTTAAAATAATGATGTGTCACTAATGACGTCATCTCGTCATAAGAGCCCTTGGCCTGGGGACACAGGAGTTGGTGCGCTTCCAGCTCTCCCAACCGTGCCCAGATGAACCAGACACAAAGCAGCGATTGGACAAGGGTCCTGGCCCTTCTGGGAGCTTGATGCTTTCCTTCTGAATCTTTGGAAGGAGCAGGAGTCTCAGTGATTCGGAAACAAACTGTTCCACCAGTTTCATATTGCTCCGATTACATTCACAGCAGTGACCAATTGCTCGGGTTGCAAATGTAAATAAAACATTGACATCATCTGCACGGAGGGAGAGGCAGGTGTGGAAACAGAGGGTTGCAATACTATGCCGTGAATGGTAGGAAAGAGGCTTCAGTCGAGTGATCTGGGAGGACAGCAGAGGGGTTGACACAGCTTAGCATAGGACGAGGCTCCCTGAAGGAGAGGACCCACAGCCGGGATGTGGCGGCTGAGTAGGAATTACTCCCGGGAAGAGGCCAGGGAAGCAGCCATGGCTATGAGAGATAGCAAGGAATGGCAAGGGGTGTGCTACGGAGAGGCAAGAGGTGAGGCAGAGAGAGGCCAGGTTGCAAAGGGGTTTCCAGCCTGGATTAAAGAGTGTGGAGTTTATTCTATAAACAAAGGGGGCCCTTGGAATGTTCTCATCTGACAGATTGGTTGAATCAGAGTTGCTTTAGCGCATCTGGCGTTGAGGTGCAGGGTATGCTGCCACTCACTTCCCCTGCATTCCATATCCAAGCGCCAGTTCGAGTCCTAGATACCCTGCTTCCAGTCCAGCTTCCTGCTAATGGGCTTGGGAAGGCAGCAGGAGATGCCCCAAGTGCCTGGGGCCCTGCCACCCACCAGGGAGATCTGGATCATGTTCCTGGCTCCTGGGTTCGGCCATGGCTGTTGTGGCCATTTGAGGAGGGAGGGAACCAGTGGAAGATCTCTGTTTCTCTCTCTCTCTCTCTCTCTCTCTCTCTCTCTCTCTCTCGGTCACTCTACCTTTTTTAAAAAAAGGATTGCTTTAGAATAGTTACACAGCATGGAGTATGAACTGAAGGAGTGTAACCTTGAGGCTGGTGAAGCTGCTAAGGGGCATAGTCATAACCCAGGAGGGAGGACTCCTGAACTCGGGCTGTGGTAGTAGGAGAGGGGGTATGTATTAAAGAATGGGTTAGGAGGAAAAATCAGCAGGTCTTAGAGACTGGGGTAGGGGTAGGGAAGACATGAGGATGACTTACGTGTTTTGAACTAGCTAGGTGGTGGGGCCTCTCATTCCAATGGGAAACAAGGGTTTGAGAGCTAAGATGATTCTCTCTTGGACAAGCTGAAAAGTGTACGTACAGGAAGCTGTCCAGCCAGTGTGTTTTTGCTTGACCATACCTCCACATTCTGTGGAATATGTTAGTATTTGTGGAGTGCACCTTCTATACCATGTTTAGGGCACTATCTTTTTTTTTTTTTTATTTGACAGGTAGAGTTATAGTCAGTGAGAGATAGAGACAGAGAGAAAGGTCTTCCTTCTGTTGGTTCACCCCCTAAATGGCTGCTATGGCTGGCGCTGTGCCGATCTGAAGCCAGGAGCCAGGTACTTCTTCCTGGTCTCCCATGCAGGTACAGGGCCCAAGCACTTGGGCCATCCTCCACTACCCTCCCGGGCCACAGCAGAGAGCTGGACTGGAAGAGGAGCAACCAGGACTAGAACCCAGAGCACATATGGGATATTGGCACTGCAGGCGGAGTGAGCCACGGCGCCAGCCCCTAGGGCACTGTTCTATTCTATTCTAGATTTATCAGGATGAATTGAGCGTATCTCCTGCCTTCAAAGAAGGTACAATCTAATAATAGGAGTGAAAATAGGAATTCAAAGAATATTTCTCCAAGGAACAGTTCTTGTTGCCATGAAATGTCACCTAGTAGAGTAACAAGAGGTTCCCTACAGGAGATACGAGTCCTGAAGTCCTGGTGGAATTTACAGAAATACAAGAGAAGCAGCCAGATGGAGGGGACAAAGGAAGAGGAGGAAGAGGGAGATGTTGAAAGGGAAAGGTGGAGGGGGAAGGGGAAAAGAAAGAATATGTTTTTAGCTGTGGATGGAGCACAGAATGATTGAAGGAGAATAGAAACGATCAAATCATCAGTGAAAGCTGAGCCATTATGAAGGGCACCTGTTTGTCTTTTGTCTGGATTAGCTCACTGCTGTCCTGGCTCATGAAGTCATCCGAGTGTAATCAGCTGGTCCCGTGCTTTCCTGGAAGGTGCACCCGCTCTTGGCTTTGCTGCCCTGATCTGCCTCTTTTCTGAGTTGGGCCAGGAGCCCAATCCAAAGAGTGAGAGTCTTGCTCTGTGCTCTGACGGTTCTTCTGCTTTGCTACAGGAATGAACTGCACACTGGGATCACACTGGTGCCCTCAGTCACCAACAGGCATGGCCACAAGGCCACTTCACTGTCAGCCCCAGGTAAGCAAAGCACACGCTCGTACCTAAATTTCCAGGGCAGAGCAGGCCGTACGGGCTGGATATCCTGCAGGATTTACTTGAACAACTGCTCCTATAAGGTGTTTTGGGGAAAAAACAAAACCACAAAAAACCAAACCAAAAGCAACCAACTAGTGACTACCGTGATTGACTTACAACCTGTGTGCATGGTCACATGTGCCTAGCCTCCCTTTCCCATGGCTGCCTCTGTCTCTGTTTCTGGACTTCCTCCTGTGCCCACAGCTTCCAAGACGTTCTAGTTCTGAGAGCTGAGGAATCTTACTAAGCCTTCCTTAACATAAAGGGGTTTGGACATGAACTTGAATGGCAATTGAGCTGATTTTCCAGCTGACGGGAGATGGTTAATTGCATGCTGTCTATAAGAGTCTTAAAAAAATCTGTCTGGCCACATTAATAGAGGCTTGAAATTTATGGCTTCAGACCATTGTGGGGTGATACGGAACTCAGGGCTCTGGCAACTCAAGGTAATAATTTCTTAGGTAGAAGACAAAGCCCAGTGGGCAGATCCTGGGGCCCTTGAAAGAGAGATGATCGAAAGTAAACATGGCGGAAGTTCCGCCCCTCTGGGATGGCATCTGTCTATTCCAAGTTTGTAGAACACACAGTTGAGAGCAGCAAGAGAAGCTGGGGGCTATGGAATGGTCTACTGATCCGCTCTGCAAGGGGGATCTGCGGCCCTCTCGGCAATCAGCTGTTCCCTCAGGGGCCTTTTGTTTCTAAAGACTGAAAACGTAAGAGAGGCAGCTTATTATGAGTGGATGGGCGGATAGATTTGTTTTTTTCCTCCCTTGAATCCTTCATCAAAATGCAGCATTGACATTTGTGGGAAGAAGAACGTGGGGACCTTCTCCAGGGTCACCCTGTTGAGGGACACATTCTAGAATAGTCTTTGAGAGAGGACAGCATCAGCAGTGGTATGAGCTGCGACACCTGTGCTTGGAGTCACAGTTGAGGCTCTGATCAGTGGTCTTCCGCTATTGGCTTCTTTCTTTTTATTTAAAAATGATTTATTTGGGGCCAGTGCTTTGGCATCGTAGACTAAGCCTTCACCTGCAGTGCTAGGAACTCATGGTTGGGGGGTGGGATTTGTGTCCCAGCAGCTCCTGTTCCAATCCAGCTCTCTGCTTAGGGTCTGAGCAAGCAGTAGAAGATGTCCCAAGCGCTTGAGCTCCTCACATGGGAGACTTAGAAGAAACTCCTGGCTCTGGTTTTGTATTGACCCAGCTCAGGCCATTGTGGCCATTTGGGGAGTGAACCAGCAGGTGGAAGACCTTTCACTCTGTCTCTCCCTCCCCTATCTTTAACTCTGCCTCTCAAGTAAATAAAGAAAATATTTAAAAAGTGAACCATTTACTGCATTTGAAAGGTAGAGGTGGAGAGAGAGAAAGAGAGAGAAAGAGAGAGAGAAAGAGAGAGAGTAAAAGTGAGCTTCCATCAGCTGGCTCACTACCCAAATGGCCACAAATAGCCTGGAGTGGGCTTGGCAAAAGCCAGGAGCCTGAGTCTCACTCCCTACTGGTCTCCAAAGCACATTAACAGGGAGCCAGACTGGAAGTGGAGCAACCAGAACGTGAACCAACACTCTAATATGGAGTGCTGGTGTTAAAAACAGCGGCTTAACCCACTGTGCCACAACGCTGGCCCCTGGCTTCTTCCTTTCTACTCCCAGATTAATTCTCAGCCCTACTTTTGACTTTCGGTGTCTCTTTGGTCCCTATGACTGCTGCTTCCTCACCCATCTACCTGGAAAGCAGCGCTAATGAGTCATACCACAGTATCAGAGAGGATCAGATGAGACAGGTGCTCAGTGCAAATTGCTAAGCAGATAGGAGTCAGATAAGTGATGTGGCCTTATCTCGCACCTTTGTGTTTGACAGAAGGACACAGATGCTGAGTGTGGGGTTTTCTTCACTTCGGATTTCCACAAATCTGCAATGTGTTAATTATCCGCAACATGCAAGCTCCCTGCATTTGCAGTAATAAATACTGAGGCTCTTTTCCTGTTCTCTCTGTGTAGTGAAGTGGCTTGGGGACAGCTCCTCACCCTGTGTGAATGGTGGTCACTTCGGTCCATCAAGCAGATGAGAAAAGCCTGGGTTTTAAGAGCTCCCTAGATTACGAGCTGGGCCAGTCTCATCCTCTCTTCACCATCCATGCACACAATCTGCTCTCATTTGGTTGAGTGTTCCCTGGGGTCTCCCTCCACGGGAATTTATCTCCAGCTCCAGGGAGTTTAGTTCTCCAGAGTCTGGGGTTGATGAGACCCAAAGCCTGGACCCTAAGTGCATTCACCAATCAGAAAATTTACAATAGACAGCTAGTTAGATGCCATCACTTTTGGTTTAAGACTGTTGCATCTTGGGAGGTTTCCAAATTAGATCTATCGGGGGGGGGTGCAGTCCTCCTTGCATGTAGACCCAAAGCCAGGCCCACCCACACTTACGATTTCTGAGGATTTCCGGGATCTGGGAAGCGGATACCATAAGGAGACAGAGAAGCATTTGGGCAGACAGAGCAGTGTGGGAGAAGTGCTCACTCTCTCATTCTACAGGGGTCATTGGGTATTCACCCCCTTCTTTCCCCCCCTTCCACTCTTCTTTCTGTCCTGTCCTCCTTCCCCCTCGGTGATATTTACAGAGAGCTTACTGTGTGCCAGGCACCCCGCGATGCGTGGCACGCTGTACTCTTTGCTAAGCGCAGTAAGTGATGCCTACACAAGTTCAATGCCCTCGTCTTGTGGTCTCCAAACTGGAGAGCTGCAACCGTGTCAGAGATGACTCTGCAGAGCGCTGCAGACAAGCAGCACAGAAGACATACCTGGGTGTTGTAGAACCGGCCCTGGGAAAGACCTGGGATAAGCCCCCTGAGTTCCTTAGGAGGAGATGACTCAAGTCCCAAAGTTCTTTTTTTTTTTTTTTTTTTTTTTTGACAGGCAGAGTGGACAGTGAGAGAGAGAGACAGAGAGAAAGGTCTTCCTTTTGCCGTTGGTTCACTCTCCAATGGCCGCCGCTGCAGCCGGCGCACCGCGCTGATCCTGGCAGGAGCCAGGAGCCAGGTGCTTTTCCTGGTCTCCCATGGGGTGCAGGGCCCAAGCACCTGGGCCATCCTCCACTGCACTCCCTGGCCATAGCAGAGAGCTGGCCTGGAAGAGGGGCAACCGGGACAGAATCCGGCGCCCCAACCGGGACTAGAACCCGGTGTGCCGGCGCCGCAAGGTGGAGGATTAGCCTATTGAGCCACGGCGCCGGCTCCAAAGTTCTAACTAAGGAGAGGGAACAGGAGGAGGTTGCACACCAAGACACATATGAACATGGACCCACAGCAAAGATTCCCATCCAGAGACAGCTTCCTCCCTCACCCCTCACCCCCTGCGGGGAGTATCCGGCAGTCTCTGAGGGAGCCTTGAGGTTGTGGGAGCTGGCCTCTGAAGGTAGAAGCCAGGGATGCCGGATGCTTCCTCCATCAGAACACCAACAGCTGGAGACTGAGGGAAGCGGCTTTGCAAGGATCCGCAACATGATGGGTGCAAAGGCTGCATCGGCCTGGAGACGCACGGTCAAAAAAGAACACAAGGGTTCCCTTGGCTCTGGGTAGCTTTGAGGATCCAGTGCTGTAGGCTTCTGCCCAATTCAGAAACCAAAAAAAAAATGGTGCTCCAGAAAGCTTAGATGACGGCATGGCAGAGAGAGAGCGAGCATTGCATGGTCAAGGTGAGCTGCGTGGGTGGCCCGGGGGAGACACAGCAGAGATGCAGGATTGACCAGCTGGGAAGACTGATTGATTGCTGCCACATAACGAAGGAGAAGCCACCTAGAAAGTCTGATTTGGGTGCTTCCACGTGACAGCGTCCTTAAAGACCTAGCTTTGTCCTTTGGGGCCTCAGGGAGTTTGGGAAACAGTTGCTTTCCTTTTTCTTCCCTTTCCGTCTTTTTTAAACAATGGTATTTCCCTCCACTTCTAAGGGAAAGTCGCCCCTTTCCTTCCTCTCCAACGTTTCTTGAGGCTGATGGGATCTAGGCTTGAGACCGTTTTCAGTGTAGACTCAACACCGCTTGTTGTGTGTTTCTGTGTGTGTTTGTTTCAGTAGGGGCGTTTAAGCAAAGACAAACAGCAAACACAAAGTCCTAGGAAGCAAACCTGGTGTTTTGATGGGAAGGCCTGGCTCCTGCAGCTGACACTCTTCCTCTGAGGCTTCCTGAGGACATGGCCTCCTCCTGGCGAGGCCGCCTCTCACTGCAGCTCCCTGGGGTGTTGATGGAGGGTGATGTCCGTTCCTGGTTCCTGTTCTTCACCGTCCTGGGAGGAGCTGGCGGCCGTCTGCCGTGGAGTGTGTGTGCACGCGTGCATGTGTGTGCTTTGCTGCTGGGAACAGATGGGCCCCCTGAACTTCTCCTTGGCTTGGAAAATGAAAGGCGGAGAAAATTGTAATAAAAAACGGAAACAGCTGTGGCGAGACAACAGCAGCTTGTGGGGTGGGTCCAAGCCTGGGGAGGGGGGTGCAGTCTGTCAAGACTCCCCTCCTAGGCTGGGTGTGAATCACCGAAGGCAGTGCCCTCTGCACGGATGTTGCCAGCTCTGTGGGTCAGTGACTTGCCCTAGGCCCTTCCTTCCCTCCTTGCTCTTCAAGCCAGGCTGATCACCAAGACAGACTGATCTTTTTAAATTTTATTTTATTTTTTTGACAGGCAGAGTGGACAGTGAGAGAGAGAGAGACAGAGAGAAAGGTCTTCCTTTGCCATTGGTTCACCCTCCAATGGCTGCTGCGGCCAGAGCGCTGTGGCTGGCGACCCACGCTGATTCGAAGCCAGGAGCCAGGTGCTTCTCCTGGTCTCCCATGCGGGTGCAGGGCCCAAGCACTTGGGCCATCCTCCACTGCCTTCCCGGGCCACAGCAGAGAGCTGGCCTGGAAGAGGGCAACAGGGACAGAATCCAGCGCCCCGACCGGGGCTAGAACCCGGTGTGCCGGCACCACTAGGCAGAGGATTAGCCTATTGAGCCGTGGCGCTGGCTTTATTTTTATTTTTTAAATAATTATTTGAAAGGCAGAAAGAGCAGAGAGGGATGTATCCACAACAGCCGGGGCTAAGCCAGGCTGAAGCCAGGAGCCAGGAACAACTCCATTCGGGTCTCCCACGTGGGTGGCTCCGGTACTTGAGCCATCAACTGCTGCCTCCCAGGATGCACATTAGCAGCAAGTTGGATCGGAAGAGGGAGGCTGGGACTTGAACCAGGCATTTGGTATGGGAAGTGGGGGTCCCAAGTGGTGACTTAGCAGCTGCACCAAGTGCCCACCGCAGGATGTTCTTTTAATACACCCAAGAAAGAAGATTGACAAACACACCCTGTAACTCCTGCTGGTGTTTGACGCCCTGTGCTGCGTGGCTGTTATTTCTTCCATCGCGTTACATTTCCCCGAAATTGTTTAAATCTGCTTTGTGTTGGGGTCACGCACAGTGTCAACAGCAGGTTTTAAGGCACCGCTTGTGGATGATTGACTCGGATCACTCACTGATGAGCTGAAAAGACTTTGAGTCACAATCATTGGCTCCCATTCAAGGGCAATTGGACTTTTTCCCCAGAGGGACTTCTGGGCTGGATAGCTCTGAGAAGTCCGGAGCGAAAATCTGACCACTTAGAAGGAGACTATAAATACAATTTCCAAATAGACCGAGAGTTTCAGGGAAAAGGAGTGACTAGCCTCTTCTTACCCACTTCCGACCACCAATAATGAAGAGTAATGATAACTTCAGCTAAATCACTAAGGCAGTCATCAAGTAGCACCTTGAAATGTAGAGTAATACAAATGAATCAATTGGCAGGTGGCTCCCCAAGTCAGGATATTGATTCTTTTTAAGGTAATCAATGTATTTATTTATTAATCAATTTTCTATTTTTTGTTTAGTATTTAAAAGCAATGCACACTTAGATGATAGAAGCTAAGGAACGTAGATTTTAGAAGCGTGGGAACTCCTGACTGTAAATATTTTTAACTATTTTTATACTTAATACAGAAGTACAGCTCTCCATATTTATTTATTTGGCTGGGGAAATATATATTTATATAATAATTAATATATATATTTATTTGTTTGGAACGGGGAAAGAGAGAGAGAGTGGGAGAAAGAGAGTGAGCAAGAGAGAGATTCTCTCTGCTTGCTCATTCCCCCAGATGCTTGCACCCATCAGGGCTGGGCTAGGCTGAGGCTGGGATCTGGGAACTCAGTTCAGCTCTGCCATGTGAGTGTCAGGGACCTAACTACCTGCCACCTCACAGGGTGTGCGTTAGCAGGAAGCTGGGATTGGGAACAGAGCTGGCACTCAAACCCAGGGACTCTGGGATGAGGTGTGGGTGTCCTGACAGGCATCTTAAACACTGTACCAAATACCCACACTAATGCTGTGATTTATTGACCTTCCTTGTTTAGATGCTGGCCTCTTCCTACGAGGCGTGGGGTCCGTCTCTCTGGTTCACTTTTGTGCCACTGGCTTCTAGCATTGACCTTGTCAGGTAGAAGATGAGTAAGAGACATTTGTTGTCACAACGATTATGACCACTTGCCCAGTATGGCTGGATGGACCAGAGCACACAGTGCTTGCCATGAGGACTGCTTTGATTGATAGCTATGGGTGTCGGACAGCTGAACTTCATTTGGCTCCATGTCCACTAGTCAGCTACTGCTCATGGCTGATCTCTGATGTGCTGTTGTCCCAAGTCACTTCCCTGCCATCTTCCTTTTGCTGTCTTGCCCGAGGTGCAGATTTGGTTCTGATACTGAATTGAATGGACGTGATCAGATAACACAGATGAAAACTGGAGGCAAAACAGTCTTGGTGGAATAGGAGATCAAGGGGCAGGGACATTGAGGGGATTTTAAAAAAATGCCATATCATTTTTTTTAAGTCCCAGAAAACAGCTGCAGGTGGAGAATAGGATGGATTTCAAGAATTCTCCATGGAGGCAGAGGTTCAGACAGGGGCCAGCTGGGTGATGAAATCAACTCAGAGGTCAGATGTGCACTCATGTTCGGTGAAGGTTTCAGAAATTTCAGGGGACTTTCAAAATTGGCTGTGCAGGGTGTTGGATCTGTTGCCTGGGGAGGTGGGGACTGGCGCGTGATCCCTCCGAGATCAGAGCCCACCAGTGCGAGGGGAAAGGAAGATCCAGACCCCTTCCTCTCTCTCTGCTTGCGGGAAACCTAGAAGACAGGCACCTCTCGCAAGCCTGCAGAGACAAAGGACCTTCAGAAGAGGAGCAAATCGTCCTCTTTCAAAGGGCTGTGAGCTGTCAAGTGCGTGAGTCCCACCAGTGACTTCTCTCTGCCAGGTCCTTCATCTGCATGGATGTGAGTCAGCCCCTGAAGGCCCAGGGGTTTAGAGCAATGTGCATCAGCACCATTTCTAGGGCCCAGATGTTTATCTGGTCCTTAATCCGCCCCCCCTCCACCTCTTGACTTCTTCTACCTCCCAAGTTGCCTGTAAATGCACCCAAGTGTCTCCCTTGAGACACCCCTGGACTCCCAGCCGGATTTTTCTCCAGCTGGACCTGGAGGGTCAGCACAATCTGATCCCTTGCAGGGCTTGGCATGTCCCCGCGTGGGTCTAGCTGGATTCATACAGTGCCGAGGCAGCTGCAAAAATGAAGGGACCTGGGGCCGGCACTGTGGCATAGTGGGTAAAACCACTGCCTGCAGTGCCGGCATCCCATATGGGTGCCGGTTCGAGACCCGGCAGCTCCACTTCTGTCTGGCTCTCTGCTGTGGCCTGGGAAAGCAGTAGAAGATGGCCCAAGTCCTTGGGCTCCTGTACCCACGTGGAAGCTCCTGTACCCGGAGGAAGCTCCAGGCTCCTGGCTTTGGATCGACGCAGCTCCGACCCTTGCGGCCAACTGGGGAGTGAGCCAGCGGATGGAAGACCTCTCTCTCTCTCTCTGCCCCTTCTTCTCTCTCTGTGTGTAACTCTGACTTTCAAATAGATAAATAAAAATCTCTTAAAAAAATGATGGGACCTAAGAAAGAAATGGATGTTTAAACTCTTCCCGCCAGAAGAAAGAATGAAACCTCAGCATAGGGGCCATCAGATTGCGGGTCCCTTGAGCTCCCTGATGCAGAAGAGTGAACAAGGGAATGGCACAAGGTGCTGAGGAAGCAGGGGTGCTGGGAATGCAAGCTGAAGGTGGGAGATGCCGGTCCACACCCACAAAAAAAGGGTGCCAAAGATGAACAAGTCTGGCAACAAATGTTGGTTTCCAAGTAGAGGAATGGAACGCTCCCTCCTTGCTGGTGGGAGCACCAAGCAAGCACTTTGAAAAATGGCTTGGCAGTTTCTCGAGAAATTTCTTGTGAAGTTCCTATGACTCAGTGATCAGATTCCTCGGTATTTACCTAAGAGATTTGTATCAGCTCATTCACTACAGTCACCATGGGAAACGGGGCAGATGTCCACGAGCGGGAAAACGGATCAGGACTTCCTTGTGTGTTCACACGGGGGCACACTGCTCAGGAAGAAAACAGAATGAGCTGCCGATACATCTAACGATGTGGGGGAACCTCAAAAACTTGTGTTGAGCAAACAAAGCCAGGGCTACATGAGCACATAGTTTCATTTATATAAAGCTCAAGGACGGATCCAATCTATGGTGTTAGAGAGCAGAGCAGAAGAAATCTATGGGAGATGGGGACTGTGGGAAGAGGTCACGTGTGGACGTGTGGGGTGATGAGTGCATTCTTTAATTTGATTGGAGTGGTGGTAGCCCAAAGGTCCATGCAGATCAAAAACGGAGTTGTGGGGCCGGTGCTGTGGTGTAGCAATAAAGCCGCCTGCAGAGCCGGCATCCCCTATAGGCATCTGTTTGAGTCCTGGCTGCTCCACTTCTGATCTAGCTCTCTGCTGTGGCCTGGGAGAGCTGTAGAGGGTGACCCAATGCTTGGGCCCCTGCACCTGCGTGGGAGACCTGGAAGAAGCTCCTGGCTCCTGGCTTTGCTCTGGCCTAACCCTGGTTGTTGTGGCCATTTGGGGAGTGAACCAGCAGATGGAAGACCTCTCTTTCTCTCAATGTCTCTCCTCTCTCTGTATAACTCAGACTTTCAAATAAATAAATAAATCTTAAAAAAAAACTGAGGTGTATTTTTTTCCAAAGATTTTTATTTATTTTCATTTATTTGGGGCGGGGGGAGCGATCGAGCGAGCTTCTATCAGCTGACTCATTTCCCTCCCAAAATGCTTTGACAGCCAGAGCTGGGCCAAGCTGAAGTCAGGAGTCTGGAGCTTAATCCAGGTCTCCCACGCAGGTGGCAGGGACCCCAGTGCTTTGGCCACCACTTGCTGCCCCTCAGGGTGTGGATGTGTGTTAGCAGGAAGCCAGAACCAGAAGCAGAGCCAGGAGTGGAACAGAGGCGCTCTGATACGTGGCGAGAGCATTGTGAGCTGTGTGTTAACTGCTGCGCCCAACACCAGCCCCAGGTTGTACTCTTAAGAAGCTTGCATTTCACTTGTGTAAGGACTCGTCTTCCATAATAAAATAGCAGTGAGGGGGAATCCCAGAAGGGAAAGAACATCTGTAAAGGATGCATGTAGGATGGGGCTGGTGCAGTGGGTAAGGCTGCCACCTATGATGTCGGCTTCCCATAGGGGTGCCAGCTCATGTCCCGGCTGCTCCACTTCCAATCCAGCTCCCTGCTAATGGCTTGGGAAAAGCAGCAGAAGATGGCCCGAGTGCTTGAGCCCCTGCCACCACATGGGAGACTTAGAAGAAGCTCCTGGCTCCTGGCTTTGGTCTGATCCAGCACTGGCCATTGAGGCTATCTGGGGAGTGAGGCAGCAGATGGAAAGTCTCTCTCTCTCTCTCTCTAACTCTGACTTTCAAATAAATTATCTTTTTTTTTTAAACAAAAGGATGCTTTTAAGAGTTGTTGCCATACAACAGATAATCACCCCATCTTTAATGGGGGAGTGAGGCATTGTTACCTACTAGTCCAAGTTGAGAAAATGGGACTTTAAAATAGGATATTTGCAAAGCTTCGAACTGAGTTCCTGCGGTGGAGAAACAGAGAACTGGTGCCTGGCTACAGAGCCTAGGTTACCTAGGCTAGGACGTGAGATGTGAGAGTGTCTCCTGAGCGACGGATGTTAAAGGTGGGTCCCTGGGAGAGACAGCAAGGGTGGTATCACTGTGGGTCCCGTTTAGCAGAGTCACCTGCAGGGACAAGGAGCCCTCGGCAGGGAGAGTCCTGAGGTGTCCTGAGTGTGGACAGCAGAGGGGAAGGAGTTAAAAATGGCCTGTCTCAATAGTAATGCATCTGCCTGAGTCGAGACAGCCCAGGAAAGTCTCAAAGACGGCTCTGAACATGCGCCTGGTCCACCAGGGATACCTGCTATATCCACCTGCTAGGACTTGAGACCCTCCAGATAAGCATCTCTTTCCCTTCCCTCTCCTGCCCTGCTTGGTCCCTCCCCTGTGACTCTACTGGGGAGAAAGGAAGCAGCAGCCAGCATGTGGCAGAGGGGCCACAGAGGGTCTGCAGTGAAGAGAAGTCCCACGGGCTGTCCCCACTGTGGACTTTCATCCTGAAGGGATTATGAGATGAGCAGAGAAGACCAAACAGTAAGCCCATGTAGGCATTTCCTGGGAGAGACACTTTAATTAACGAAATGAAACTTTATTTTCTGAAAATGATGGGACAAGTTGTGTCCCTTCCCTTCCCACTCCCCCCTCCCATCCTCACTGAACACCCAGGGCCAGGTGGAGATCCCAGCTCCTTTAGACTGAAGTCTAATGAGGCAGTGAAGGCAAAACTTAAGTTGCACTTGAATCACAATCCATATAGGTTCCATATGCCTCCAACTGCCTATGGAGTATCTCCACCTGTGGTCCTGCATGCCATAATGTGCTAAGGGGCCCCACCTCCCACCCTGTGTAAGGTGGTCATTGGCGCCACCTTCCTGGTCTTCATCCCACTAGCTCTCAGGTCCTGTCACCTCTACCCTTGAGTCCTCTCGTAACCACCTCTTCTCTCTGTATTTATCACCTGCCTTGGCCTTGGTTCAGGCCTTCATCTCTTCTGCAATGGACTAAACCAAAGAGACGATGTGGGTCTCCTCGTTTCTCGATTTTGACAGCCAAATCAAAAGTCTGCGGCCGGTGCTGTGGCTTGCTGGGCTAATCCTCCGCCTTGCGGCGCTGGCACACTGGGTTCTAGTCCTGGTCAGGGCACTGGATTCTGTCCCGGTTGCCCCTCTTCCAGGCCAGCTCTCTGCTGTGGCCCAGGAGTGCAGTGGAGGATGGCCCAAGTACTTGGGCCCTGTACCCCATGGGAGACCGGGATGAGTACCTGGCTCCTGCCTTCCGATCAGTGCGGTGCGCCGACCGCAGCGTGCTGGCCACAGCGGCCATTGGAGGGTGAACCAATGGCAAAAGAAGACCTTTCTCTCTGTCTCTCTCTCTCACTGTCCACTCTGCCTGTCAAAAAAAAAAAAAAAAAAGTCTGGGTTGGTGCAGGGGGAACACTATCCTCTTTTATAAGAACACTCTCACTGCTGCCATTATCTCGTTAAAACCCCTCTATAATCCACTATAATTCTGCCTCTGCTTATCTCTCAACTAACTCTCTGCTCTTTACCCACCCAAATCCAAATCCAGTCCAACCTGCAGTTGCCCCAAAGCTTGAGGCTGTTCCATGTCCCTGTTTTCTTGCATTTTTCCGGGCCTTAAGTGCCTTCCCTCGGGTAGGCATCTCCCTTCTCCAGAAGATTCTCTTGCCTCCCCCCCGCCTCCGTAATTGTGTGGTCATCTGTATACATCTCTAATTCAACACTTGGCCGCAGGTACTATGATCTGTTTAATTACTGTAGCTCCATCCTTTGCCTGGAGAACTCCACATTTTACCAGTTTTGGAGCCTCCAAGTCCTCCCTGGAATAGTGTGAGCACTCATCAAGAGTTCCTGGAAGGGGCAGCGCTGTGGTGTAGCAGGTTAAAACGCCGCCTACAGTGCTAGCATCCCACACGGGCATTGGTTTGAGTCCCGGCTTCTCCACTTCCCATCCACCTCCCTGCTAGTACCCCTGGGAAAGCAGCAGAAGATGGCTCAAGTCCTTGGGCCCCTTCCTCCATGTGGGAGATTAGGAAGAAGCTCCTGGCTCCTGACTTCAGCCTGGCCCAGCCTCAGCTGTTGTGGCCATTTGATAAGTGAACCAGAAGATGGAAGATTTCTTTATCTCCCCCACTGCTTCCGTAACTCTGCCTTTCAAATAAATAAAATAAATCTTTAAAAAAAGTTCCTGTAGTTGACCATTCAATTTCAGAGGAATTGATGACTTTGCCTTCTTAACCCTGAGAAATGATTTCAACATCAGGATCTGGAGAAATGAAACGGACTTCATGTGTCCATGATTCATCGATGCACAGACATTGAACTCTTGTTATGGCTCAAATACCTCTAGGTGCTGAAGATATGCTGGGAACAAGACAAGTTCTATAACTTTAGTTGGAGGAGACAAACACATAAATGGCCAACATCTTATGAAATGATCATGTTACAAAAATAGAATAGTGGGTTAGAACATGACTGGAACACTGGCAGTGTGGACAGCTTTGTCTAGGATGAGCACATAAGGTCATGTGACTTTTGAGCTGAGACCCGAAAGACGGAACGGAGATGACACTGAGTGCTTTGTGTCAAGAAAGCAGTGAGTGTGCTGCCCCGAAATAGCAGAGCTTGAGAATGAGAATGAAAGCAGGGCCGTGGGAGCTGACGAGCAAGCAGAGCAGTGGCAAGTGGCAGGGACACAGAACAGGCCATGGCTAGCTGGGGTACTCAGGCAGGGTTCAGCAAATCTTTTACATAAAGGGACAACTAATAAATATTTTAGGCTTTGCCAGCCACAGTCTCAAATCTGCCTTCCCAACAGGAAAGAACGTAGACGAGATGTAGACTAGCGGATGTGACTTTGTGTTGATAAAGCCTTCTTTGCGACAACAGCAGGTGGTGGGCTGGGTTTGCTCCTTGGGCTGTGGTTTGCCAACCCCTGGAGAAGAGACGTTGAACCTCATGGTAAGGAATGTGGGTTTTATTCTAAGGACATAGGTAGCCACTGGGGCATTTCAAACAGGAGAGCTCATGGTCAGACTTGGCTTTAAACACAAGTTTCCATATCAGAATTGTATTTCTCCATCTACTCTGCCTTCTCCCTTTATGATCTCTATTTTGATTTCTTTTTGGAAAACTGAGGGGTGGGGGTGGTGGATGTCGAAGGAAGTTGCCTCTGCCGTTTACTGGTTATGTGACCATAGGTTAATTGCTCAATCTCTCTAAGACTCAGTTTTCTTCTTTATACAACTGTAATAATAACACCTGTCTCTTTGGGTTATTAAATGGATTAAATGAGATCATGCATATAAAACATCTGTCACAGTGCCTGGCAAAGAAAGGGCTCCATGGTATGAATTCCCTTTCCTCTTCTTCCTTCATGCAGCCTGCATATGTCATACTTCAGTCAAAACAGGGGTAAATATGAAACTTGGTGATAGGTTTCCAAAAAATCAATGGTAAAGCCACAGGGTAGGGGAGCAGATGATCTGACTGCTACACGAACTAACACAATTTTAATGTATATGAGTTGAATCACAATTTCTGAGTATGAGAACGATAAGTTTATTTGTATTCGCTTACGTCAAACTGTGGTAGGAGTCCTGGAATAAAGTCTTGGTGGGAGAATTCAAAGAAGAATGGTGAGATAGGAAAGGTCTGGGGAACCATAGCAGAGGTAAAACGGCTTAGGGAGAGAAGACTAAAAGAAGCCTTGAAAACTGTCCAAGCAACTAAAAGGTTCTCATTTGTTAGAAAGATAAGCCCCAACCACCCCGGTGTCGAGATGCATCCCCTTGGACCCTTGTGTGGGGCTCTGGAGGTGAGCATTGCCTATACTTCCACCTCTCCATGGTGCAGAGTGAACTGTCAGTCAAAGCAAGTGCTCTACGAGAAGCTAAGATGTTAGATAGAGGATTTTGTGCCATATGGGTGCTACCAGACTTCAGACTCTCATTGTACCTTCCTGATTTCTGACTGCATACACCTGTGGGAGGTGGGATGGGGCATATTAACCAAATTATCAGGAGATCAAGAGACGCTTTGGGATGCCAGGAGCTGGACCCTTTTCATACAATCTCTAGGAAAAAGAGGATTGTGAGATACACGAATCCCTAATTCTCTATAGGAGGTAGAGAGACTAATAGGAGCAGGAGGCAGAGAGACTTCTCAGGGCAGGAGGAAGTAGCGAAGGAATGACCAGAGTGTGTCACCTTTCTGTAAACAGAGTCAGAGTAGACTTCATGTTGCTGAAAAATGGATGAAGGTCAGGAGAGGCAAAAAGCAATCACCCAGTTCTCAACCAGACCACTCTGCAGTTAATCAACTATCCTATCCTTTGGCTTCTCTCCCAGTGGGCCCAGAACATGTAAATAAGGAAAGACCAGGGGATATTACTTGTTTCTGCCTGCCTTTGGCACTTGAAAATATAAGCCCACGAGGGCAGCCTCCTTTGTTCACCTGTTGACCCACAGCAGGGGCTCAGTACATGGAAGTAGAAATCTTCCTGACGTGGAACATGGCAGCATGGTATAGCAGTAACTGGATTCATTGCAATATCAGAATCTAGAAAATTCATAGGATAGGTCTAACGGTAACTTCACCATGGTGTAGCTATCGCCACAAACTTGGTCTGGTTATGTAAAACAAGCACACATTGAGGTGGTCTGATTGCCTTGCATGGGGCTCAGGAATGCAATGTCAAAGCGTTCTGTTCTATGAATGAGGGAAGAGGAGTAGCCCAATCATGGCCCAAGAGTAGCTACAAGACTCAGGAAGCCCTAAGAAAATGCAGCAGGGTGGAGCTGAGGCCCGGGGTAAAAAGGAGTAGGAAGAGGGAAGTGAAGTCATGAGCAGAGAGAACTAGCAATTGGCATTTCTTATGTACTTTACTTAATTTAACCCCTCCTATGTCTGCTAGATAACGTCACTTGAGAAACGAAAGTCATTTGAGTCTCAGGACTATAAGGAACTTGAGTAAGGATAAGAGGTAGAATGTTATGATAGAGACGCTTTAGTGATCTGTTCTGTGGCAATGCCAGTGGGTTCCTGGACGTACCGTCAGACTGGTGTTAAATGAGCATTTACTGGATGTCAGACTCTATTGAGAACAGATAGAAAAGCATCTTGTGTACAGCTTCTGATGCTGTGGTTTGCTGGCCAGCAGCAGCAGTCAGGGGCAGAGAGACCCACTTTTGTGGGACTCTAAGCATACATGGTTCCTTTTTGAAATGGGGGCTCTTTAAGAAAAATAATATAAAATTTTAAAATGTGAGATTTTAAAATATGAGCCGGTGCTTTTAAGGAGTGTTAGATCTTAGGCTTAGTTTGCTTTAAGTCCATCTCTGGCTAAGTGACCGGTCATCACCTAATTTGATATGTAAAGTATCACAGTGGTGTCCCAAAAACAAGGAAAGGGGAGGAATGGGATGGGATGAGGCAAGTGGGAAAGTTAAACCGCTCATAGGACTCCACATGATTCCGGTTTTTTTTTTCTTGAACATTTATTTATTTATTTGAAAGTCAGGGTTATACAGAGAGAGAAGGAGAGGCAGAGAGAGAGAGAGGTCTTCCATCCACTGGTTCACTCCCCAACTGGCCTCAACGGCTGGAGCTGCACTGATCCAAAGCTGGGAGCCAGGAGCCTCTTCCAGGTCTCCCACGTGGGAGCAGGGGCCCAAGGACTTGCGCCATCCTCTACTGCTTTCCCAGGCCATAGCAGAGAGCTGGATCGGAAGTGGAACAGCAGGTACTCGAACCGGCACCCATATGGAATGCTGGCACTGCAGGCGGTGACCTCACCTGCCACGCCACAGTGCCAGCCCCGATTCCATTTTAATAACAGACAAAAAGCTTGATTCTGAATGAATCTGTCCTTATTCCCTTTTGCTTATAAAATTCTCTTGTTGCTAAAAACAAACAACAAAAAAAACAAAAATCCGCTTTACTTTAAAAGCAAGTAAACAAATGACCTTGGGGCTAATCGAGGTACACGTGGGACTCTTTCCTAGACTCCATGTCCCTGTGTTGCTGTTGCCCGGGGGATAAGCTGTGTGTTTTGGATTTAGAGTAGAAATTCCTCTAAAATATTTCATAATCTGGTGATACTGGGTTTTGACTAGATCCGGTGGATGAGGGGTGGTGAGTGGGATTCCAAGGAATTCTCTCACTGCACTCCAGGGCGTCTTGTGAGCTCATGAAAACCCTTTTTCCTGGGTGTGGCTCCCCGAGATTCTAACCCAGGAGGACTGCTGTAGGGACCTGATGGAGCGAATTCTCAGACCCCTCCTAGCTAAACCCCTGGCTGACGACATCCCTGCTCCATCCAGGAGGAGCTGTAACTATTTCCAGCCAAAGGGGGTAAACGGAGGCACAGGAGCAAAGCAACGTGTGTTAGGTCGCCTAACACGCTTATGTCCAACCAGTAGTACACGCGTGCTCTAAGGGGGCCAGGGGCCACATACTTAGGAAAAGAGCTTATTTCTACAAGGGAGAACAGGTAAGCACACGGTTGTAGATTTGGGAGAGAAGAGGGGGGTGGTCACGTGGAGATGATACGTGTGAATTTTAACAAAGGGATTGGGACGAATATGGTAGGGAAGCATCAGTGACCGCCACAGAGACTTGGGAAAAAGGATTGTGAGTGCTGGCAAGAGAAAAAAAAAAAGTAAAACAAAAAACAGGAGAGATATGGGTGCAAAGGAACGGATGGGATGCTGTGGCGCATGCGTGCGCACACGCACAGACACACACGGAGCAGAACCCGCTGCCTGGGAGTGATTTGCAGTCCCTCACAGATCACAGCCCTTCAGTCAGGGTTTGCTTGAGGCATTTGCCAAGGAGGCGAGCACTCCTGTTGCCTCCATGCGCTAACTACCATTTTCCTGGTTGCCGTGACCCTGGCGTGGGATTCGAGCCAGAAATCCAGTAAGCAGCAACAGACAATGTGAGGCCAGAGCAGAGGGCTGTCACACACACACACACACACACACACACACACAGCCTGAGGTGGTTTCCTCAGAGTCACTTCCCCAGTGCCCGGGGTGGGGGCGGGGGTGCGGGGGGCTGTGGGAGGGAAGGAGTGATTTCATCTGTTTAGTGAAAAATGACCTGAATGTGTCTCTCAACCTGGAAACTCCCGGTCTCACCGAGCCCAAGGAAAACAGGATTAGGCTCCCCGTCCTCCTGCCGTCCTCCTGCCGATGGGTTTGCTTCTGCTCAGAAGGAGTTAATCTGCAGGGAACAGCTCAGTAAGGGGATCTCCTTGCCCCTCTCTGGGGTCCCCTGAGCAGGGATGGACTCAGGCTTCCTCTTCCATTTGCATGGACTTCGCTGTTCTTTTCCTGAGTCTGCCCTATCCCCTGGGGGACCAGAGGCTGATTTCTGGTCCCGTATTCCCACTGACCTCCACAAGGGAACAGACTTTGCCCTGAAGCATGAGGTTGTTCAAACCAGAGTGGTGACGCTCCCTGCCATCTATGGGAATGGCACTTTTCAGGGTTTCTCCAGGTAAGATTCTGGGGGGGGGGAGGGGGGTGCACACAGGGTCTTTTCTTCGGTGTCAGTTTGAGGACTGACACTTAAAAAGGAGCACACGAGAGAACGAAAGTGTCACAGCCATGAGCACAGAATAATCTCTGTGTCCAGTTCGTCACATCATCCTTGGGACCAGGGGAGGCGGCGTAAAAATGCACAGGGCCGTTTTTCTTTTTAATGCAATGTATATTTATTGTAAACAATAATATACAAAAGAAAAAGAAGGAAGGAAAGGTAAGTTTCACAGACAGAGCAAAAGGTTTGGAGGAGAAATAAGCAAAACAAAACACAAACACAAAGCGAACCTTACCTAAAGACAAAATATGATTTAAATGCCAGGTTTCTTAAGTTACAGAAATATTTTTTTAAAAAAAGATCTGCTTTTATACAGAAATTGAAAGATGCCATATTATAAGAGTGCTTTTAAGATTTTATTCTACTGACTTCTAAAACTGTTAATATATCTTTTTTTAAATAAAAAAAAAGTTTGCTGTCTTTTTTAAAAAGCAATCCTCAAACACTCTAGCCTCAGCAGTCATTAGGAATCAGGGTTGTCAGGGGCCGATTCCCCCTGAATCCACCCCTCTCTGGGAGAGAACACGCGGGAATATGGGTGACACCTGCATTGTTGTGTGTCACAACACGCGCACAATTGAGGCAGCCCACAGATCTGTGGCAGAAAACACTGCAAATGACTCAGTGATACACTACATTTGCAATCTCTCATTTGTACAAAAAAAGAGAAACACGTTTCCAGTTTGTTTTCAACAAAAACAACAAAGAAAAAAAATAGGACGGACGAAAGGCATTTGTACAGATCAAGGACAAGGAATCCAAAGAAACTTGCTTTTAATAATAAAAAAAGATTAAAGAGATAAATAAAAAAAAACTGGTTACAGTTAAGAACATAACTTAACAATGGTTGACCATACCCTCTGAAGAAGGTTCCAACAACCTATTTTAAAGAAAGTAAATTTAAAAAAAAAGGAAGTTTTTTTTTTTTAATTAAAACCTCTCCTTACAAAATAAATAATTTTAGCATGTGGAATGTGTTGGTTAACTGCTGGCGTTCAGAGAGGGACAGGTGACAACAGTCTGGCACACTCCATCTGGATGCCACCTGGGGCCTGGGCACAGGGGGCACACACTGGCTGCTAAAACACTCCCCCAAAACAGGATCTGTCGCCGTCGCCTGCCTTTTTGCTCCTTTCTTAAGACCGCAGCAAACCACCAAAGGCAGGAGGAATCGCACTGCGAGAGCGCAAGCATTCTGCAGCAGCTCGGTGTTTAAGGCTCAAGGTAACTTTCTCTTGTTTAAAAAATATATATAATATATATAGGATAAAGCTTACCAAATGCGTCCTCTACACTATTGCCTACTCTCTCCTAGTTGCAAAATAAGGCCTTTATTCATCTTTTTAAGGCAGCTCCTCCTTGTACCGGAAAGCCTGAGGAATTCAGCAAAGCTCATCACCCCACCCCCCTGCCAAATGGATCCCACCACACAAACTATCACTTTTCTCTTTGTAGGTTAATAGGACGACAGGCTTTTTTTTTTCTTTTCCTTTTTGTAAGAGAAAGCAAATCTGTACAAAAATACTCTGCGAGAAAAGCTAGGGCACACTGTTCAACTACGAGTAGTTTAGCTGTTGGAAAAATAAGAGCATTTAATTTGTTTTTATCTAAAAATATGTATAAATCCCCTCAAAACGGTAATGAATCATACACAGTACATACTAAAAATATTTAAAATAGAGAATATTCCTCACAGAGGACTTTTTTTTCTTTAATCACTGCTAAAAAATAATTACAAAGTCAAAAAAAAAAAAAAAAAAAACAGGCAGAGAGATTGAGCAAAGGGGTCACGCGTTTCTCCACCACGCTTCTTGCTCGCTTGCTCGGAAGGCGGCTGCGCGAATCCAGTCTCTCTTCCACTCCGCTCGCTGGTCCACCCAGCCCCGGGGTGGCCTGGCCACTGGACAGCTTACAAGGGTTTCTGTCTTGGAAGTTGGGTACCAGTTGCCTTCAGCTTCAATGTCTTTAAGGAATGAGAGAATGAGAGAGGTAAGAGAGGTGGGGAGGGTGGGGAACAAGCGGTCCAAAGGAAATGCTGGCTGGCTGGCTGGCTGTTTCTTCGGTCACTTTGAGGCTCTTCTGGGCCCACGGCGCCCAACGCACAAGGCCGTCTCAAGGTCTGGTGAGCTGTGTGTACACCGGCTGCTCCCAGTGCTGCGGGCTGTGGGTCTGCGGGATGGAAGGCACCCCGGAGGTGTCGGCGATGGGGGTGTACATGGGGCGCTGGGCGGGGCTCATGTAGGTGAAGGTGGAATAGAGGCTGGAGCCCTGGCTGGCCGCGTGGCTGTAGTAGGACCCCGAGTTCTGGTGCTCCGCGTAGTCGAACTGCGAGCGCGTGATGGGCGGGTACGAGGGGCTGTAGTGCGGGAGGTTGAAGGGGCTGTAGGCGATCTGCTGCGGCGAGTGCTGCGGCTCGCTGTAGTGGCTGGGGCTCAGCTGCTCCGTCTTGATGTGCGTTCGCTGCGCCTGGCCCGGCTCGCTGCTCAGCGTGGTCAGGGTGTGCGCCTGCTGCGGCTGCGGGGGCGCCGGCTGCGGCTGCGGGGGCGCCTGCTGCGGCTGCGGGGGCGCCTGCGGGGCCTGCGGGGGCGCCTGCGGGGGCGGCTGCTGCTGCGGGGGCGGCGGCGGCGGGGGCGCCTGCTGCTTGGACATCCACACGTGGCCCGCGCCCGCGGGGGTCGCGGCGGCGCTGCTGATGCCGTAGCTGCCGGTGTAGGTGACCTGGCCGTGCGTGGCCGGCACCCCCGGGTGGCCATTGGGCGGCAGGTACTGGTCGAACTCGTTGACGTCGAAGGTCTCGATGTTGGAGATGACGTCGCTGCTCAGCTCGCCGATGTCCACGTCGCGGAAGTCGATGGGGGGCTGCCGGCCCCCCTCGGGCAGGGGGCGCCCCTCTCGCTTCAGGTCAGCCTTGCCCGGCTGCACGTCGGTCTTGGGAGTGGTGGGTGGGGTCGGCGGACCCTGGGATTGTCCTGCGCACACCGAGAGAGAAAAAAAGCACCGGAAAAATCAAGCAAGGCTGAGACAAGGTCCCGGTCTTGGGACCCCACCCCCCACCCCGATGCGCTCCCTCTTGGCCAGTTGATGGACGCGCCGCTGCACACCCGCAACCTCCTTCCATCAGGGGAGGGTCCCCGCCCCCTACGCCCACCAGGGTCCGGAAGTAGACCAAATTGCTACTTGTAGGAGAGCCTTGTGTGTGCTTTTGGGGGCGGGGGTCAGACAGAAGGAGGCATCATAGATCTCCTAAAAGCTGTAAAGGCATTTCACCTAGCAATAAAAACTTAGAAGTCTGAGTTGGCGGTGTGCGTGCACACACGCGCGCGCGCCCGCAGGGGGTTTGGGGGGGGGCCCTGGGCGAGGAGAGGGGCGAGACTTCGCGCCCGGGGCGGTGGCGCCTTCCCCAGTGCCCAGGCAGAGGCTCCCCGGCGAGAGCCTGGAGCTGAGCCAGGTGGGGCCCAGGCGCGCTCACCCGAGTGCTCGCCGGGGGAATGGACCTCGCTCATGCCGGACGAGGAGTGCGGCGAGTCGGCCTGCAGCGCCTTGAAGATGGCGTTGGGCGAGATGTGCGTCTGCTCCGTGGCCTCCTCGGCCTCCGCCTGCCCGTTCTTCACCGACTTCCTCCGCCGCGGCTGGTACTTGTAGTCCGGGTGGTCTTTCTTGTGCTGCACACGCAGCCGCTCCGCCTCCTCCACGAAGGGCCGCTTCTCGCTCTCGTTCAGCAGTCTGTGGGGGCCGGGTGGGGAGGGGGGCGCAGAGAGAAAGAGGGGAGGGGTCAGTGAAGCCCGCCGCCAAGCTGTCAGGCCGGCGGGGCCCAGGGGGTGACTCCGAGCGCTGGGCTCCCCGCGCGCAAGCCCCCATCTTCCTCGTCCCAGCCTCCGCTCATAACTTTACTTAAAAAAAAAAAAGGCTCAGTTCGGGTAGTGCGACCCGAGTGGCGGTCACTCCCCGCCCCGCCCCCTCCCCTTCCCCTAGTTTGGAAACCCTGGAGACGAAAACGGCAGCCCCACTGCAGCGGCTCTAAACGCCTTTGCTACTGCATGTAGCCCCCTGCGCGTCCCAACACCCTTTGCAAACTTTCCAAAGGCCTCCCCGAGGCCTCATCTGTGTCCAGTAGCCTCCACCCCCTGCCTTCCCCGTCCCTGCCAGGGGTCTTCTCCTGCACCCCCTCCCCCCTACAACCCCAACTCCGTGGATGTGGGGTGCCCGAGGGCACGAAACTCCCCCGCGCCGCCCTGGGGTCTCCTAGCAGGCCGCTCCCGCCCTCCGGCTATCTCCCCCCCCCACCTCTTCCACTGGCCACCCCCTCCCCGCGCCGCCCCCGAGGGCACTCCAAGAAGTTGGTCGGACTCCGAGCCAAAGTTTCTCCTCGCCCGCCGCACACCAATCCCTCCTCCCTGCGCCCGCCTCCTCCGCCTCGGCCGCTCCCCGCACCGCAACTCCCGGACCGCTGGAAGGCGGGGCGAGCAGAGGTGGCCTCGGCCAGCGCCCCCCACCCCCGACCCCGCGCCGCCCCCCGCCGGGCCCTACCTCCAGAGCTTCCCGAGGGTCTTGCTGAGCTCGGCGTTGTGCAGGTGCGGGTACTGGTCGGCCAGCTTCCTGCGCGCCGCCTGCGCCCACACCATGAAGGCGTTCATGGGCCGCTTGACGTGGGGCTTGTTCTTGCTGGAGCCGTTGACGCGCACGGGCATGGGCACCAGCGTCCAGTCGTAGCCCTTGAGCACCTGGCTGACCGCCTCGCGGATGCACACGGGGAACTTGTCCTCTTCGCTCTCCTTCTTGAGGTCCGGCTCGCCCTTGGGGAACGTGTTCTCCTGGGGCCGTGTATTCTCGGTGTCGGAGCCGGAGCCCGACGGGCAGGGCGAGCCCGCCGAGTCCTCGGACATGGTGGGGCTGGGGGCGCCGGACAGGCCCTTCTCCTGCTCGTCGGTCATCTTCATGAAGGGGTCCAGGAGATTCATACGCGGGCCCGGGGCAGGGGGCGGGTGGCCGGGAAAGGCGAGAAGCCGCGGCGGCTCGGGGACTCGAGGCGCGGGCTCCTCTCCCTTCGGCTGCCCGGACGCGGAGCGAGCGGCTCCCGGGGAGGCTGGCGCGTCTCCCGGCTGCGGCGGCGAGCACCGGGGGAGGCGCGGGGTGACCAGTCCGCGGCTGCCCGCTCCAAAGTCGGGGCGGGGGAAGTGAGGCGAGCTGGAGGGGAGGAGGAGGAGAGGAAGAGAGCGCAAAAGCGGGGGCGCTTGCACCCCTTCTCTTCTCCTCCTACAAAGAAAAAGCTCCCGGGGTGAACTTGGCAAGTCGCTGCGCCGCCGAAGTTGCCAGTCGGTTTCGAGCTCCGCTCTCTGCTCTCCAACTCCCAGCCCGGGGTCGCTTTAATAAATACACCCACTCACCTTAGGGACGCCCGGCCAATCACAGCGCGGCAGTCTCGGGGTTGGCAGGCAGCTGATTGGGCCGGGGTATAGGGGAGGAGAAGGATGGTGGTACTGGGCTGGGTGACGAGACGGGAGGGGAGGGGAAGGGAGCGCAGCCCAAGGGTGGATGGTGGTGGTGGGGGGTGGTGGTGGGGGTGCCGCGGGGAAGGCGGGGGACCCGGGACGTCCAAGTGTGTAAGTTTGCCGCACTCTCGGAATGTCAGCATGTCGGGGGCCTTTCTCCGCGCGGGTAGTTTGCGCGTGTGTGCCTGTGCGCGCGCGTGTGTCTAGACTAGGAGCCACGGCCCGCTCACCCCTGATAACTCCCTTCCCCTTGTTCTCTCTGCGGTCCGGAGGACTTCACCGGAGTTCGCAGTGTTCGAAAAGCAGTCGCTCCTTCCTGCGCAGCCGGGTTTGCGCGCCTGGAGCCTGCCTGCCCGCCTCCAAAAGTGCTTAGAAATGGTCTTGGGAAGCAAATGTTTTGGTGACTCAACGCCCGCTGTTCCTCGGTAATAATCCATATAAAGAGATTAACATGCTCCGCTTCGCCGGGGCCCGCGCGGCTGGGGGGGATTCTGCTGCGCCCCTGCACGGGGAATCAATGGAAACCGAAGCTACGTCCCCGCCAGGGCGGGAGGCGGCGGCGGCGGCGGCGGCCGGGACGCTGTAGCCTCGCGCTGCCGCGGCCTCTCCGAGCCACCCCCGACCTTGAACTCCTACAAGTCCTCCCAGGGACCCCTGGCCCCTCTCCCCGCCTAAGCTTCTGAGCCTTTGGGCGACTGTGTTGACGCTGCGCTCCTCACCGGCGCGGCCGAGTCAGAGGCGGCGGCGGCTGCAGCTGCTCCCGCAAACTTTGCCAACCGCGCTGGCTTTCGGAGACCGACTTTTGGGAGAGCGTCGGTCACGGGCTGGCTTTGTAAAAGGCCACACAGTTGGGCCCCGCGCGGACCACTCTTCCCCGGCCCGACTGCCCGCTCTCGCCCGTCTCTGCGGAGCACCTGGAGCGGCGAAGCGCCGGCGGCTGTGACCTTAGCTGGTCCCTTGCAGACCCGCGCGCGGCCGGGAGTTCTGGGGAGAGGGGGAGGCGTCTCTTATGCATTTCAGGTGTGATCTGTGTGCACACGCACCGCCTAAAGCCAGGCAGGTTGGATTAAGTGCAGACTTATCTGTTTTGAGATGGGGTGGGGTGGGGGAGTCTTGGTTGCCTGCGGGGTTCATGCTTGCAGGATCACACATACATGCACACAACCATGGAAAACTGTTAATTTTAAATTCACCCACCCCCATCTCTCCTTGACGCGCTTGCAAAAGTTCGCCTCGGATGAAATGCCTGTGATGGTGAATCGACCCGCCTCGCAGCAGATCTGGGTTTCCCCCCTTCTCTTCTAATCTGAGAGGTGCAGACACCATTGAAGGACTTAAAAGAATGTTTTGCCTGCAGAATTCTAAAAAATCTCGTTTTCTTTCGAAGACGTTAGAGGGAAGGTGGTAAGGTGCAACCATGTTCAGCAGTATTTTTATTATTATCATTTTTAACGCACGTAACTGGGGTTGCATGTCTCCAGGACCCTACAGCTTGTTTACCGGCGCAAGAGACCTCCATGCCTTAGCTTGCGAGTTGTTCGTTGCTCTGTGATTCTCTGCCAAAAGTGCAGGAAAACACCCTCTCTTGGAGGACCAGAGGGAGCCCCGAGAGGTCTGCGCCCTGCGGAGAGGGCATTCGTGCGTGGCACCGTGTGGCTCACAGGCACCTGATCTAGGAGGCGGCCCTGGGCCCGCGCGCGCGGCTGCTTGAGCCGGAACGTCCGCACTGAGTGGTCTTTTATGGCAGTTACCGTGTCCATCGGCATCCAGGCAGCGAAGGTAAACAGTGACCTTAAGATGCTTTGGACTGTTTCAAGAAATATCCGTTAAGGCACATAGGCGCATCCACAAATACCCCTTTAGGGAAATCCCGTGCTCAGGGATGCAATCTGTAGCATTTAAAATCAGAAACTGCCATGCCGTCTACGTTTTCTGTGGGTTTGATGCGAGCCAACTTGTATCTTTTTGAAAACTTAGGGCACGTAGCTGGAAACGGGCTGCAATGTCCAGCTGCATCCAGAGGGGGCGCCAAAAGCCCAGAAACGGTCTCTAACTCCGAGACGCTGCGGGGAAACCGGTGCTGGCGGCGGCTAGGCGCGGGGCCTGGGGCGCGCGCGCGGGGGGCTTTGCTGCTGAGATTCGTCTCTGGGGGGGATTCTTCCTCGATGTTGCTCCCTCTGCTCATCCACCTCTGGGCAGCCCAGGCTGGGGAGCTCGTGAGGTGTGTGCGCGTCTATGCGGGACCTGGCTGTAGAAGCGCAACCGAGGTGCGCTGTTGCGCACAGACCCGAGGAGATCCATGGGGAACCCCCGGGGCCAAGACAGCCTGGCTGTCCAGGGGCAGGCCCAGTCTGGCGCGTGGGCGCTAGTGGCTCGGTCCTGATCTGCAGAGACCTCTTGGTGCCCACTGCCCTAACCACCCCCATCCATTCAGGAGCTCCATTCGCTTCGAAGTGACATTCCCGGGTGGCCCCGACCGAGGCAGACGCTGGCAGTCCCGGATCTGAGGAGCTCAGAGCCACAGGGAAAGGAGCCCGCTCTGCGCGTCCAGGTTACAGATCAGGAAACTGAGGCTGCCGGCCCGGTGTTAGCCAGAGCGTCTAGACTTGGACGCGCCAGGGTCGTCCGTTGGATGGAGGCGAGGAGGGGCAAGGGGCCGGGGCACACGGCGGAGGGCGCTTTGGGGGTCCGCGTCGGTCTCATGAGAGCGAAGACTCCGAGGTGCCAGGGGATCCCAAGGGGCGGTCTGGGGAAACCGAG
Source organism: Oryctolagus cuniculus (assembly GCF_051225735.1). Classification (NCBI taxonomy): domain Eukaryota; kingdom Metazoa; phylum Chordata; class Mammalia; order Lagomorpha; family Leporidae; genus Oryctolagus; species Oryctolagus cuniculus. The sequence continues at coordinate 7,689,248 of NC_142883.1, forward strand.
GCCTGGAATCCGCTCCCGCTCCCCCCTTCCCCCCCTCTCCGAGCCTTTTGCCGCGCCCGGGGCCGGCGCCGGGCTCCGTTTCCCCAGCGGAGGCAGCCAACCCCTCTTCGGCTTCCACGCGGGCGCCTAGGCACCGGCGCGGAGCCCTTGGCATGCGCCAAGTTTCGCGGGCTCTGGGGCTGCGCAGAGCCGGGGAGGGACTGGGGTGCAGGCCGGTGAGATGGTTCTCTTTACCTGGCTGATTAAGGACCATGAGTTTCTTCTTCTATTTATAGATATAAAATAAAATAAAAAGTGGAGACGATGTCTCAACCCGTTCTCCACAGTGGTAGCCTATTCCAGGAAGAGTTTGCTTGGGGCGAACATCAGAGTCCCCCAAAGATGTCAGCCTTGGGCAGTGTTTTCTACAGAGGATATCTGAGACTGGATCAGAGAGATCCAGTTCCTCGTTAAGGCAATCCCCGGAGACCCCCACGCCTGGTGGGACTCCGCGTCCCTGCGCCCCTGGGTCGTCAGGACTTCTGCCTGCGCCCGGGGAGCGCGCATCGTTCGCTCGGCACGCCAGGAGCGAGTTTCCCTGGGAGAGAGTGGCAGGTCAGCCCAATGTCACTCAGTGTCACCTTTCGACGTGTGGCCCGAGTGTAGGTGCCACCACAGCGCCAGACCTCCTGGCCGCACGTCCCGTAAACGCCCGTGGACATGAGAGAATATTCCTGCACGTTGATTTCTCCCGAGACGGGCGCCCTACTTGGGGTGGCTGTGCAATCCAGGCGCCCCCAACCCAGAAGGCCAAGAGAGGCGTCTCGGTTTTCCGCTCTTTGCTGCTTTCCAAGGCAAAGGGGTGGGCTCGACGAGAGAGGTCGGGTGCGCAGCGCGGACCGCCCACCTGCCCTTCCCCCCCTCCCCTGACCTGGCCGGGTCGCAGGGCATCCGGTGGCTGTCGCCCCGCGGGGCGTCCCGGGGGTGTAGTCCAGAGCTAAAGCGAGAGACCGACCGGACTAGCCGGCTGGTCGGGGAGCTGCCGAGGCCGGGAGGAGACAAGGAAAGGTGAGGGTGGGAGGCCCTGCTCCCAAAGGGAGGCTTCCCTTTCTCTCGTTCTCAGTTGTCCGAAAAATCTCCGTCCCGAATGGGGACGTACGGGGCCGCCCGGAGTGCATTCCCTAGGCACTCCTGGACCGCCCAGGCCGAGGTTCCCCGCGGCTCCCCAACTCCCAACTCCCTCCACTTTCCTTTTTTTTTTTTGTTTTTTGTTTTTGTTTTTGTTTTAACCTGGAGGTGCTTTTTCCTGGATGATTTTAAAATAAAAATAAAACCAGCGCCCCACGCAGCGGCACCGCCGCTGGAGCTGCAGACCTGGCCAGGTCAGGGCACTGGCTTCGGCCACCAGACACCAGATCCTCTGCAGAGGGCGGATTCGCACCCACATCTCTTTCTCCTTTTGGCCTGGGGCCGTTCTGTCCCGGGAAGGATGTGGACAGAGCAGAGCTCAGGGCAGGTTGGTGTGGTTTCGCTGGCGGAGGGTGGGTGCTCGATAGCGGCCTGGAGGGGCCCTTCCCTCTAAGATGCTCTGTTAGGGGCGTGGTTATTTCAGCCTTTACTAATGGAGAAAATAGCTCCAGCAAACCACGGGACAGGTCGACGTGCCTTTGAGAAGCAAAGCCCAAGGCAGCTGTCGGAATCCAGGTCCGGTAGAGTCTTGTGCACCTTCCCTGCAGTCCTTCTCCGTGGGACCTGGAAAGTCCACGGGGCAGAGCGCCTCTCCCTGTTCCTGCCACCTGTAGCTTCACTCGGGAAAGGTGGACCTGCAGCCCATTGGGCTCTGCTTTGGTCTTACCGGGGGTGGGGGTGGGAGAGGTGGAGAGGGAGAACCAGGTGCCAAGGGTAGAAGCCGCTGGGTTGCCGGCCCCCTGGCCCAGTCTCAGGAGCTGGGGCCATTGTGGGTCCTGGTCTGAGTGCTGGGGAGGCCAAGGTCATGAGGTCAGTCCCCAGCTTGTGGGCATTCCTGAGAGTTTCACCAGGCCAGGGATGGGAGCTGGGCGTAGGTGGACCCAGGGCCCATCTTAAGCAACCTTTGGGCTTTGGGGGTGAGGGAGACAAAGGAATCTAGGGGCCCGCTGGGCTTCCTGCCTTGTCACTGTTTTGTTTTAAATAAATTTCATGGTGTGCATGGCTGCCTGCTAGAGCCAGGCTGCGAAGGATTCCATCCGGTTGGTTGGAACGGACAGGCAAGCTGGGAGAGGCTCATCTCTGGGGCCGTCCTGGTCATGTCACAGCAGGTTCAGCCTCAGCTGGTGATGCTGGTTGCAGACCTGGCTGCTCTGATTCTGATCCAGCCTGTTGTCTTGGGAAGTCATCGGGAGATGGCCCAAGTGCATGGGCTCCTGTCACCCAGGCGGGAGACCAGGGTGGAGTTCTTGGCTCTTGGCTGTTGTGGCCACTTGGGGAGTAAACCAGCAGAAGTTTCCCCACCTCCAACTCCTCTGTGGCTTTGCCTTTTGAATAAAGAAATTAAATACATCTTTGCTTCTCATTGTTTCGTTTCTCCCTGCTATCTTTCTCCCAAGGCCCTGGCTATGTAAAAGGCTCCTAAGTGTCTCGGTTCCCCTTCTGGCTTGGGGGAGGATAGTACAGACTGGCTAGGAAAGAGCATCGCCCCTGCCCACCCCCATCTTTAGGACCCAGAAAATCTCAGTGTCCCTGTTACTGAGGTTAGGAGGAAATGTGTTTGCATCTGTGGCAAAGGGCAGCTGACTTCTCTTTCTCCTGCAGTTTCCAGGCCGGCTGGAAGGTAAGGGAAGGGCTGACAGCAAAGTCCCCAGGCAGGGGCCATCTGCAGAAACAACATCCGTTTGGGGTGCACCTGCAGATCCAGGGGCTGTCTGTCGGAGTCTCTCATGCCTCAATATCCTCAGGCCAGGCAGAGACAGATAAGCAGTGAGTGATTTCATTTAGGGGGAGGTTGCAGAACTCAGTCTCACAGGTTACAGAATTCTGTCCCTTCAATACTCACTTTCTTGGAGCAGTGACATCTCACAGGTCCAGATGTTTTTCTCGGCAGCCAGGAGAGAATGTGGCATGGCATAGCGGCGGCTATTCCAGGTTGGAGAGGCAGGCAAGCTAGGAGCACTGTGCTCAGACAGTCTCCCCGACCATTCATCCCACACCTGGCCCAGGGCCCCCTTCCTCCCAGGACCCCCAGAGGGAGCTTTACTTTGACCCCCCAATTGTATCAAACATATGCAGGTTCACGAGCATCAAGCAGAGTGCCCTCTAGGGCTTGCAAAGCACAGGTGTTCACAGGGGGTGCAGGAATCAGGCTGGGCTGGGAGAGGTGGCTGTGCCCGCTCTGTCTCATGCCTTTCCCTTGCACTCTTTTGCTTGCCATCTCCTTCCCGCTTAGCCTCACGTTTGGTCATTCTCTTTTCTAAATAAACCCGCCTGGTGAGTATTGTTTTGAGGGCTTCTTCTGTGCCTGGACATCTGAAAGAGACAAGATCTCGGCTCTGCCGTCTGACTCTCTGCTCGTCTGGTTTCCATCAGAATTCAGCCCCTGTCCACCTGTGCCACCTCCCTCCTCGGGACTCCGCAGCCCGCTCTGTGACTCTCTTCCTCTGCCTCTTCCACAGAGCTCTCCTGTCCTTTCCCTGGAAGGGCTCACAGGTCAAGAGAGCTGTTTCCCATCCTTGCAGCTGTGGCTAAGTGTGAGTGAGGAGTGACCCCTCTCCCCCCCCAGGTCTGGGAGGCAGCTTCTTTCCCGTCTCCTTCCGCCCTGTTTGCTAATCCCACTGCTGTCTTCTCCATACCCCTGGCTTGGTAGTGTGTGGTACACTTCTCTCTCTCTTTGGGGGACACCTGCCAACCGGCAGAGTGGTGATGACAGTTTCCAGATCGTTTTCCAAATGCATAGAAATCGTCTGTGGGAGCGGAGCAAGGCAGTGGCCAAACGCTGCGTGGGCTGAGCCTTGTGGCTCTGGAAGGCGCCCAGGAAGATGGAGTTTCACCAAGACCAAAGATTCCTTTTCCCCTCTAGGCTCTGCCTAAAGCTGAAGTCACTAATTGCTTTGTATTTTCCTGGCACTGGAGCGGAGCGATTCTCTTGATTCTGACTCTCTCTGATAGCTGATGTTTGAGGGATTCCGGGTAATATTGGGGGGGGGGACTTGATCTCCCAGCTCTCCCTCCTGGTCTCAGCTGGGCCCCAGAGCTGCTGCAACCAGCGCTTGGGTAGCTCAGTGTCATCAGCCAGAGATGCAATAGAAGCCCACGTGTCCCTTCTTTTGTCTCTGGGCTGCCTTGCCCCAATTTCACTTCTGCCCAAGGCAGTTTGATTTTTTAAATGATTACTTTTTAAAAAAATGTGTATGAAAGAGTTATAAAGACACACACACACACACACACACACATAGAGAGAGACATAGATCTTCCACCTGCTGGTTCATTCTTTTCAAATGGTTAAAATAGCTGGGGCTGGACCATGCTGAAGCCAGGAGCCAGGAGCTTCTTCCAGGTCTCCCATATGGGTGTGAGGGCCCAAGCACTTGGGCCATCTTCTGCTGCTTTCCCAGGTGCATTAGCAGGGAGCTGTATCAGAAGTGGAGCAGCTGGGACTCAAACTGGTGCTCATATGGGAAGCCAGAGTTGGCTTCACCAGCTGTGCCACAACGCAGGGCCCCAGCACGTTGCTTTTCAGCTGGGCAAACCATAAGTGGGAATGAAGGTGCCTTAGAGACTTAAGTTCAGATAGATTAGATTTTCTTTTAATTTCTCCTCCCACCCCAAATCCTGGATTTCTGTATTGACTCAACCTGCTCTGGTTTGGATGTTGAGTGTCCCCCAGAGACCCATGTGTTAAAGGTTGGATCCCCAAAGTCCGATGATAATGGCACTAATGGGGAAGGGACTTAATCTGGTTGTGGTGATTGGATCCGATTGAGTGATTACTTGGGGGGAGGCAGGTCCCTAAGAGACCATGTAGACACACACTCGCTCTCCCCATGCGATGCTGTGTGCCACCTTGGAATTCCACCAGCAAAATTGCCATTACCAGAGGCCAAACCTATGTGGACTGCCTGGCCTTGTACCGTGAACCTCCTGTCGTTTGAGCTGACATAAACCCTCCTTTCTTCACAAAGTTAATTGCCTCAGTATTTTGCTATAGTAACAAAATCTCAGGAATACACCATCTTCAACATTTTCCTTTCCTCTTCAGTAGGAAGTCCTTAAAATCCTTTCTTGCAACACTGCTTTTCAGGGAAAGGTGTCTCTCCCAGACAAAAGCTGCCCTCACTTACTGTTGTCCTGGGAAATGGGAGACTTTTTCAGACTATGGAGTAGATGACTACAAAGGCTTAGTATGTTCTCCATCTAAGAGGTAGCCAGTCTCTCTCAGAGGACAGAGCCAGTCCAAATGCTAAGGACGTGAGGACTCCCACGGAGTAGAACTTTGCTGTGATTTCTATGTTCTTGCAGCGTCTTGCTGGTGCCTTGATTGGTCATTTGTCCTTTGTGTATGTAAGTTCACCCCTCATCCGTGAGGACAAACACAAAGTCTTACCTTTTTTGTGTCCCCAATTAACGTGCCACATAGACTCTGCCAAATCAATGCTCCTTTAGGGAACAAATGCAAAGGTTTAGCCAAAGCAATGAACAGCTAATGGTAGAATTTCAGCTACCAGGCGCACAGTAGGGCACCTTGACTGTTTAGAGGGCTGTCCTCCTTGTGGCTCCCCTCAGAGTGGGTCCTGTCCATGGCTGCCTGTGCTGTAAGGAGATCCGTCCTTGTCCTGGCCCCTTCTAAATGTCCTGCCGTCTGACTTCATTCTGTAAGTGTGACGATCGGAGACACTCCTTTGGAGACTATTTGGACGCATATAAAGCTTTCAGATTGTAATCTTTACACATTTCTGGCCTGGATTTACAGGTTTTGAGAAAACAATCCAGCCACAAAGTGAAATCATTATTAACATATCAGAACCTTTAAACACCCCACCCCACCCCAGACCTTGCTACCCAAATATACAACGATAATAAATATTTTGCTCTTCCTGGTTTTCTTGCTTGCTTTTCTAAGCACAGGACACAGTCCTTTCCCAGATGAGCCCTTTGCTGTGGCCGACTGCTGAGTGAATGGTGGGCGGAGATGGCTGCCGCCGGTGCCCAGGAGACAATGGTGACCCGGCCTCTCGGCCTCTGGCTGCAGCTCCTCCTGGGAGGCGGGGAGGTGTCTCTCCCCTCTGCACTGCAGTTTGTTTGGAGAAGGGGAGCTGTGGGCAAGGACTTAGCCAGCGTCATGTGGGCTGCACGTGAGGCTGGAGCTACCTGAAATCTGCAGGCTAATCACTCCCAGATGGCCCTGGGGATGTCCCTCCCCTACCCCTCCTCCCGGAAGAGGGTGGGGGTGGGCTTTAAAGGGACAGTGGGAGGGAAATGAACGTCCGTGGAGGTGTGGTGCCCGCAACTTTGGGGACCACCACCCTGACACAGCTCCCCAAACAAAATCACCCAGCTTGGCCCCTGCCCCTAGGCCAAACTGTGCTTTCTCTGGAAGAAGCAGGCTGAGGCAGAGGAGGAGGAGGAAGGGAGAAACGCCCCCTTCAGGACAGAGCCCTGCCTTGGCTTGGGGGTGGGGTGCACTGGGCGGAGCTCGTTCCAAGAGGTATTTATTTCCTTATTAAATGTCAGACGTGCCACAGCGCTTTGCTGCTTCTGGGTAAAACCCGGGGCTGAGCTGCGTGGAGTGGTGCATGCAGGGCAGGGATCAGGAATCTGGGTTCCCTTCCAGTCCCGGGGTGGGGGCAGTCAGCCCGTGTGGGAAACGCAACCAGCTGGCCAGACCTGGCCACCGTCTGCTCAGAGCCTGGGTTCTCCTTGCTTTGTCTGTGTCATGGCCTGTGTCCCTCTCCTTCCAAAGCCAGCCTGTGCCTGGACTTCCCATGGATCTATACAGTTCTCTCTCCCGCCAGTGGCCACCCATGCACACAGCACAGAGTCACTTGGTCATACAGAGGAGTCCTAGGAACATCCACCTGTCCCCACCTCCCTGTCATTCTCACACGCATGCATGCACGCGTGTGCACACACACACACACACACGTCACCCTAAAGCCCACATACTCCTCTGCTCCATGCCTTGCCATCTGTTGCTGAAAACAATCATTCCTTGCTAATGACTGTTCCTTGCGTCTACTCATCAACTCTGTTCCCTGGATAGCTCTTGGAGGCCGCGCAGGGGAAGGAAATCACCCTCCTTGCTGCTCACGGAAAGAAACAGAAGCCTGAAAAGAGTGCGGCGCGGGCTCAAGGTCACGCAGTTAATGGGGGAGGCAGATCTCGGGAGCCCGCGTCCTGGGGGCCGCGCCTGCCAGCCCCGTCCACCATGCACACGTGGAATTCCACACGCAGCTGTGACAACAGAGGCCAGCGCATCCAACGGCCCCACGCCTCCGCATTCCGATTGTTCTCGTGCAGGCCCTGGCTCTTGTTCTGGGCCGTGTGCAGGGAGTTGGGGGGACTCCCCTCTTTTGTGAAGCGTCTCCTCCCTTCTGCCCTAATCAGAGTTTGGCTGCCTTTGTCTCGGAAGAGAAGAGAACAAAGTGTGACTTGAACCGTGCACATTGTACGGGCCCTCTATTCTTCCCGTTTCCTTTTTGTGGGAACCTCTCCGGCTCTGCAGGAATGGCCCATGGGTTCATTTTTGTTTCGGAGCCACGGTCCTGCTTAATTGTACCGTGGTGTGTGTTGGGGTTTCTTTGCTCCTTGTGTTAGATGGTAGCCTTTTCGTATCTTGAGCTGGGCTTGTTCAGATTTATGGAATTATTTCACCCTGCAAAGCCGAAGTAGGATGCCACCACCCCCTTAAAGCTGGCCGGGTCCTCGCCATTTGGGACGTGCAGGGGCCTCTGTTATCAACCCGATCCTTTTCAGCTGTGCAGGGCATTTATTAATGAGAGGCAGTGTTTGCCGAGGACATGTGTGTTGGCAGTCTGGTAAGGGCTTTGCTTGGATGGATCACTTGTGTCCCCCCGTCATGCCCCCAGAAAAACCTTTCATGGGAGTTATTTTTTGCCTCATTTTACACATGGGAAAACAGTGTTAGAGTGGTGAATTTGTTTCACAAATCTCACCTTTCTAGGTGTTAAGGGAGAGAAAAGTACCATGAACAACAAGATCGAAGCAAGAGAGCAGTAGCTACCAAGGCTTCGGTGCTTACGGGCAAAGAACTCAATTTCCCACCAAAACCAGATGGACTGTGTTGCCGTCGTCTCTAGCCTGCACGGGAGGGAACGGTATTTGCCCGTGGCCTGGCTTCTTGTTCGTCTTGCCTGGTTTCCGTAGTGTTAATTCGCATGTAGGGATGACAGTGGAGGAGAAAGGCTGGGGAGGCGGGAGGGACCGCAGAGTTTCTAAATCGTGGTGGCTGCTTTGCGTTTTGCATGAGCTGTGGCTGCAGTGGCCTCTGGATCGTTTCGTGTGGTCTCTGCGCTTCCTTCTTCCCAACCGCCCAGACCTCCCAATTGCCCCCAATCCTGAAAGACCATGCCACATTCTTTTTTTTTTTGGGGGGGGCATGGAAATCCAGCTTAGAATCCTCTGGCTCAAACCAGCTTTGAAGGAGGACACATTTCAGTTGCGTAGCAAGTAATGGTGGTTACAGCTCGGTCACCATAGTGAATGGGAGGAGGGTTTGCCGGCCTGGTTTAAGACAAGAGACAGCTGCAGAGCACCAGGGTGTTGAGACCTGGCCGAGACCAGGGGGACAGAAGGAAGCCTCCCCTGATCATTTTGGTGTCATTTTGTCAAGCTGTTTGCTGCACAGAAGAGCCAGCTCAGGGCTCAGCTGGGCTCAGACTTTCCATTTCTGGCAATTACTTCTGTAGTTGGTTGGGAAGTGCAAGCCATAGGGTGAGGACAGTTACTAAGGACTTTGTCTTCCGAGTGGCTTTGACCTTCCTGATTCTGAAGACAACCAACCAAAGATGGAAACTATTTGGACAAAAGTGCATTTGTCTTAGACAATACAGTTTATCCTCTGAACAATGTAGTATATAACAACTATTAGTGTAGCATGCACATTGAATTAACTGTCATCAATGATCTAAAGGTGATTTAGGGGCTGGCATTGTGGTGCAGTGAGTTAAGCTGTCACCTACAATGCCCTCTTCCCATAATGGAGCACCAGCTAGAGTCCTGGCTGCTCCACTTCCAATCCAGCTCCTTGCTAATGTACGTGGGAAAGCAGCGGGAGATGGCCCAAGTAGTTGGGAAACTGTGACCCATATGGGAGACCTGGATGGAACTCCAGGCTCTTAGCGTTGTCCTGGATTGGTCCTGGACCATCGTGGCCATCTAGGGTGTGAATCAGAGGATGGAAGATCTCTCTCTCTCTTGCTACCTCTATCTCTAATCTATCTCTATCTCTCTACCCCCGACTCTCTCTTTCAAATAAATAAATAAATCAAAGAATACAGATGACAATGCATTCAGGAAGGTGTGTGTAGGTGAAATACTACACTATTTTCTTAAGGGGCTTGGGCGTCTGTGGATCTCTGGGTCTGCAAAGTTTCTGGAGCTGCTCCCCATGGAGACGGAGGACTTCAAGGAAAGGACAACAGGTGGGGGCATTCAGCTTGGCAGTTAAGACCCCCTGGTCGCCATATTGCAGGAGCTAGACTCCATGCCCACCTCCGACGCCGGGCTCTAGCTTCCTGTCATGCAGAACAGCGATGGCTCAGGTGATTGGGCTCCTCCCACCCATGTGTTCCTGGCTCCTGGCTTTGGCCCCGGCCCAACCCCAACTGTCCTGGTCATTTGGGAGAGTGAACTAGTAGATGGGAACTCTTTCTCTCTATGCCTCTCAAATAAATAAACAAAAATGTAAAATGATACTAAAAAGTTAAAAAAGGAAGGACACAGATCAGTTAGTTCACTTGCACGCTTGATAACCTAGCGCAGATCCCTCTTAGGGAGGCTGGGGGATCAGAACAAGGACTCTTGCCTCTGGGAAAGTCCAGTGCAGCCGTTCAACGACAGGGCCGTCTTAGAAGGGGTGCATCTTCGTTTTCGGGCCCCGGCTCTGTGCAGTGGGACTATTCCAGTCTGCCAACCCCAGCGCCACTTTCTTAGCCCAAGCCCTGGTCCGTGTGGCCTTTGGCGAGGCGGTGCCACTTTAGGACCCGAGTAAAAAAAAAGAGAGAGCAACACGGTCGTGCCACATAGCTGGACGGTCTCGGATGCCTCCCCCACGTCTGACACTGGTCGCAGTTGTGTTCGAAGTCTGTGGCTGTGAGGGTTTCCATGGCTACCCTAAAGTGCTTTGTGTATTGGAAACTGTGAATAAAAAGGTAAGAGGGGTGGGGAGGCTGACCATCAAGCTCACCCAAGCCCTCAACCTCAGACTCCTGGAAGGCGTCAGCGCCATTGAACAGCCCCAGACGGCAAACATCCCCCATGGCCAAGGACATGTTTCCAAAGGCACTGGGCTTCTGCCCGTGATGGAAGCCTTGGCTGCTCCCAGTCCACTGAGGAGTGGAGATCCTTTAAAAGTAATGGAAAGCAGGACACGTTCCCCTTGCTGCCCCGTCTGAGGCCTGAGCTCCGGGCGGATGCTGCTGGCTGGTCCCCGTGCTGATAGCAGCCTCCCTCGGGGCAGCTGCCACCTCTCCCACCAGCGCTTATCTGGGTGAGCAGGGAGCCCTACCTTTCAGATTCCCCTCACTTTCTGAAAGAAGGCATTGTTATTGTCTCCAAGCCGCCCCAGCTGGGAACAAAGGCGGATTCTGGGTCTTCTTTCCACAAGATGGGGCTGAATTGGCATTCCTTGAAGATAGCTTATTATAGTCCATTTCTGCTAACAATTACCCGACCATGTAGGGACGGGATGGGATTCCTGTAGGGTGTTGTTGAGTTTTCCTTTTCTCATTTGCTTATTTTGGTGGAGACTTAAAAAAAAAAAAGTGGTACATCCTTGGAGTATAGATTTAGACAGGACTCGTGTATTTTTATCTGCGACATATGCGGAAATCTCACTAGACAATCATTATTTTATACAGGTGTGTGTGTGTGTGTGTGTGTGTGAGCATGTGTGTGTGCTTTCACAGACAGGAAAAAAATTGGGGGTTTTTATTTCTTTTTCTAACTTCTTGAGAACCAGATAGGGAGAAAAATAGTGAGTTACTGAACTCTGGCAGCACGGGTGTGGAGAGCATGGTGGGATGTTTCACGAGTGAATCTATTTTGCGTGTTATCTGGTCTGAGCAAATGCTTTATGCATGATTGTCGGCCGGCGCTGTGGCGCAGTAGGCTAAGCTTTCTGCTGTGGCGCCGGCATCCCGTGTGCACGCCGGTTCCTAGACTGGCTGCTCCTCTTCTGGTTCAGCTCTCTGCTTATGGCTTGGAAAAGCAGCGGAAAATGGCCAAGTGCTTGGGCCCTTGCACCCAGGTGGGAGGCCTGGAAGAAGCTCCTGGCTTCAGATTGGCCTAGCTCTGGCTGTTGTGGCCATTTGGAGAGTGAACCAGTGGATGGGAGACCTTTCTCTCTGTCTCTCCCTCTCTCTGTCTGCAACTGTGCCTGCAGGTAAATAAATACAATCTTTTAAAAAAAATGTATGCTTGTGACAGAGAATTGCATCTGCTTGCCTTGATGTGTTTTAAGTAAAAGGAATTCTCGACTCTGCTGGAATTGGTCAAATAGGAGTAAAATGTTGTTATTGTAGGTTTGGGAGATTGGGCGGTTCAGGCTCTCATGTTGCAGTGCCTAAGCAGATGGCCAGGATGTTTGGTGAGACCTATAAGCTGATTTTTGTTATTGCAATACAACCTCCATGGATGTTTCAGTTCATAATGCTCAGACCACTGAGGCCCCGGAAATACGTTGTGTGGCTGTCTGTAAAACATGTCACTTTTGGGGCCTGCACTGTGGCTTAGTGGGTTAAATTGTTGCATGTAGTGCCAGGATCTCATATAGGTGTTGGTTTGGGGTCCCAGCTGCTCTACTTCTGATCCCTGCTAATGCACCTGGGAAAGCAGCAGAGGATGGCCAAGTGCTTGGGCCCCTGCACCCACGTGAAGGACCCAGAAGAAGCTCCTGGCTTTGGTTTGGCCCAGTCCTGGCTGTTGCAGCCATTTGGGGAGTGAACCAGTAGATGAAAGTATTCTGTCTCTCTCTGCCTCTGCCTCTCTTTCCTCTCCATAACTCCACCTTTCAAAGAAATAAACAAACCTTAAAAAGAATGTCATTTTCCAACCGGCCAATTTTCTGTGTTAAAATGAGAAGTTGTCTTGTCTGAGCATCTCTGGCCGGGCAGGCTGCCTTGGCTCAGGCCTGCTTGGGATTCTGGCCTCCTCTGCAGTAAGGGCTGGATGTAAAAAGCCAATCCAAACCAAACACCTGACACTCCCAGCATCGTCCTTCCCTGAGACCTGCTTGTGTGGGCGAGGCATTGCGGCTGGAATCGGCAGGTCCCTCAGTGCCCTGCCTGGTGACAGGTGAGAGCCTCCCTAAATAACCTTGCACCCTGACGTACCCCAGGAGCCAAGTAGACACCCAGACGTTCCCTGGACATCAGGAGGTTTGGGTGCTTGGGCTTGGACGGAGGCTGCCTTGGGAGTTAAGAGAGGGAGAATGTCTCAGGGGCCCTCACGTCCTTGTAGTTCTTTGTAATGTGAGCCACCTGCCAAACACACTGGATCCCTTCTCGATGAGCCTGTATGTGGTAGCAGTTAGATAGATTCGTGGTGGTTTGTTGGTGTCAACCAAAGCCAAGCGCCACCTTCCCCGCACACCCCTCTGCTCCCACCTTCCTGGCTGCCTCTGTCTGGCAGGCCCCACACATGGATTTTAATTTTCAACACTTAGCACCTGACTTCGTGATCTAAGATCATTGACTCAGAAAACAGGAAAGGTCAGTCTGCCTAACACCTCACCCAGCGTCCCGGGATTAGCATCCAAAACAAACAGATCCGAGATGGGATGTAGACTCCCAAGAGACGATTCCCACGTGTGAGAGCGCCTAGGCGATGGCGTTTCTCAAGCTCACTGACGTCACGGCAGGCTCATGATCCAAGGCTTCAGCTCACTCCAGTTGGAGGCTGCAAGGGTTACCCGAAGAACAGGAGAGCTAGGTTGGTGGATTAGGAAAACCAGCAGGGGAGGGAGAGGAGCTCTTTCTGCTAATCAAAGGAGAAACCAAATAGAACGAATGAAGTCCAAGAAAAATACAACTCTATTGTTTTGGGGGCATAATATGCAGGCCTAGAGGCTTCATTGAGTAATTCGAGTCACACCCGTCCTCTGTGGGACTGAAGGAATGTTGGCTCATTCTCCCCAGGCCAGGTGGGAGGTGGGCAGATAGCTCTATGGAGATGAGCATTTCTTGGAGCTAGAACTCTCTGAACGTCCCCACAGCCTTGCAGCTGGGAGACTGGGACACAAAGAAGCAGGAATGCGGTGCTGAATCGAGGCCAAGGAGCCCCAGCCATGGTAGGGGGTGTGGGAAGGAGAAAGAGGTGGAAGAAGATGACGAACCGGGGCAGGAAGTGGCCCTGGCCTTTGGATTCTCCACTGCACAGGGGCTCCTGTGTCCTCAGCAGCCCCTTGGCTCCCTTTCATGAAGCCATAGGGCAGATACCTGGAGAGAGGTGGCGTGTCTGGGTCTGGGGTGCGACGGGAAACAGGAAGTACCAGTCATTTCACAAGAAGGCTTGACACTGGGGAGGGAGCCAGTGAAATTTGGCAGACCCCCAAGGTGGGGTAGGAAACTCTGGCCCAGCCTGCTGCACACTTGGCTCCCATGGTTCTGTGGGTATGCTAGAACACAGGGCTGTCTATACCATTATGCTGCCAGCCTATCTCCTGGGACATGGCTTTTTATGCCCATTCTAAGTGGTTTCTTTGTGATGACATGTCTACTGTGGCCAGTGGACTTCCACAGCCCAAGGAAGGTTTAGTGCGATGAGATGCCTCGATGGGAGTGTCCACCTCCTTGGATAGTGGGCCTGGTGTTGTCCTCTTCTCCTCTTTAGATTCTAGCAAGAGTCCTGTTTGTGTAGACACCATTCTGGAACTGGCATGTAGCTGTCTGGGAGAGTTTCACCATTGGATTGGTTGGTGGTCCACTTCCTTCTGAAATGGCCAGCCTTTCTGTGGGTGAATCTTCATCCCTTTCCTGGGCTGGGGATCTCTTTCCCTAACCCTAGCTCCAACTCTCTCAAATCTGACTTATCTTTTCCGCTATTCATGATGAAGCCTTAGGACGTGCCTCTTCTTTTCTATCCTGGATGCAAAATTTATCGGATTCATTGACATCGTCCTGTCTGAAACATCATGCCTATGGGAAAGACACTGTTGTTAGGTGCTTTCAATTTTTCCCTAAACTCTTGTTCTGTAGTTGGATTTATGTCAGCTCTCAGGTCTCTGGAATCATCACTGATCTAATGGTTAGTAGCAGCATCCTGGGTTCAGAGCTCCTGGGCTCTCTCTTTAGATCCACTTGGACTGTGCCATTAACAAAGCTGTGTCATGTCTCCAGCCTTCAGTTCTGTCCCTTCCTCAAGGAGGGTCTTCATCAGGAGTTAGGGGCCGTTCCCTCTTTCTTTGGCCTTACCTAACACATCTTCCACCTTTCTCCCTGGGGAAGTCTGGTGAGTGTGAATTTGGATATGCTTTGGATGTGAGAAGTGTTGGAAGCAGAGATTTTTAGGCTGAAAGAGAGAAGTCTGTTTGCTTCTCGGGAAACCGATGCCTTACCTAGACACAGAAAAGGGCCAATTGTCTATGGGGCACAAACTCCAGCGTCTCTGGGGTTTAAAATGTATGTGGCAGCCACCATGGAAAATATCTTTGAGCCAAACAAATGAAGGTTGAAATATTTCCAGAAGGTCAATAGTTGTGTTTACAGTGGAGCATACAGATCGAGTTTAGATTTGAAAAATGTCCATCACTTCTTTAAAAAGAGATGATCCAGCCGATGGAAGGTAGACATTAACAAGTGCGTGGATATCTGAATTCTGTTTGTGTGCTGTGACACAGAAGTAAACAATGATGATACTTTTTAAAAAAGATTTATTTATTTATTTGAAAAGTAGAGTTATAGAGAGACACACACACACACAGAGAGAGAGAGAGAGAGAGAGACAGAAAGGTCTTC
The DNA here is from genome assembly GCF_051225735.1 of Oryctolagus cuniculus. Classification (NCBI taxonomy): domain Eukaryota; kingdom Metazoa; phylum Chordata; class Mammalia; order Lagomorpha; family Leporidae; genus Oryctolagus; species Oryctolagus cuniculus. The sequence continues at coordinate 7,704,391 of NC_142883.1, forward strand.
CAACTGCTGGTTCACTCCCCGAATGGCCGCAACGGCCGGAGCTGTGCCCATCCGAAGCCAGGAGCCAGGAGCCAGAAGCTTCTTCTGGGTCTCCCACCTGGGTTCGGTGGCCCAGTGACTTGAGATATTTTCCACTGCTTTCCCAGGCCATAGCAGAGAGCTGGATCGAAATTGGAGCAGCTGGTACTCGAACCAGCCATGCCATAGCTCTGGCCCCTAATAGTTATATATATATATATACATATATATATATATATATATATATTTTTTTTTCTGACAGGCAGCGTTAGACAGTGAGAGAGAGAGAGACAGAGAGAAAGGTCTTCCTTTTTCTGTTGGTTCGCCCCCAAGTGGCCACTACGGCTGGCATGCTGCGGCCGGCGCACCGCGCTGATTCGAAGCCAGGAGCCAGGTGCTTCTCCTGGTCTCCCATGGGGTGCAGGGCCCAAGCACTTGGGCCATCCTCCACTGCCCTCTCGGGCCACAGCAGAGAGCTGGACTGGAAGAGGGGCAACCGGGACAGAATCTGCCGCCCTGACTGGGACTAGAACCCCGGGGGTGACGGCGCCGCAGGCGGAGGATTAGCCTAGTGAGCCGTGGCGCTGGCCTAATGGCGATATTTTAACATGTCCCATTTCTGTATCACAACTGTGTTGTCCAGTGTCTGGATAAAAACTCTAGGTACTGAAAGTACTGCTTTGCAGGAGAGTCTTTGCCAGCTAGACAGAAAATTGCTTTCCAGGTAAACTCCTGGATCCGAGGTGCCATTATTGGAGCTAGGGCCTCACCTGTGAGAAGAGTGGAACGTTGGGTACCAGGGCAAGGAGTCGAGCTTATTAGTGGTTCTGTTCTCAGCTCTGGTTGCTGATTACCCGCTGATAAAATGTGGCTACTACTACTACTACTACTACTACTAACCCTTGGATTCTTTGTTGAAAAGTCATGATGAATAAAATCTTTGGAGGCCAGCACTGTGGCGCGTAGTAGGTCCTGTGGCACTATCATCCTATATGGGTGTCAGTTCAAGTCCCAGTTGCTCCACTTCCAATCTAGCTCTCTGCTATGGTCTGGAAAATCAGTGGAAGATGGCCCAAGTCCTTGCACCCAATGTGGGAGACCTGGAAGAAGCTCCTGGCTCCTGGCTTTGGCGTGGTTCAGCCCTGACCACTGTGACCATTTGGTGAGTGAACCAGTAGATGGAAGAACTCTCTCTGTCTCTCCTTCTCTCTGTAACTCTGCTTCTCAAATAAATAAATAAATTTTAAAAATTCTTCAAAACACCTAAAAAAATAACCTCTGACTTGGGTTTTTGTCCTGACTCTGCAATGGAGCTGGTGTCTCCCTCTTGAGGGTACTGTGAGGATGAGAGCTGGTGGCTGTCATGTGCAAGACTTTCTGGCGTCTAATAATTGTTCACTGGAGGTTAGTTGGGTTCGCACTTACATGCATAATAGATTGAAGGCAAACTTGGGCTCAGAGCAGCAAAGCGACATGTCCGGGGTCACATAGCCCATAGCTGGAGGGTAGGGGGGATGAGGCTGAGATGTGGGTCTGTAACTGAAGTCTGGATCCCTCTTGTTCTGAAAGAAGACTGAGAAAGGGCCTGGACTGCATCTTGAGTGACCGCATGGTCCTGACTGCTGGTGCCACATGTTATCCATGCAGGTGTCCTTGGGAAAAGCAATAGGGACTCAGGGCAAACATTTGGCCTAGTGGCTAAGAGGCTGGTGCGGATACCCCTGTCCCAAATCAGAGTGCCTCTGTTTGCTGTCCACTTCTGCTCCTGACTTCCGCTTTCTGCTGGTGTGGATGCTGGGAGGCAGCAGTGACGGCTCAACTAACAGGGTTCCTGCCTCCCACGTGGGAGACCTGGACTGGGCTCCTGGCTCCTGCTTTCAGCTGCCCAGCTCAGCCTTGGCTGTCACGAGCATTTGGGAAGTGAAACAGCAGGTGGAAGCCCCCCTTGTCTCTCCAGCTCTGTCGTTGTCTCTTCCTCTCTGCCTCTTAAATAAATAAAGAAAAAAGAAAAAAGAAAAGAATTCAAAAGTCACACATGAGAGAGCAATCATTGAAAAATACGTATCACAGGTAGCTGGTGTATGATTCTTTTAAATTGTCTGGATATTTGAAAATTTCATAATAAAATGTTGGGGGAAGAAGTATGGTATGATGGAAGCAAGATGAGACTATTTCAGAAGGCGAGAGGGCCTCTGTCCTGTCCTGTGATCCTAGCTCTGAGCTCAGCCTTTTATAGAAGTGGGAGACGGCCCTGTGACCCCTTTGCCAAGGGGCTGGCTTCTGAGACCCTCTCAGCACACCACGTGGGGTGGAAGATGGGTTTTAAGAACAAAAACTCTCTTTTCTGCAAAGTGAGCTAATCTCTGTATTACGTAATGCGGAATTTGGTGTCTTGTGTGGGGCCGGTGGGAGCCTGAGCGTGATATGTTGATGACACGCGGAGTCCTGCACGCATACCGTTTCTGGGCCGGGCCCTCCCTCAGAGTTCGGGAGCAAGTAGCTGTCCACACAGGCTCCAGCAGAGCCTGCAGGAGTCAGTGTTTCACGGCCACACATGCCTATTTTACTGTCTCACCTGGGTTAGCTGTTGTGAATTTGGCTCTAGCAGAACACCATAAAGAAAATAGAGAGCTGGAGCCGGTGCCGTGGTGCAGTAGGTTAATACTCCGCCTGTGGTGCCCGCATCCCATATGGGCGCTGGTTCTAGTCCCGGCTGCTCCTCTTGCAATCCAGCTCTCTACTACAACCTGGGAAATCAGTGGAAGATGGCCCAAGTCCTTGGGCCCCTGCACCTGCATGGGAGACCAGGAAGAAGCTCCTGGCTCCTGGCTTCAGATCAGCCATTTGGGGAGTGAACCAATGGAAGGAAGACCTTTCTCTCTGTCTTCCTCTCACTGTATGTAACTCTACCTCTCAAATAAATAAATAAAATATTTTAAAAAAATTAAAAAAAAGAAAACAGAGAGAGCATCCTTTGACAGAGAGGCAACCTTGTGTCCCCACACTTCTTCCTTGTCCAACAGCATCACTGTCACAGGAGAGGAGATGACTCATGATGAGAAAGGAGGCCAGGGCCCTGCTGCGAACCTTTCTCTCCTTACCTAAAAACTGTGTTTTGATGAGAATATCCAGCCAAATGTTTTGTCCACATTGGCTATTGGCTTCTGAGAGCTGGGAGCTGATACCCTGCCTTGGTAAAGGGATGCTAGTGAGACAGTCCAGCCTGTCACTTCCAAGCCAGCAGATCTGAGTGGGAAAGGAGACAGCCCTTCCCAGGAAGCCTTCACCATCCCAGCCAAAAGGGAGCTCAGGCCTCAGGTTGGGGCAGGTCCCCACGAAGCAGCCAAATGTTTGCAAAACAAGCACCAGGACGGGGAGGCTTAGTCTGCAGAGGCATCCTCAGGTTGCGACAGTCCTGGAAGAGCGAGCTGATGGAAGCACCCCGGGGAGCCCAGCCTGGCAGGCAGCTTCCTGGGCAGAGCTGGGGTCTCCAGTGCTCCGAGCTCGGGATGCAGTATGCTCAGCTAGGAAGGCCTAACTGGCTGGGATAATTGTCCAGTGTTTATGTTTGAAAAGGGATACTATACTTCCAGGATAATTCCCTCCAGCCTCCTCTTGGGCTAAGATTTCCAATTGGTCTCGGGTCCCGAAGAGAAATCAGGGGCTGATGACCTGGCTGGCTGGGCTGCAATCACACCTTTCAATACTAATAATCTGCTCCCTGAGCTCAATGACATCGGGCACCCGGGCCCTGGCTGGGGTGGACCTTGCTCGGTGGTTTGCATCACTGGCTTAAGACAATGATTCGAATGGACAAAGTACCCGTCCTGGGCCTTGATAAGCAGGAAATGAGTGCTTGTTTGCAAATAAGCTTGGGAATGTGATCAGCTTCTTGTTGGGCATCTGTCTTTGGGGGAGTAGCCTGATAACACCCATGTAGAAGTAAGATATTAGAAGATAAGCAGCGAGTGAGCAAATCATAGTAATGAACCTTCCCTGCTTCTCCCCCACAACCTTCCAGTCCTGAAACAAAGGCAGAGGCAGGTGGACTATTTCTTTGTTCCTCCTGATTGTTTCTTTGGAGATAGACACCAGCTTGATGTGAGATATCTCTTCTGTGGCGAGATGTGTTCATGCGCTCCTTTGCCTGTGTGTTTTTTCTTAAAAAAAGATTTATTATTAGAAAGGCAGTGTGTGTGTGTGTGTGTGTGTGTGTGAGAGAGAGAGAGAGAGAGAGAGAGAGAGAGAAAGAGAGAGAATCTTCCATCTACTGGTTTACTCCCCAAATGGCCACAACATCCATGTCTGGGCCAGGTTGAAGCTGGAGCCAGGAACTCCATCCAGGTCTTCCATGTGAGCAGCAGAGCCATCCCCCCTGTCTTCCCAGGTGTATTAGCAGGAAGCTTAATAGAATAGGAGTATCCGGGACTCAAACCCACACTCTGATATGGGATACAGGTGTCTCAAGTAGTGACTTAACCCCATTGCACCATGATGCCCAACTCTTGATATGGTTTTTTCTAGATGGTTGTCCCCATTCACGTCCTAAAGAATGTTAGTCCTACCTGGATGCAGCTTATGGGGCTCCTTAGTCACCTAAAGAATTTTGGCATAGATTTGTCCCAGTGGCTTAGTGCTTGGTGACTGGAATGCACCATGAATGTCTGGCAGATCTGGGAGGAGTGAGCTGGGTGGTGAGGGTTAGCAGAAGAGAGAAAGAGAAAGAGAGAAAGGGATTAAAGGCTAGCACCTGGCTTGGAGTTGTATTACTGTCTCATTGCTGTGAGGGAAGACTGAGCAGGAGGAGTGCATATTCATGGTCTTCAATCTTGTAGGAATGCTACTTTCAGATCCTGACTTCTCCACCATAAACCGGAAATGCCCAGACTCCTGGGCTGAGTTGCATCCAAAGACTGAAGTTGAAGTCCTCGCTGCAGAACTGCGTCGTGTGACCTGACTTGGAGACAGGGCTGTTGCAGGCAGGAAAGTGAGGCTGTGCTGGCATGGGTTGGGACCCTAACCCGATTGGACTCATGTCCTTATAACAAGGGAACATTTAGGCACCATCACTTACCAAGGGCAGTGGACAGGGAGATGCAGGGAGAGTGCCAGGCGGTGGATCATTGGAGGGAAGCAACCACAAGCCCAGGAGTGGCTGAAGTTACCAGACACAGGGAGATCCCTCTCTGGGGCCTGCAGAGGGAGCACGGCCGTACTGATCACTGAACTCCAAACTTCTCGCCTCCAACCTGAGGGAATACAGCCCAGCCAAATCTGTGGCACTGGCATGGCAACCCTAGGAAGCCAGTCCATGTAACTTCCACAGACTCAAGTAAGTTTGAAAGGAAGAGCGGCACGAGCCCGCCCAAGCCGTGCCATCATGGTCCTTGTTTGGTTTTCCCAGCTTGGGCAGTGGGAGATGCTCAGCATTCTTGGTCTGCTGCCAGTGCAGTTTTCTCCTGGAGGTGTTCAGGTGTCAGGCGGCCACACCAACTGTCAGCATGCCCCGGGCCCCGGGCCCCATTGCTGAAAGAGGTTAGTAACCGAGACAGCTGGTGGATGCGATCAACTTCCACCTCGCCCTGAGTCCCTGCTTCATGTTCTTAGCTTCGGTCTCTGCAGTCTTGAAGGCTCAGGAACAGGGCTTTGCTTCATAGTCAAGTATGGCCAAGGCCTCAGACAGCTGTCACATGTGTTCTTCCTACCTGTGCAATCTTAGGGCTCTCTCCGATAGATCTGGTAGCTTCCTTTAGCTCTCTTCCCATGCCAGCTCACTCCCCCAGTGTGGCTGGAGTGCAGGGGAAAGTGGGAGACCCTTTGGACTGAAAATAGTGTGTGGCTGTGAGCTTCATCTCTGTGTTTAAACAACCAACCTTTAGAGTAGGAGGGAGGTCAAAGTCACACCCAAGGTCATACTGGCACCCCGGGTTCTAGTCCTGGTTGGGGCGCCAGATTCTGTCCTGGTTGCCCCTCTTCCAGGCCAGCTCTCTGCTGTGGCCCAGGAGTGCAGTGGAGGATGGCCCAAGTGCTTGGGCCCTGCACCCACATGGGAGACCAGGAGGAAGCACCTGGCTCCTGGCTTCGGATCAGCGCAGTGCATCGGCCGCAGCGACATTGGAGGGTGAACCAACGGCAAAAGGAAGACCTTTCTCTCTGTCTCTCTCACTGTCCACTCTGCCTGTCCAAAAAAAAAAAAAAAAAAAAAGCAGAGCTGGAATCTGGATCTCTTTGGAGGAGGCGCTTCCTTCAGCTGGAGAAAGAGGGCCACACCCATGGTGCCGTGCTTGGGCGTAGCTGTAGTGTGCAAAGGGAGAGTGAATATGGCACCTTCATGCTATCTTTTTCATTCTCAGACAGCTTCTTCCAGCTCCACTGTGCCTGGTTTCCATGTCAACAAGAGCAGTTTAATTCAAAAGGAGCAGTAGCTGCTATCTCTGTAAAGTGGGTGATTCATTTTTTTTTCCTGCTCCGAACGTTCCCATCGCAAATAGAACCCTCGTGGTGGTGGCACACTCAGGCCCTCCCACCTCACAGGTATAGGGCTACCCTTGGAGCCAAGGGCAATCAACAAATATCTGGTGGGTGCCCACGATGTCCAGGGTGAAAGGAGTGATGTGTGAGCTGCTCTATTTGAGTTGGTTACCAGCCGCGAAGGGATGACTCAGGTGCCGCTCAGCGAGTCAACAGGCCAAAAATAAGGGTGTTCCCTGAAGAAAGAAGCTGCTGGCCACCCTCAGTCCCCTGCCCAGGCTTTCTGGTCACGTCCCTGCACTCCTAGCCTCGTCCTTTGCCACAGCCACATCCTGCTCCCTCCTTTCGGGTGTCTTGGCTGAGATTTTGCGCTACCTCCTTCTGGAATGGCTTGGATGATGTAAGTGGAAAGACTGGGCTCCTGAGTCCTGGACCCTCCTCCACTATGGGAACCAGGTGCAGGGGTGGCACTGGGCCCCATTTTCTGCATTTGGAAATAAGAGGATTATACCTGATAATTAAATAGGTCCCTCTTCCACTTCCGAAGCTTCATACTTTTTCAGCGTCAGTCCTTGTTCTGTCATTCTCTTCAAGGCATGGCCACAACTCTGATTTTTTTCCTATACAACTCCAACTCACGTTGACCCTTAAGACACCTAAACAAATAGTTATTGCATACTATTTTATATTTTCTAGGTTCCTGGTATTTTCATAATTGTCTATTTTGTTTTCTGAGTGAGTTTTTTAGAGTGTAGACTGCATCATGCATATTTGTAGTCCAAGGCACTCTACAAATCCATTGGGTGGCAAGTTTTCCTGTATATACACCTGCCACTTCTTAGATGGTTTATATGTTTCTATAAACACACTCCCATGCTTAGGTAGGTAGGGAAGATTCCCAAGAGGATACGGAAAAATGTTACGCAGCCGGTGTGGTGTGCTGGCCCCTAATGATAGAATACACAATAGTTTGAAGTTTTGCAACGTCTTCTTCAGCAAGAAGATCATCAGCTTCCTTGGTCTTTTGGAACATACATCTTCCTGCCACTGACAATTATTCACCTGAGCTAAGCTGGAGAAAAAATTTTCCACAGGCTCAGGGATGCTGTGTCATTGATCCCTCCCTTGAACTAGTGAAGCCTGGATCAAGCAAGGAGTGGTAAAAAAGTTTATTTGTTCATTTTTATTTATTTGCAGAGAGGGGAGGAGGGAAGCAGGGAGAGAGAGGAAGAAAGAGAGGGAGAAGTAGAGGGAAAGGGAGAGAGAAAGAGAGACACACACAGAGAGATAAATAGACATCTTCCATACACTGGTTCACCCCCCAAATGGCTGTAACTGCTAGGGTTGGACCAGCTCAAAGCCGGGAGCCAGGTCGCCCACCTGGGTGACGGACCCAAGCCACTGGGCCATCTTTTGCTGCTTTCCTAGATGCATTAGCAGGGAGCTGGATTGGGAGCAGAGTGACAGGGACTAGAAACTGGCCCTCTTCCATGTGCTGCCAGTGTTGCAGGTGGGGGTTTAACTTGCTGTGCCACAAAGCCAGCTCCATTTTCCACTTTTAGATAGGATATGGGTAAGCAGCGGCTGTCTGCAAAGATGACATTGAAACTGAGACCTGAGGATGAGGCAATGCCATTCATAAGGAGGAGAAAGTGAGAAGAGGGGGGCTGGGGGAAGTCATCCCAGCCAGAGAAAGGAGTGTGTTCAAAGGTCCTGAGGCAGACATCGGTGGGTGGGAGGAACCAGAAGAACCCTGATGATGCTGGGGGGCCTTGGCCCCTCCCTGGGGCTGGGATGGGCGTGTAGTGAGCAGGGATCCAGATTGAGAAGTGGGCACATCTGTCCCCAGGTTTCAGCTGTGGAGTCTGTGCCGCAGGGCTGGAGTCGCTTTCTCCAGCACGGCTGCCCTGCTAAGCAAGGACCGTTCAGTTTTGCGCTCCCTCCCTCCCGCCATGCTTCAAGGCTTGCAGTTGGCTGGGGCTGTGCGTCTCTCAGCAAGGAAGTCAGAATGGATCACCTGTCAGGGCTGGGGAGGCTGGGGCTTGGCTGGCAGGATATGGAGCGTGTGCATTTTCTGTTTATTCTTCGAGTTTGCTTCCCTGCAAATACATGCCCAACTGCCATGCGCCCCTCTCTCGGAAGCCAATGGCAGCGCTCCATCGCTCAGGCGCGGTCCTGCACAAACAAATCCACATCCTCTGCGCACCCCGAGGTGCCAGCAAGTCAGGCCTGCACTGGCCGCGCAGCCGGGAGTGGAGAAACAATCCAGTCCTCAGGCAGGGAGGGAGGAAAAACAATTTCGAACTCCAGGAGCCGAGGCCCTCTTACAGACGGGCCGTTGTCGGGAGCCGGGAAACCTAAGCCATGGGAAGGAGCCCGGCGGCGCCTCCCGGGAAGGGGAGAGGATATTGAGGTCAGGGAGCGCTGCTCCGGGTGGGTGACGGGTGGAGCTGGGCACGGGCCACCCAAGGAAACAGGGCACTCTGTGAGCTTGGACAGCTCTCTTTCTGTGCCTCAGTTTCTGTATTGAAAACCACGAGAGCGGCCCGTGCTGTGGTGCAGTGGGCTAAGCCTCCTCCTGCAGCGCCGGCATCGCTGGTTCGAGTCCCAGCTGCTCCACTTCCGATCCAGCTCTCTGCTATGGCCTAGGAAAGCAGTGGAGGATGGCCCAAGTCCTTGGGCTCCTGCACCCATGTGGGAGACCTGGAAGAAGCTCCTGGCTCCTGGCTTTTGATCAATGCAGCTCTGGCTGTTGCAGCCATCCAGGGAGTGAACCAGCAGATGGAAAACCTCTCTCTCTCTCTGTATCTCTGGCTTTCAAATAAATAAATAAATCTTAAAAAAATAAAATGATGAGAAGAATAGTTTCTGCCCTGGCTTCCTCAAGTTGCATGCATGAATGTTTATGGTGACAGCATTCTCTTTAGATGTATGAGCTTGCCAGACAGGGCTGTTCTGGGGTGGTTGGACTCCCAGGATAGCTTACTGCCCTGCACTCTTCTGGGAATAACCTTGTGGGAAGAGGTCTGCTGTTCCCTCTTGCTCAAGGTGGATTCTCTTCATGATCCATCCAGGCAGAGTTAACTCCCAAAAGGTGTTGGGAGCTCCAGGATGATGCCAACTCACCAAGTGTGAAAGGACCACATACCAGTATAGAAAGAGTGCCCTGAAGCTGGTCTTGGTCATGATGGTGGTGTTGGCGAAGATGACCCCTAAGGTGGTGAGGATCATGAGGTTCATTTTTATTGTTTAGATTTTGTTTTAAGTATTTATTTGTTTATTTGAAAGTCAGGATTACACAGAAAGAGAAGGAGAGGCGGAGAGAGAAGTCTTCCATCCGTTGGTTCACTTCCCAATTGGCTGCAATGGCTGTAGCTGTGCTGATCTGAAGCCAGGATATGGGCAGGGGTGCAGGGGCCCAAGGACTTGGGCCATCTTTTACTGCTTTCCCAGGCCGTAGCAGAGAGCTGGATTGGAATGGGGCAGCTGGGACTCAAACCGGTGCCCATATGGGATGCCGGCACTGCAGGCTGCAGCTTTACTGACTATACCACAGCGCTGACCCCAGAGAATCATTTGTTGAGTTGATGGAGAACACTCCTGCATACCTGGTAGATGGCACCAGGCATTTGTTAGAATCTCCCCATAGCTTTATCCAGCAGCTGCAAGGGTAATCTCTACTTTTCAGACGAGAGGTTTGGGGAACCCAGGGGTTGACATTGTGCCTAATGTCACACAGTGTCTAAGGGGCAGAGCTGAAACTCAGAGACACTTATTTACTTGAAAGGTAGAGTTACAGAGAGAAGAAGAAGGAGGAGGAAGAGGAAGAGGAGAAGGAGGAAGAGGAGAAGGAGGAAGAAGAGGAGGAGGAGGAGGGGAAGAGGAGGAGGAGGAGGAGGAGAGGGAGGAGGAGGAGGAGAGGGAGGAGGAGGAGAAGAAACAGAGAGAGCACAAGTGAGTAAATTATTCCATCCACTGTTTTACTCTCCACATGGCTGCAACAGCCAGGGATGGGCCAGGCTGAAGCCAGGAGCCAGAAGCTTCTTCCAGGTCTCCCACGCGGTGCAGAGGCCCAAGCACTTGGGCCGTCTTCCACTGTTCTTCCCAGGCCACAGCAGAGAGCTGGATTGAAAGTGAAGCAGCTGGTACTTGAACTGGTGCCCATATAAGATGACATACTATACCCATATGAATTGTGAGCGGCAGCTTAACCCACTACACCACAACGCCAGCCCCAAAGCTGTGTATATTTGACAAAAAAAGATGAGCTACTGGTATTATATATGGATCATTCTTGAGAAGTGATCCTTAAGATTTGATTAATTCATGTTCATCTTTGTGACAGACTTGTATAAGTACACATGAGCTATGGTTACTAGTGGTTCAAAATTATTGGCAATATGAGGCTTTTTGATTTGTTGCTTTGCATCTTCTTTAGTCCTTGGTGCTTTCAGAGAAAAAAAAATATTAATACAATGTAAAACCGGTCAGCTGAGGGCTGGTATTATTTGTTCTCTGCCATAGGCTTTTCAGTCCAGGGAAAGTTAGCCAGAGAAAAGAGGGTGGGAAAAACATGTCCCAGATAGAAGGAACAGCACGTGTGTAGTCCAGGTTTCAAGAGAGAACGTGGCAGGTTCTGGGAACTGTGAGCCAGGGAGACAGCTGGAACAGAGAGGGCTGGTGGGAGCCTGGGGTTGGGGCGAGAGATAAAGCTGGGAAAATAGGCTGAGGCCAGGGCAGAAGAGGACTTAAATGCTACATTAGGGACTTTGGACTCCGTCCCAAATCAACGAAGGCTCTGAAACTCGAGACAGACATGATGCAATTTGCATTTTAGAATGAAAATGTGGTTGCAATAGACCACGTCCCACGCTGCAGACCTGCACCCAACTTTCCGCAGAACTGCAAGAGCCATCGAGGAGCTTCGTGTCCTAGTTCAACATGGCAGAGGGTGCCTCTGCAGAGTTCTGGCCTTTTCCTCTTTGGTGTCAGGGAGTCAGGCTGCGCAGAGCCACTGGTGCAGCCCTGTCCTAGCTCACTGAGCACACAGTCTTCCTGGCTCTCCATCCCAGCGTGTGCTCCCTGCATTTGTTTTCATTTAGAAGGTACTAAAAGGACAGGCGCTGAGTTGGGAGGGGGGCTTTCAGTCCTAGTGGCCTTTGTGCTGTATTCTGAAGAATGTTCCATGGAAGCTATATGGGGGTGAGCAGGTCTATGTGCTCCTGGGTGATTTTCACCTGAGCTGCAGACATCATCGGACTCCTTAGGGAGGAGCAAGTGGGTAAGAGCCGTGCCATCTCTTCTCTTAGTAAGAGAATGGGAACGTCTCTTCATCTCCTGCTAGGATGTAAATGCTACCACTGCAGGGTGGACAGCTGGATGGAGGTTTGAAATATGGGGTCCTGCATGTGACTTTCTCCTTGGCTTTGCTCCTCCCTGAGATCATGGAGACCAGCACTCTGAATTTGTTTAGTACAATCTAGAGGGGTAGATCAATGCAGGGAAGAAAGGAGGGAGAAGTACAGTCCTGGACTCCTTTTTTTTTTTTTTTTTGACAGGAAGAGTGGACAGTGAGAGAGAGAGAGAAAGAAAGGTCTTCCTTTACCGTTGGTTCACCCTCCAATGGCCGCTGCAGCCGGCGCACCGCGCTGATCCGATGGCAGGAGCCAGGTGCTTTTCCTGGTCTCCCATGGGGTGCAGGGCCCAAGCACTTGGGCCATCCTCCACTGCACTCCTGGGCCACAGCAGAGAGCTGTCCTGGAAGAGGGGCAACCGGGATAGAATCTGGTGCACCGACTGGGACTAGAAACCGAGGTGCTGGTGCCGCAGGCGGAGGATTAGCCTATTGAGCCATGATACCAGCCTCCTGGACTCCTTTTTAGCATTTGGAATTCTTGTTGTTTTTTCTGAGTCAGCTGTCCAATGCATTTGGCTCACCAGACACAGAGTTTTGTGGCGTTCCGTCGCTAAGGCCAATCAGTTGGGATAGAAGCTCCTGGGTGATGACTGCTTTGTGCGTGACAGGCCTTCTGAAGGCAAAGGACTCTCGTGTGCGGGGCGGGCCACCGTGACATGCATGGGGCTTGGGAAACTTCGCAGCTTCACTTCGAACCTCTCTGCAAGAAGTCAGAGCAAACACTGGAGGTCAATGAGTAAGTCACATCTTAAATCCTTTCACGGGAGTCAGATTCCACTCCCAGCGATTTAACTGGGACATCTGGAACCTGGTTGGGAAGATCCTGACATCCCGGTGTCCAGGATGGTGACGCGCCACCACCTTTTGGCTAAAGGGAGAAGGAGGAAGAAAAAGAGAAGGCATGGGCAGCCTTTGATTTAGGTGAATGATCCATGGGTCCTGGCGACATTTTTAAATGTTGGTCATTGACAGACTGAATATAAGGAAGCTTCCCTTCTATTTCGTTTTTTTTTTTCCAGTCTGAGTTTATTTCAAGTTCTAAATCTTATCTCTGTTAGAGATCATGGCTAACGTAGGTAAGAGTGATAGACTGCGGTGGACTCCGTAGAAAAACCTATGATGTTCTTCTAAAGGACTAGGTTTGGACAGCCACAATACACTCTGCAGCTCTGTGTGTGGGTTTTCTTACTAACACAGCAGAGAGATAATGAAAATGGGGAGGCACTGTGAGCAGCCCTGAGGATGTCTGTTAAAGCTTAGCGTCGGTCCCTCTGCTGGGAGGATGTTACGACAGGCAGACAGATTTCTTCTCCATATTTAAGCCTTTTTTCATTCTGTTTTTGGTTTGGTAACTGTTTCATTACTGAAATGTATTAAAGCATTCGGAGAGCGTATGTGACAGTGAGACGTAACTCTGTGCCCTGGGAAGATCCCACTTGGATCACCCTCAGCAGTGGGGATTTATGGCAAGGCATGGTGCAGGTTTGGGGGAGGGAGGGATGCTCCCTCCTCCCTCCTGGGGTTTCTTTGGATCCCAGCATCTTGCAGATTGGCAGAAAAGGCTACATTCTCAGAGAACTGGATGCCCTAGTCTGCTTTCCATTACTATAACAAAATACCCAGGTCATTATAAAGCAAAGAGGCTTATGTTGCCCCCAGTTCTGGTGGTGAAAGTCCAGGAGCATTGTGTCCACTCTGGGGACAGCCTTGTGCTGAATTGTAACCTGGTGGAAAGGTGGAAGGGCAAAGTGGAAGAGGCACAACATGACAGCAGTCTTGCTACAGGAGCGCCCCCCTCCCTGCCCCACCCTGCTGGGGTCACTAATCCAGATCCACCAGACTGTGTTCATCCTTCTTAGTGAACCAATCACCACTTCTAAGCTCCCACCAGCTCTCAGCATTGTTCCACTGAGGACCAAGCTTCCACCTGAGCTTCCGAGGGCACAAACCACACCTGAGCCACAGCACTGGGCTTCGGTGACCAGGTTTGGCTTGGATGAGCTTCCTGAAAGAGAGGATTGGAATGGGCATGTCCAGCTCCTCCACGGACAATCTTACTGGGTAGAATTTAGGAACGACGTGACGCAGTTTAGCCTTCTTCACGTCCAGTCCGTATGTGGGTGCCTTTGACTTCTCGGCATTTTCTGTGGCAGTCAGACGCAGGTGCGAGAGCAGGGCTGGTTTATCCACACAACATGGCAAGAACTGTGTCATGCACATAGGAAGGAAGCATTTAAGCAGATTTCCTTAAGTGTGTGTTGACAGATCAGGCATCTGACAATTTGGGGGCTCTTCCTACAGCCCCTTTCTCATACTCTTCTCTTTCCAAAATCTTAGAATGTACGTAACATCATTGATTGCCCTATTGCTGATGCATCCAAGAGATGTCTCTTTGCATAATTTGTGTTTGTAGCTGTCTATGGATATTCTGGGTAGAAGGCCATAGAGTCTCAGGTAAGTCTGAAGACTAGCCCTGAGAATGCCTGGTCACATGATCATTGAAGGTTTTGTCCCCTAAATGCTGGAATGTGAAGGCTGAGCCTGCTGTGGTCCTGGCTCCTGCTTTTCTCGTCGTGTGTTACATGTCACTTGAGTCGTGTGCTTTCTTTAAACCTCAGTACATCGTGAGACACACTGCATCTACCATCTTTTGCAATGGTTTTATTTCTCACTGGTCCAGAGCTGGGACTGGGGGGAGGTGAGTGACACCCACAGAGCACACCACACACAAAGTCGCTGTGTGCAAGGTGAGCACCTGAGCGTGAGTCTCTCCTACATCCTCATTTTACACACTTCTCTCATCTCACTCAGGCACTAGCCCTGAATACAATACTTCCACTAATTTTTCAAAAGAATGATGTTTTAAAGACAGCCAGTCCCTACAGAGTGTCCCCTCTGCAACAGCAAATGAGCCTTAGGCATGTGTTTGCTTCTTTTGCCTCATTTGAATCCCCATCAGGTAGGAACGAGCAGTGTCACACCTGTTTTATAGACAATGAAATTGAAACATGGGGACATTAAGTAGATACTCCAAGGTCACTCATTCTAGGGAGCTTCCAGTCCAGGATTTGGGCCTTGGCCACCTGATTTTAAGTTCTTGATCTCCAACTTTCCACTTGTCAAGGACACTTCTGTCCAGTGACAGAACAGCTGACACTGCTGTTGAGAGTTTTCAGAGTAGGGCTGGCACTGTGGCACAGCGAGTTAGAGCTCCAGCCTGCAGCACTGGCTTGAGCCCCAGCTGCTCCACTTCTGATCCAGCTCCCTGCTGATGTATCTGGGAAGGCAGTGGAGGATGGCCTAAGTCTGTGGGCCCCTGCACCCTCACGGGAGACCCAGAAGAAGCTCCTGGCTCCTGGCTTTCCATCAGCTCAGCTCTGGCCAGTTGTAGCAATTTGGGGCGTGAACCAGAGGATCGAAGACCTCTCTCTGTCTTTACCTCTCTCTGTAATTCTGTCTTTCAAATAAAAGAAATAAATCTTTTAAAAAATTTTTCAGAGTAGTTCTCCATTGAGAGAGATTTTGAATATCAAATCTGGAGACTGTTCCATTTCATCAGGATTGTTTAAGTGGCTGATTCGTGGACCAGCCCACTAACTTACACAACAAACATTTATGGACGCCCTCCTGTGTATTCAATAGTGTTTTGAATGCTGGGAACATGACCATGATTAAATTAACATCTCAAGGAAGGTGTTTAACCTGCTGTTTAAGAAGCCCACGTCCAATATCAGAGTACCTGGATTCCACAGCCAGCTCAGCTCCCTAACCAGCTTCCTGCTAATGCAGACCCTGGAGGGCAGCAGCGATGGTTCAAGTGGTTGGGTTTTTGTTACTCACATGGGATTGAGCTCCCAGATCCCAGTTTTGGCCAGCAAGATCCAGTCCTGGCCATTGCAGGCATTTGGGGAGTGAATCAGTAGATGAGAGAAATGTCTGTCTCGCTGTCTCTCTGCCTCCAGAATAAATAAAAAATAAAGATTAATGTATCTGTCCTCGTAGGGCGACTTCCTAGCAGGGGAGGCAGAGCATGAATAAAGAGACAAATATGCAACCTGATGCCAGGAGGAAATAAAGCAGATTTGGAGGGCATGAGCTTTGCGAGGTCAGGAGCACCGTTTTAGGAAGACCTCTCCCCAAGGAGGAGCATCTGAGAAGGGTCTTGAGTGATGTGAAGGAGACCAGATGCAAGCCTCACATAAGATACTGCAGCTACTTTATAAGTGCGCATTCCTATTGGGTATTTGACTTGACATTAAAAAAAAATCTCAGATGGACATTGACCATAGTGCAGTCCCCAGAACGTCACTCACCAAGGCTTTATGAGCTATTTTGATGTAGTTGCCGCGACAGGAGGGAAGAGTGGGCAGATGGCCCCTGGAAACTCCGTGCTGCGTGGGCATCGTCTGGCTGGGGACTTGAGGTCAGCTCAGCGATTCCGTTTGTTCTTCTGAATTTGATCAGAGCTGGGCAGGCTCTGTCCTGTGTTTTTTTTTTCCGCAGCCTCCGCTGGACCAGGGCATAAGTCAGTTTTCACGGTGTTGATTCCCTTGGAGGCAAAGCTGAGGCAGAAGCTGCCCCATGCATGCAAAATGCGACATTCCTGGGTGACAGCTGCACACGATCCCCCTGCATGAGCCTTGTGATGTCAGTATCGCACCAGGCCATAGTGAACGTGCAGTGGCTGGGTAGGTCCTTCCTAAGGACAAAAGACGCACCCACAGTGTCATGTGTAAGCTACCGGGTAGGCCGAGCTCTTCCTCCGTGAACATCTAGAATGCTCTGAGCACCTGTTATCAGGGAGAAGTGTGATTGTGAGTTCAAGGTCAACAGTCAAAGGACACCTTTGGTGGAAAGAGACATTCTCATTCTGTTCTGAGTCAGATTTTCAGTGTTGGCAAAAGCACGTTTTGCACCCTGAAACTTCCCTTCCTGCCGTGATTAGTTGTTCACGGGAGACTCTCAGCTGCCGGTCTCTGCTCCTCCACGTCCCACTGGCTGCGGACTTCCAGGCTCAGGGCTGTGTCCAGAGCAGCTATCTGTGACAGTTGTAGGAAGGTACACGAAGAGAAAGGGGAGGAGAAGAAAGGGGAGGAGAGAGGGGAGGAAGAACTTTCCAGTCTAGACGTGGAGGTAACAGTCTCTACAGGCTGTGGCTCAGGTACAGGAGTTAGGGTTCGAATCTCGCCACCCCCACTGAAAACACTGTGTGCCGTGAGCCAAGAGGCTTAACCTTGGTGAGCTCAGGCTTCCTTCACCTGTGAGAAGAGTGAGCATTTCAGTGAAGCAGCTTTAGGAGGAGATACTGGAGATACTTCCTCCTTGCCTCAGGCAGATACTGAAACCCGAGTCTCAGGGCTGGCCCTGCCTGACTGGGGCGAAGCTGCACCTTGTCTCCTAGGTCCACGGAGGCTGGGCGCTTTACGCAGTGCAGAGTTCTGCAGAACTCCCGAGCGTCTGTGATGCAAGAACGTCGTGGAGGTCCAGGTGCCAGCAAAGCCCCTGGAAGTGGTGGTGGTGGAGTGTGGTGTCTGCCTGGCCCAGCTGCAGCACCAGGCGTTTAGACGGAAGATCCATCTCAATGTGCTGAGAGACCGTTTGTGGATATGGTCCACATCCACACCCTGTTGACACTTAGGGAAGGAGGCTGCCCTCCACAGCGTGGCGGATGCTTCTGTGAGCGGTTGACTGGCTGTGAGCATCAACAGCTTTCCTGGAGGAGAAACTCCACGTTAAGATTGTAGCATCAGCCCGCACCTGAGCACCCAACCTGCTCATCTTCTTCCCTAAGGATTCTGGGATTTCTTTTTTTTTTCTTTTTTTTATTTATTTTATTTTTTTTTTATTTTTATTTTTTGACAGGCAGAGTGGACAGTGAGAGAGAGAGACAGAGAGAAAGGTCTTCCTTTGCCGTTGGTTCACCCTCCAATGGCCGGCGCAGCCGGCGCGCTGCGGCCAGCGCACCGCGCTGATCCGATGGCAGGAGCCAGGAGCCAGGTGCTTTTCCTGGTCTCCCATGGGGTGCAGGGCCCAAGCACCTGGGCCATCCTCCACTGCACTCCCTGGCCACAGCAGAGGGCTGGCCTGGAAGAGGGGCAACCGGGACAGAATCCGGCGCCCCGACCAGGACTAGAACCCGGTGTTCCGGCGCCGCTAGGCGGAGGATTAGCCTAGTGAGCCGCGGTGCCGGCGGATTCTGGGATTTCTAACCTCTGCAGCTCCATGGCCCTTTCTTGAAGAGAAGCAAATAATTACTTGTCCAAGAATACATCAAAAAGTTGGTGAGAAAATGGGTTGAAAAGATGAGTTTATTTTGGGGTCAAAAGAACTTGAAAGTCATTTTTTTAAAGTGATATGTGTTTTCCATTAACTTTTTCAGAAAGATTTATTTATTTACTTGAGGGTCAGAGTTAACAGAGAGGAAGATAGATAGATAGATAGATAGAGGTATCTTCCATCTGCTGGTTCACTTCCCCAGATGACTGCAATGGCTAGAGATGGGCCAAGTCAAATCCAAGAGCCAGGAACTCCTTCTGAGTTTCTCACATGGATGGCAGGGGCCATCTTCCTCTGCCATTAGCAGGGAGTTGGATCGGAAGTGGAGCAGCTAGGACATGAACTGTGCTTATGTGAGATGTCAGCAATGCAGGTGGTGGCTTTACCTACTGAGCCACAGTGTCAGCTCTTTCCATGAACTTTTTGAAGCCATCTTGTATGCATGCATTTCAATTTTTTTTGGAACCAAATAAACTTATCTTTTAAATCTACTTCCCATAAACACTTTGAAGTACCTTTGTGTTTTTATATTATAAACTATTATATTAGTATATTATATATTGTATATTATTATACAGTAATATATTATTTTAACTTTCTATATTATATGATTTCTATATTATATAATTCTAAATGATACATGAACAATTTTATATATTATATGCTATGTGACTGTACATTATTATAAATACATGTTTATATTTATATACATACATAATCTCGTTCTCTTCTTTCTGAGGACACTTCTTCTGGCTTGGACACGTGTATGGACAGTTCTCAACGTGTATCTTTTTTCAGCTCATCTATTATAGGATCCCAGAATTTAGCTGTTAACAAAAAGAGGACAAGGACAGGAGTTTCTGGCTCAGTGGGAGCCCGTGTGGGCAAGGATTTCCTCATCCTAACCTGCAAAGGGGACTTCAGGGTAGAATGGACCACGTCCCAAACCCCAGGCCAGGGCTGAGTCCTGACCGCTCCGTGGAGAAGTAAACAGTTTGGGTGGAGTGTGCAGCTGTGCGCGTTCCACCGCTTAGCTTTCCTGGTTCTTCCCTCCAAGCGTGGCTGTGGTGGTTTGTTTAAAATTAGTTCTTGTTGGCTATAGGGCAAGAGTGAATCGCAGAGCCTGGGCTGGTGTCTGAGCCTTTTGCACTTGAGGTCTGAGTGTTGTATCATTTGTCTGTTTGCAAAGGGGAGAGACGGGGCGGGCCTGAGACTGCCGTGTGACCAAACCTCTGTCCTTACGGAAATGAAGGTACATCAGAGGCCGTCACCCGGGTTTAATGTGGGAGTGCGAGGGGCATCCTAACCTAGGCAGTGCTCCCCGTGTCCTGAGCTGGGATGGCCACAGCCTGCTGGGAGGCTGACTCTTCAGCCATGACCGGTGTGCAGCTGCTCCGGCGCAGCGGCTCATCCGGACGTTGTCACTGCCCGAGAGCACACTGCCATCTCTCTGGCTGGCTTCCACCACCTCAGGCAGGGTCATCTCTGAACTGGACATGGGGTAGGGGAGTGTGGATGGGCAGGGGAGCAAGGTCAGGATGCTAATCGCATATTTGGAAAAGGAGTCCTGATTCACTAGGAGTCAACATGAATGAAGTCCTTGGAGGCTGGAGGGTGGAGGATGAGGATGGAGGGTATTCTGCAAGGGGATATAAGAGCACAGAAGGAGTCACACATGCACACAGAAATACACACACTGCACAGTAATGGACACACAGATACATATATGCACAGAGAAATACACAGATAAGCAGTAACAGTCACACAGATACATACATACACACAGAAATACCTACATGTCACAGTAATAGACAAAGACAGAAATACAGAGATATTCAGTGATAGTCACACAGATACATATAAACACACAGAAATGCCATACAGACACAAAGTAACAAACACAGAAATACATATGTACCCACAACAATATACAGTTATACAATAACATATACACAGAAATACACACACACACACACACCACTTTATTATAAGCCGGGTTTACTTATATTACTTTGATCTCAGAAATGTTTGGTTTCCTTGTTAGATGTCAGTGGTGGCCGGTGCCGTGGCTCACTTGGCTAATCCTCCGCCTGCGGTGCCGGCACCCCAGGTTCTAGTCCTGGTTGGGGCACCAGATTCTGTCCCGGTTGCTCCTATTCCAGGCCAGCTCTCTGCTGTGGCCCGGGAATGCAGTGGAGGATGGCCCAAGTCCTTGGGCCCTGCACCCGCGTGGGAGACCAGGAGGAAGCTCCTGGCTCCTGGCTTCGGATCAGCGCAGCGCCAGCTGTGGTAGCCATTAGGGGAGTGAACCAATGGAAGGAAGACCTTTCTCTCTGTCTCTCTCTCTCTCACTGTTTATAACTCTCTCTCTCACTGTCTAACTCTGCCTGGCAAAAAATAAAAAAAATGTCAGTGGTAAGAGCAGAAATGATGAAGGGTGATCAGTGTTAGTCACTTCATGGCCCATATGTAGGTTTTTTTTAAAGATTTATTTATTTATTTGAAAGTCAGAGTTACACACACACACACACACACACACACGTCTTCCATTTGCTGGTTCACTCCTTGATTGGGCACAATGGCTGGAGCTGTGTCCATCTGAAGCCAGGAGCCAGGAGCTTCTTCTGGGTCTTCCACTTCTGGGTCTTCTCCTTCCCTTCCCTTCCCTTCCCTTCCCTTCCCTTCCCTTCCCTTCCCCTGCACGCAGGTGCAGGGGCCCAAGGACTTGGGTCATCTTCTACTGCTCTCCCAGGCCACAGCAGAGAGCAGGATTGGAAGTAGAGCAACCGGGACTTGAACTGTAACCCAGTGACAGTTCAGCAGTGCAGGCGTCGTTTTTACCTGCTACGGAACAGCACTGGCCCCCATATGTAGGTCTTTAATTGGAGTTCAGTCTCATGGCCACCACAAGGAATGAACCCTGGGGAGAAACGTAGATTTGCAGAAATAGTAGAATTACAGTATCCCAGGTATAGTTTTTAAAAATTAGCAACTGGAAAATTTGCTTTAAGTTCATACTCATTCATCAGAAGCACTTTCAGATTCCCATCAAAGAGACGGTAGGTGGCTGTTCCAGCTTACAAGTAGCTCTGCCATTTTGTGTTCAGTTCAGAATGTTTGTATAGTTTGTGTTCAAGCAGATAAATGTAAGTAAAGAGAAACATTGGTAACCAGGCAGCTGTAGGTCACCTACCTGGCCCAGTTTCTGCTGTGGGCTCCTAACACCACCCAGGCTTGGTTGAGGGCTAGGCAGTCAGGTGTCAGAACACAGGAGAGGAGGTGGACGCTGAGGAGGGATCTTGGTGGGTCTGAGCCAATCGTGAGACTCTTTGGCTTCCCTTTGCGAGTGATTGGCTTAGAGCTGATGATGGGCATCTGCTGGAGCCTCTTGGAAAACGGTGCACAAAAGCCGTCATCAAAATTGTCCTATAATTTGGCTTTGGGCGCTGCCATGGAAGAAGACAGATGGCAGCCATTGGAGAAGACCAAGGGACCTGACAAGCCAACTGGTCCTCAGCTGAAGTACCCCTCCCCAAGGTCACGGCCTCCTGCCTCACTGAAGAGTCCTTACTGTTCAGACCACCTTTGACTGAATGTCCCTTTGGAATAGTAATTAAGAAAAAAACAAAACACGGCTAAGATTTCATCTTCATCCTTTTTCTTTTTCTATTTTTTTTTGTTCATAATGAAGGGCAATATAATAAACACAAAAATGGATTGCACTTATTGTAGCCCTACATCTAAAGAGAATGCAACTTGGAGAAGGTACACATGTGCCTGTACACACAAACTCACACATGCGCACATGTAAAACACACAGACACACTGGTCGGTTCTTCATAGACGTATTGGAGTTTTCAGCCATTGGCTATTTCAGCATTTCTTGATCTAAAATATTAAAGAAGGACCCGAGAGGCCTAGATTTAAAGTGTTTGTAGCTCCTATACTGAAGGGTGATACACTGGCATTAATGGGTAGGAAGGGTAAGTAAGAGACACAGGCAATGATGTCAGTGTGTTATCACGGGGAAAGCATTTCTCAGCCTTGTTGGGACTTCCTCTTTGGCCACATCGCTTCACACATTCCTAAGCCAAGTTTGCAAGGGGTTTTAAAGACAGAAATTGCAAGGTACAGAGAAGTCAGCATGTATGCATAGAAACAAAACAATCCTGGTTCCTAGTGCCCACATGTGATGATCGTTCCATCACATCACCTGCTTGGTCTCCTCTTAGGAAAGTGCAGGCATGCTCAGCTCTCCAAGGACCTGCTACCTTTGTGTGAGCTTCAGTAGAAACGAAGTTAAGTCACCAGTGGAGCTGCCAGACTTGGAACTATGAGTAGGTTGCAAAGGCAATGGTTTTCATTTCAAGTAACCCAGCCATCTGGGCTGCCCAGACCCTAATAACAAAGTGTAGGGAATCACATTTAGAAGAGAGTGATTTACTGCTGCAGTTCAGAGAGGGGTTCATATGGGTGACTATCAGGGACTCCCAAGCCCCGGGGTAGCAGCTGATGGAGAGTCTAATCGTGTGTGACAGGTCTGAACATCCAGTGTCCAGGTTGCTCCAGGGACAGACTTCCAGGTTATCAACTCTGATTGAAAGGTGACAGCCCAGCTCTGGAGTCGTGATATCCTTAGCATCCCCAAAGTTGCTGCAGAAAGTTTGCAAATGGCCCCATGAGCATTTCTGGTCTGATTATCACCAAGTGATGGTTCAAGGACAAGTGTGTGGGAAGCAGGGTCAACCTTGGACCTGGGCTGTTCAGGCACGCTTGTTGCTCAGAGGGAAGTGAGAACAGCATGGGATCAGGTGCTACCCAGACAAACCTCCTATGGATGCAGTACCAGAAACAAAGGGCTGTGTTAGAGTCAAGTGTGGTAGGGGAGGAGACAGCAGCGCCAGAGCCCTCCAGCTTTCTTCTTGCTGGCCCTGCTCTTGGTCACAAAGCTCGCTGGTCCATGCAACCTGTGGTGGTGCTGCTGTTCCCCTCCCTTACACGTTTGGTGACGTGAGAACAGGAGACTTTGTTTTTCTTTTTAATTAGTTTCTTCCTCCCTCCCTCCTTCCCTTTCCATCTCCTCTCCTCCTCTCCCCTCCCCTCCCCTCCTCTCCTCTCCTCTCCTCCCCTCCCCTACCCTCCTCTCCTCTCCTCTCCTCTCCTCCTCTCCCCTCCCCTCCCCTCCTCTCCTCTCCTCTCCTCCTCTCCCCTCCCCTCCCCTCCTCTCATCCTCTTCCCTCCCCTCTCCTCCCCTCCCCTCCTCTCCTCTCCCCTCCCCTCCTCTCCTCTCCTCTCCTCCTCTCCCCTCCACTCCCCTCCCCTCCTCTCATCCTCTCCCCTCCCCTCTCCTCCCCTCCCCTCCTCTCCTCTCCCCTCCTCTCCTCTCCTCTCCTTTCTATCCCTTCTTTCAAGGTTAATTTTATTTATTTGAAAGTCAGAGTGACCAAGAGAGGAGAGACAGGAGAGAGAAAGAGCTCTTCCATGCACTAATTCACTGCCTAAACAGCTGAGGCTGGGCCAAGCCCAAGTCAGGAGCTTGGAACTCCATGAAGGTCTCATGTGGATGGCAGGGGCCCAATTACTTGGGCCATCATATATCGCCTTCCCAGGTCCACTAACCAGGAGCTGGATTAGATGTGAAGCAGCTGGGCCTCCAATTGGTGCTCTGACATGGAACATCAGCAATTTTTTAGAGCTATTTTAGTTTCACAGCACAATTGGAAAGAGAGAGAGAGAGAGAGAGAGAGAGAGAGAGGCTAGCCACTGTTTGCTCCCAAAATGTTTGTAATAGCCAGGACTGGGCCAGGCTGGAGCTAGGCGCCAAGAACACAGTCCAGGTCTCCCAAGCAGGAGGCAGAAATGCAATTACTTGGGCCATCATTGCTATTCCCTAGAGTCTGCTTTAACAGAAAGCTGGGGTCAGAAACCAGAGTTGGACATTAAATCCAAGAACTCCACATTGGAATTTAAAAATGGATTTTTAACAGAAAAAAATATGATGAATAGGAAATGATTGAACAACTGAAATATAGCTACCAAGGAGGCACAACCAACAAAGGTTTCACTCCTACTTCTTTGGCTTCCTATTCCTACGTTATCTGGTCTCTCAGGCTTTTTCACTCGTTAAATACCGGTTGGCCTAAGCTTCCTGCTCCCGTTGAAGTCACGTGGCACTGATGTGTTCTTGTTTCAGATCTGAGCATTCCTCAGGTTCTATTCTATGAGGACAGGATTGTGATAACAGAGGAAGGGTCCGGTTTTCCGAGTTAATGAAGAACCATATGTATTTTACATAATAATTTTAAAAATATTCATAAAATTGCATTTGAGTATAATTTATTATTATAATTCTATGTATTTACAGAATACATACACAGAATCCTATGCATCATTTAAGCATATAGTATTGAGAAGGAGTCAACAGGTTTTAGCAAAATTTCAGAAGTGCTCATAGCACAAAAATTGTAAAGAATATATATATACTCAGGAGCAGGTGTTGTGGTGTAGCAGGTAAAGCCATTGCCTGAGGCACCAGCATCCTGATTGGGTGTCGGTTCCTGTCCTGGCTGCTCCACTTCTGATCCAGCTTCCTGATAGTGGCCCAAGTTCTTGGGCCCCAACCTGCCACCCGTGTGGGAGACTGGATGAAGCTTCTGGCTCTTGGCTTTAGCCCTGGCCATTGCGGCCATCTGGGGGAGTGAACCAGTGGATGGAAGATCTCTCTCTCTCCCTTCTATGTTTCTCCTTTTCTCTTTGTCACTCACTCTGACTTCCAAATACGTAAATAAATCTTAAAAAAGAAAGTATACTCACGATTAATAGAAGGGTTGGATAGTTTCTGTGTGTAGAATTTCAGGATAAATCCTTTGAGTTCAATATGTTGACTGTATTCTATGCATCTTGAAATATTATAAGATTCTCTCTTTCCTTTTTCCTCTAATTCTTTGTTTCACAAATTAATTTCCTATATGGTATTTGTCTTTCAAATTTCCAGAGCAAAATGTATCATCTGTGGCACTATTTTCATTTTCATTCTATAAATTTATAACAAGTAACTCACAACTTGGTGTCTCATAACTCACTTCTGAAATATCCAATGAGAAACTGCCAAGTTCTTCAGAGTTGTTTATTTTGGTCCCAATGCACTGTCCATGCCCTGGTTGAATATCTAGCCAAATTTCCTCTGATTTATTGCAAAACCAATTGGCAGAACAATGAGGAAACCAATGTGGGGCCAATTTTAGCAATGGATGTGCCGCCTCTTTCCCTCACCCCCACCTTCTACCAACCCGTCAAGTTTTTTCCAGTTCTGGCCATTCTCAATGAGAATATAACGCTTAGCATGGCTCCAGACACGGAAGAAATACATTCTTCCTATTCTTCCCCCACTGCTCACCTCCCTGCTACTTCCCATTCTTTTCTCACCAGCGACCTCCTCAACAGGTACTTCTCTCATCAGAGAGGACGGCCAACCTGGCATTGGCACACGGGGTGAGACTTATTTTGAGAAGAGGCAATCATGTCATATCAGTGAAGGCAATGGGAAGTTCACCTCTTCCCACCAAGTCTTTCACAAGACGGAATAGTTGTAGTATTCCCTGTGCGGCTAGGATTGGTGAGAGGAGCTGTCTTGCAGAGCTTGTTGAGATCAAAACCAGGAAGTGTCTCTACAGACTGCTCTGGTCAAGGCCACTGTGCATTCATTGATGGCGTTGTCATTCTGACACGGACCTTGAACTCTTTCCCACTGGTGACCTTTTCACTGACGTATTAGCACAGAGCAAGCAGATGAGACGATCTGCTCCCATTTATGGATTCAAGACTAGATGCTCAAGAAGGGTATGGGACTTGTCTACGATTATTGACAACTGGTATCCAGCTCCTCGTGAAGGGGCTGGTGCAGTGGGTTAAACCACCACTTGTGCTGCCAGAATCCCATATTGGAGTGTACGTTTGAGTCCTGGCTGCTGTTTTTCTTTTTCTTTGTTTTTTAAAAGATTTATTTATTTATTTGAAAGTCAGAGTTATAGAGAGACAGAGGCAGAGAGAGAGAGAGAGAGAGAGAGATCTTACATCTGCTGGTTCACTACTCAAATAGCCACAATGGCTGGAGCTGAGACTATCTGAAGCCAGGAGCCAGGAGTTTCTTCCAGGTCTCCCACACAGGTGCAGGGGCCCAAGCACTTGGGCCATCTATTACTGCCTTCCCAGGCCATAGCAGAGAGCTGGATCAGAAGTGGAGCAGCTGGGACTTGAACCAGCACCCATATGTGATGTTGGTGCTGTAGGTGGCAGCGTTACCTGCTACACCACAGTGCCGGCCCCATCTGCTGCTCTGTTTCTGATCCAGCTTCCTGCTAATGTGCCTGGGAAAGCAGTGGAAGATAGTCCAGGTACTTGGGCCCTTGCCACTCATGTAGAAGATGTGCGTGGAATTCCTGGCTCTGGCTTCAGCCTGATCCAGCCCAGGCTGCTGTGGCCATCTGGGGAGTGAACCAGCACACAGAAGGTCTCTCACTTTCTCTCCCTCTCTCTCCTTCTCTCCCTCCCCGCCCCCTTTCTCTGCCTTATAAATAAATAAATAAATAAATAAATCTTTAAAAACTCATAGTGAGGTACTTACTTCTGTTGGAGTCTACTGTCACTTTGAACTAAGAAAATGTTGAGCTGGTTCCTGGGTTTCTCCTTTGGTAACAGTCTTAAAGAGTTTTTTGGATAATGTGCAAGAAGGAAAATAAAAACCATGCTAGGCATTTCAACAGTGGGAATTTAATATTTAAGAGGGAACTTGTTAGTTATGTGTTGGGGACTGAACAAAATGCAATCGGAACAATGCTATAACAAAGAAATAATGACTACAGGGAGAAGCAATGCCTTGAGGCCGAGGAACAAGCAGAGAGGTTAGCGCCCTAAGAACCCGCAAGATCAGAGGGAGCGACCTGACGCCTGCAGAGGAGGTTCTGGACAGCTGTGAATGCCATCCCAGGAGCCTGGAGGATGGGCTGCATGGAGCTGGGATTCAGATCTCTGCGAAGGGAGTCATATTGCCTTCTGAGAAAGCCACTCTGAGGCTGGCTCTCGGCTGCATCCAGAGGAAATGCCAGGTGGCACTGGTAGGAACAGCAAATAGGAAGGAAGAAGGGAATGCATTCTCCCTTCTACGGTGTCAGTCTCCTTCGAGTGTCCCCTGTTGCCGGAATCAAGCAGCCAGCAGCCAGCGAAGGAGACATAGGATCCTCAGAGTCCCACTAAGCATCCCAGAGCAGGGCATTGGAGGATTTAGGGCTGGGAGACAGTAGCTTACTACTTCACACAGGTATGCAGGACACTCTCGGATTACCAGAGGACGTAGCCGTCATCCAGAGTGACACTCAGTATCAGGCAGGGGCTGATACACTGTGGTCGTATGGTCTACAGGTCACGTAGGTATGGCCTAGAGCTGGCAGGTGAGTCATCGGGCCTCAGGATTCCCTAGGCCCTCTGCCTGTCTGCACCATCCTCTTGCTTGAGGCAGAGAGTGGGGCTGGTGTGGGAAGGAGATTGCAGTGTGCAGAGTTGTGGGTGGGGAGTCCGCTGCCCCTTGTACAGCTATATAGGTATTAGAAACTCCAGCACAGTTGGCCTGAGGCTGCAGCCAGGGACCAAGAAGACAGGGAGCTCATAGAATACCTCAAGTTCACACCAACATCATTTTCAAGTACCACATCAACATATGGGTCTGCAGAAGCATTGACAACCATACAGGGCCTGGTGGCTGGAATTTTAGAATTCAGATTCATGCACTCATCAGGTAATCATGGAGTGTCCAATGTATGCGACCTACCTGTGGGGGCTCTGAAGGTGAATCAGCTAAGGGCACCTGCTCTCAGGGGCGCCCAGACATGAACAGCACTGGATTGCTTCGCTTCTGGCAGGGTGGGAGCAGAGTTGAGGGGGTGGCAACTTACTACAGCATGTCAGATACAGCTTCTGAGAGGAGACGAGGGCAGAATCTTGCTATCAGGAGGGTGGAACGAGGCCGGTGCCGCGGCTCACTAGGCTAATCCTCCGCCTAGTGGCGCCGGCAACCCAGGTTCTAGTCCCTGTTGGGGTGCCGGATTCTGTCCCGGTTGCCCCTCTTCCAGGCCAGCCCTCTGCTGTGGCCAGGGAGTGCAGTGGAGGATGGCCCAGGTGCTTGGGCCCTGCACCCCATGGGAGACCAGGAAAAGCACCTGGCTCCTGGCTCCTGCCATCGGATCAGCGCGGTGCGTCTGCCGCAGCGCGCCGGCCGCGGCGGCCATTGGAGGGTGAACCAACGGCAAAGGAAGACCTTTCTCTCTGTCTCTCTCTCTCACTGTCCACTCTGCCTGTCAAAAAATAAAAAAAAAAAAGAAAGAAAAAGGAGGGTGGAACGGTAGATGGGGGGCTGGGGTATCACGGAAAGAGGAAGCAACGTGAACAAGCCCCAGAGGTGGAGCGTGGTCTGGGTACCCGAGACAGTGGCAGGGATAGCCTGAAGAAGCTTGGGGTCTTTGTGAAGTCAGCAGCTTGAACCACTCTCTCTCCCTGCTCCAACATGCCACTAGGTAGCAACCTGACCGGTTTGGGTTTCACCTTCTGCTCACCTCTGATAGGAGCAGTGATCAACCCTATCCCAGAGAGCCAGCAGCGGAAGAGAAAATGCAGACGTTTTGGATAAGCCCTCATTGTGATACGCAGCTCTGGGGTGAGCAGTCTTGACTGGGACTGCTTTGAGATCTGCCTGTCTCTTTTTTTTATATTTTTATTTTTTTGCCAGGCAGAGTTAGAGAGAGAGAGAGAGAGAGAGAGAGAGAGAGAGAGAGAAAGGTCTTCCTTTTTCCATTGGTTCACCCTCAAAATGGTCGCTACAGCCAGCGTGCTGTGCACGATCCAAAGCCAGGAGCCGGGTACTTCCTCCTGGTCTCCCATGCTGGTGCAGGACCCAAGCACTCGGGCCATCCTCCGCTGCCTTCCCGGGCCACAGCAGAGAGCTGGACTGGAAGAGGGGCAACCGCGACAGAATCCAGCACCCCGACTGGGACTAGAACCTGGTGTCCCGGCGCCACAGGCAGAGGATTAGCTTAGTGAGCCACAGTGCTGGCCGAGATCCGCCTGTTTCCAGAACCAATCTCCTCGTGGCTTTCTAAGGTGTAGAGAGGCCATGCTGAGCACTTGACCTGGGGGAATTTTCATGTTTTAGAGAGAAGGGGAGGACTTCAGCACCTGGGTGCATGGAGAACAATGCGCAGGTCTCTCTGAGCTGGCTGTTCCTGAATCAGCCACTTCCAGGAAGTGGTTCTGTGATTGAAGCCTCAGCAATAGCCTCTCTGAGCCCCCTCCCCCATGGACCCTTTGGCTTCCACCTGACCAGCCTTGACACCCAGTATCCAAACACCGATAAAATTGATTCCCTAAGTGTGGGAAAGTCCTAAAGCATCGATTGCTTCCTCCTCGTCACTCCCCAAGCCCTGGCATTTTGCGCTCTCTCTCAGCATGTGCCTGGCTTGTTTGGTTGGAGGGGGTCAAAGCCCTGATGAAAAATGAGTGGAATTCCGCAGGATCAGGCCAGTCTTGATAAATGACAGCAGGGGATGGAGTGGGAGGGGCAGAGGATCAGGAGAAGTGGGAGTAATTGAATGGCTTAAAAAATAATCCGCCTCTGCCTTCCCTTCTTCCACTAGCCTGTCTAGTGCTTTTAGAGAGAGCTAGAGCTTGTCACTCTAAACATATTGAGCTTCCAAAAATGACCTGTAAGATGTATTTATTATTTCAAGTTAAGGACATGAAAAATTTCTTTGCAGAGTGTTATTGTCTGACCTCAGGGAGCTAGAGCCACTCGAGCCGGATGGGCAGTCATCGTTTTGAGACTTGTTTGCTTTGATGTTTTTTTTTTTTTTTTTTCCCATAGTGCTGTGAACTTGATCAGTCCATTTGTAGTCATGAATAGAACTCATTCTCCTCTGACATGGCTTCTATTCTTGGTCTGCTGTGAAGTAGCCTGCTGACCCTCCACAATTGTAAATTCAAGGAATGATCGCGTGGCCTTGTATGTTCCTTTCTAGTGTTGACTTTCATGGTCTGCACAATAGACGTGGGCAGGTTCCAGCGGCAGACGAGCCAGCATCTGCAAGGTGGTGCCAGGATGGGAAAGGGACTCTTCATACCACACGCTACATAGCTACCGACCAAGCCAGGGATCAGGGTGGTGATGCACTGTGGAGGACCAGAGAGATGTTTTCGGTGATTCTGCTATGGGTGAGCTTGGGTGTCCCTATGGAGAGAATTGACACCTGACTGTCAGGCAATGAGATGACAAAATAGATCTCTTCATTATAAACGCTGCTCTGATCCCCTAGATAGGACTGAAGGTGCAGAGAACATTGTTGTTTTTGGAAACATGGCCCAATGATTTTTTTAGGAAGGCTTGTCCTAGTCTTGGGAATTATCTCTTTGTTGTTGAAGCTTTTGCATGGATCAGGAAGGGACACTCATTTGTGCTGCTCCTGAATTAGGACACTCTGGGACTAAAGGGGACCTTAGCACCTTAACAACCATTGCCACCAACTTCGTGGTTCGGAGCACCAAAGTGGGAGCCCCACAAGGCAAGACTGGGAATTACACAACTTTCAACATTGCTGCCTGTGACCAACTTTTCTTTCCAATCCTTGCATACTTTTTGGAACCTTCTTTTCTTCTGAGGACTCACCCCTATTCTCTGTGCAGTGTCCTGGTTGCTTTAATTATCTGCATTTATGGAAGAACACAATCTAACTAGTTATTGCATGGCTGAATGTTACAACTCATTGTGTTATCATTAGCAGCTCTATCAGCCTTCTAAAAATTATTTATTTAGGGGCTGGTATTGTGGTGCAGCAGGTTAAGCTGCCACCTGCAATACCAGTTCAAATCCTGATTTTTCTTCTGATTTAGATCCCTGCTAATATGCCTGGAAAAACAGTGGAAGATAGCCCAAATGACTGGGCCCTGCCACCTGTGTGAGAGACCAGGATGGACTTCCTGGCTCCTGGCTTCAGATTTGGCCCGGCCTTGGCCATTGGGTCATTTGGGGGAGTGGATGAAACCAGTGGATGGAAGATCTCTCTCTCTCTCTCTCTCTCTCTTTCTGTTACTCTGCATTTCAAATAAATAAAATGATTCTTTTTAGTATATGTGCTGCTGAAGCCAGCAAAATAAAATGAATCTTGAAAAAGGATTTATTTGTTTGAGAGGCAGACATACACACATACAGAGAGAGAGGGAGAGAGAGAGAGAGAGAGAGCGCAATCCCATCCCCTGGTTCACTCCCCAAATGCCCAAAACTGTTGGGACCGGGCCAAAGTTAAAGCCAGGACAGGGCTTGAAGCCAGGCCTCCCACACAGGTGTCAAGGACTCAAGTATTTGTGTCATCAGCCCTGCCTCCCAGGGTCTGTCTATACTAGCAGGATCAGGAGTGGGCCATAGTTGGGACTCTAATCCAGGCACCCGCGTGGATTATATTATATTAACTGCTAGGTCAAATGCCTGCCCTTCCATTGGCCTTTTGAAAGCAGAGTTCCTGTTTAGGCCTGCGCTGCAGCTCACTAGGCTAATCCTCCACCTGCGGCGCCGGCACCCTGGGTTCTAGTCCCCGTTGGGGTGCCGGATTCTGACCTGGTTGCTCCTCTTCCAGTCACAGCTCTCTGCTGTGACCCGGGAAGGCAGTAGAGGATGGCCCGAGTGCTTGGGCCCTGCACCCACATGGGAGGCCAGGAAGAAGCATGGCTCCAGATTGGCACAGCACGCTGGCCATAGCGGCCATTTAGGGGATGAACCAATGGAAGGAAGACCTTTCTCTCTGTCTCTCTCTCTCTCACTGTCTAACTCTGCCTGTCAAAAAAAAAGTAGAGTTCCTGAGGACAAAATAATGAGTAATCCATTTTTCCACAGTGATACACAAGGACCACATGACCTCCAGGAAGAAAACACTGTACATTGTGACAGGGGTCTGCTTTCACCCTGTCCAGGTTGCTTGTGTCTAAGCAATCATCTTAATGTGGACTTTATCAGTGGTAATATTCCAAGTGAGGTGTTATATAGTCTTCCTAGGAAGCACACCTGAATATTTAACAGTATGGAGTTCTCTAGATAAACATAACCCTGTTTGCCTAAATCCACGCTCTTGAATATAATGAAAAGTATCCCATATATTGACTGTCTTGGAATATCTATACTTTGCAAATCAGTGTAGTCTCCTGGGAGCAAATGTGGTTTGCCACACAAGCACGTCTGCCCTCCCTGCTTTACACGAAGGCACGGTGGCCACTTCTCTGCAGAGTTTAGCAGAGGGAAGGGCTGGAAACCCCTCCCCCACCCCAATTCTGTAAGAGAGGGCACTGGGATCTTAACTGAAGGGTCACTGGGATCTGCTCAGTCTGTTTTCATCTCCCAGGGCCTTTTATGACTCTGTTTTAGAGAAAGACAACCATTCTTCAAAGGCTGGGCTCTATCAATTTCCCCCACCATATGTTCTTATTAAAATGTTTATGATACTCTTTATCGTAGGGTTACCATGTCAGGATTGCCATCGATTAATAAAACAGGCTGCAATCCAGAACCTAATATTTAGATTATTTTAAAAGTTAAAGCCTTTATACACTTTTCAAGATCTCACTATGGGTTGTCACTCGATTGCTTTTCACAGTTGGTCACAATTCTTGCTTCCATGTTGAGTGCTGCTTCTGAATCTAGTTCTTGATCACAATGCTTCTTCTTTTTTTTTTTTTTTTTTTTTTTTTTGACAGGCAGAGTGGACAGTGAGAGAGAGAGAGACAGAGAGAAAGGTCTTCCTTTTGCCATTGGTTCACCCTCCAATGGCCACCGTGGCCGGCGTACCGCGCTGATCTGATGGCAGGAGCCAGGTGCTTCTCCTGGTCTCCCATGGGGTGCAGGGCCCAAGGACTTGGGCCATCCTCCACTGCACTCCCTGGCCACAGCAGAGAGCTGGCCTGGAAGAGGGGCAACCGGGACAGAATCCGGCACCCCAATCATCACAATGCTTCTTTATCCTCTGTCCAGGTTTAGCTCCTGGCACAGCTGAAGGAGGCGAAAAGGAGATGGGGCTGAAGTCAGTTTTCCCTGAGTGGGAAGGTAGTGAGCAGCTTGTCTCTGCTAGCTTCCGGTCTGATCCAGGTGAAACCATGGACAGATTGGCCCAGATGGCTCGTGAACCCATCCAGACAAAATGGCAGCACGTTGGAAGCACCACCTGCTTTAGCCATCTAGAATTAGATTTGTCGTGGGAGGTGAGACCCAGACATCTTTCCGTCCATTAAACTCATTTAGTTCTACCATGTTTATTCAGTTTGCACAATTTCACCCTTGCTTCCATTCTGACTTGCAACGAAGATGCTGTCTGAAGCATTAGTCTATTTGAGTAGAGCCTCGAGCCTCTGTTTGAGTCCTGCTGATCAGTTGTCCCTGGGGAAATGCAATCTGCTTCCAACTGGAAGTATATGCTGTCACATCTACTAAGACTTTATCTCTTCTGTCTCCCTGGCAAAAGCAAACTCACTCGCTGGAGAATGGATGGGACAAGCATGACCTTTCCATCCCTCTGGAGTGTTGGCCATGTCTTTGTTTTGAGCCTATCCTTCCCAGAATCTTTCCTGAGTCGTGGCATTGGCCAAAGTGCCAATGTTCTCAGTCTGTTTGTGGCCCAAAGTTTTCATAAAATGACCCCCTCTGGTCACAAAGAGAAGCAGACGTCAGCAAGAGACATGGTGTCAAATAGACTTGGCTCCTATGGGAATCACAGCGTTAAGCATTCCCACCCCATTGGGCTGCCTTTCACATTTGATTGATTTTTTTCGATTGGTTGTTTGCTTGACCTGATCAGAGAGTTTGGGCAGGAGTTTCTGTTGACACTTTATTTCACTTTGGGTAAAGTTTAAACATGACTTATCACAACCCTGACACATCTGGAAGGCCATATTTTGTCCCCTTTCTGTTCTCTGTGTTTTTCAATTATGAGAATAGAGAGTAGAAAAGCATTTTTTATGCATGGGAAGCAATTTAATTGCTTTGGGTCTTTTTTGGTACAAAGTATTAGACATTTTAGGTTGTAATCAGTGTAAAAAAATCCTCTTGCACTTCCACTGTTAAAACCTTCACATTTCTTTCATTTTCTACAGGTAAAAACCAAACATTGCTTGGAAAAATACCACTGTGAGACTGCAAGGATTTCTGCTGTTCTCTTCCTCTAGCAAAGTGGCTGAAATCTGGGGCTGAAGTTGTGTCAGGGAGCTATTGAATCTCACGGTCTAGGCTGACCAACATCTTCAGGGTCCTCTGTTCAGTCTTCTTCTTAATGTGGAAATGCTTTCTATAGCTGCTGTATAGGAACTGCAGATCTGTATTGTCTAGCTTAGTCCACTTTGGGGCTTACTCTCATGGTTAAAATGTTTTCTTCCTGGGGCTGACCTTGTGGTGCAGTTGCTTAAGTTGCTACTTGTGATGTTGGCATCCCATGTGGGAGTGCCAAGGAGGGTCTCACTGCTTTGCTTCATAGCCCAGCTCCCTGCCAATGCACCTGGGAATGCAGCAGATGATGGTCCAAGTGCTTAGGCCCCTGCCACCCACATGGGAGACCAGGATAGAGTTCCTGTCTCCTGCCTTTAGCCTGGCACAATCCTGGCTGCTGTGGCTTTTTGGGGGAGTGAACCAGTGGATGGGAGGTCTCTCTCTCTCTCTCTGTCTCTCTCTCTCTTTCTTTCAAATAAACAAATTAAGCTTTAAAAAAGTCTTCCATCCAAGTGGTAAATTAGCTCTGGCTTCCCTAAGGAAAAGTGGAATCAAAAGATATGTTTACTTTGGTGTAATTATTTTGAAATCTAGGCATAGTTTTCTAATAATATGCATTTCCATAATCCTTTTGAAGACCACATGTATGCATGCACACACACATATGCAAATCATAAAATATTATAACTCTAATACCGAGATCCAACTGGGTGTGAGGTCCCCTCTTTCTCCCCAAGACATGGTACTGGGCCCATAGAATGTAAACTTTGATAAGTGCTAGAATTTGCATTTAAGGATCTCAGAGTCTAAATATCTAAATATATAAAACACTGCTAAAACAAGTTTCCTATTAACGAGTGACTTATAAGCAAGGAATGACACTTGCCCGAACTTTCGTTCATGTTGGAGTAATAGCAATAGTAAAGACACCTGGTGTGCACCAACTGCTTTCTCTACGCAAATACCATTTTAAGTGCTTGACAAGAGTCTACTCAATTTCATCATTGTAAGAAACACGGGGAGGTAAGAGCTTCTGCTAACATTCCCATTTTATGGAGGAGGACACTGAGGCACAGTTGCTCAAGGTCACACAATTAAGAATAAGGGAAACCAACCAGGATTAAAATGAAGCATTTGGCTCCCTGAGCCTGTGGCTATTACCAGCATGTTGCCTAATTTCTCGTAAGGTGGAAAGAAAGAAATGCCAGGTCAGAGACAGGACTAACTCGATGGCCCATTCTGATTACTGTGTGAATCATTCATCCCTGGTGTGGGTTTTCTGTGGCTTTTTCCGGGTACGAGGTAGGAGGGAAGCACTGGCTTCAACTGTTGGCGGCCACCTGCAATTTATGGCAGGAGGAGTCACACTCAACTAGACCATGGTGTTAAAATGATAACGTTTTATGCTTTTGCTTTTAGCAGGTGACAATAAAAAATCAATTACAATGGATTTTAATTATAGGACCTTGAAGCTTAGTGTTGCTCCAGACTGTAATGAAAATTCATTTATGTTATGACAACCACAGATGAACAATTTATCTCTCCCCAGTGCAAGGTGGTTTATGATGTCTCTAGATTGCTGCCTCTTAAGAAGGCATCGAATAATGTGCCAGGTTGCCCTGTGAGTAATAGCATGGTTTTATTGTACAGGATAAATCAATTGCATAGACTGCTTGCGTTGGCTTAATGAGGTTAGATCAGCAAAGCAGAGATCTTGGGAAACTCTTGTTGGTCAACAACCTCCAGGTGCTGACAGAGGACCCTCGCAGGGCTGCATTCAATGTGAATACGCAGCAATTTGTCCACAGGTGGGTGGTATGAATCTGAGTTTTGGTTTGGCAAGTGACTTTCAAGAAGGAAAGACTTCAAAAGTACAGCTGAAGCTGCAGAGGGCTTTTGCAGACTACAAGACAAACACAAAAATGAAAAGCAATGAATATTGAAGGAAAAAAAACTTGGGTCCTAGTCATTTGCCTATGCAATGATGGTTTTATTTGGGGTCTCCCGAGGAAAGCATCCTTGTCTATCTCTTGGCTGGGATGCAGGGAGTTTAGTTGGCACACTATGGAGTGACTCCCCATCTTTCCACATTCCCTGTAGTCACAAGGGCCATCCTTTGTTGCTTGAGCTAGAGTCATGGCAAGGAAAGCCATTGCCATTTCCCTCTGCCTTTTATACTCTGTTATTATTATTTTTTTCTAGATGGGTTAGAAGCTTCCTCAGGCATTTGCCAACAGGGACAAGTTGAAGGCCATCAGGACTTTCTTCTGTGGGTGAACCATCCTGGCTAAATGTCCTATGAAACCACTCCACTTGCTTTCCTTTGTGTGTACATCAGGAGCTCACCACACACTCAAGATTAAAGTAACTGTAAGGGG
The DNA here is from genome assembly GCF_051225735.1 of Oryctolagus cuniculus. Taxonomy (NCBI): domain Eukaryota; kingdom Metazoa; phylum Chordata; class Mammalia; order Lagomorpha; family Leporidae; genus Oryctolagus; species Oryctolagus cuniculus. The sequence goes on from NC_142883.1 coordinate 7,741,229, forward strand.
TCATACCGAAGGAGCTGGAAGAGAGAGAGGTAGAGTCGAGGCGGAGGGTTCAGATCATGCCCGATTCTGAGTCCTCTGCTTCAAAGTCAACCACGTGTTGTGTTTAGAACGCAGCCACAATCCCTATGGAAATTCCAGATGAGTGACCTTCAGAGATGTTCCACTCCAGGTCATGCCTTTCTTCTTCTGTTTCATGTTTCTACACTGTCCCTTCCATTAGAGGCTTAGACTTACCAGGCAAGACTAAGGTTTTAGTTCTTATCCCTCAGAAGACAGAAATGTGTTGATACCCAAGAGAAGGGGGATAACTGAGACATGAGAAAGCAGTTTAGGGGCAGGTGTTCAGTCTAATGATAAAGAGACTGGTTGGGATGCCAGCATCCCATGTACCTGGCTCAATTCCATCCCCTAGCTGCTGACTCCAGGTTCCTGCCAGTGCACACCCTTGGAGGCAGCAGGTGATGGTTCAAGTAGCTGGGTCTCTAACACCCATGTGGAGACCTGGATTGAGTTCTTGGATCCTGACTTCAACCCTGGCATTTATGGGTTTTGAGCAGTGAACCAGGGGATGGGTGTTCTGTCTGTGTGTTCTCTCTCTGTCTCTCAAGTATATCAGTGAGAAAAATAGAGAAATTGATTCATAGGAGGGGCCATAATTGTGAATCAGTCAGGTATGCCTGGCTTAAGGTGTGGTAACAAACAACTTCCAAATATTTTAACTTTTCAGAGTAAAACAAAACACGTGTACAGAACTCCACTCTAATCAAACATCTATTGTGTTATTTATTATAAAGCTGACATCCCTTGGGTCTTGGGTCAGAAAATAGAGGAAAGGAAAATCCCTTCATATAGTCTATCCCTCTGCTCCCTGCATGGTAAGCTACCTTCCTCTTTTTCATTGTAATAACCCCCAAGTCTTAACGAATCAAAACAATGAAAGTGTATTTCTTATACTGTGTATCTATCACCAGAAGCTGAGGGTGTTGCTGCCTTGTCATTGTCATCCTTATTTGGGGACCCAGGCTGGAAGAACTTTCTGGAACACTGATAATAAACATGGCAGAGGGAATAGACATGGCATTCTGGTAAACTTTCATTGGCTCATCCTGGGAGCCATATACATTGTTTGTTCCTAGCTCATCATTTAGTATTGGTCACATGGTCTCACCAAAGAGCAGAGCCCAAGAAATGCAATCCTACCAAGTGCTTTGAAAGAGGCACTGAGGAGGTACCAGGAATACTTGGCAAAGAGGATGAAAGTCTACGACAGTTCTGGGACCGAGTTCTGGATTCCAATGTTGGGTCTACCAGTAGCTGGCTGTGTGCTTTAGACAATTAACTTTTAAAATATTCAGTTGTATTTCTTAAGAAATATTTATTTATTTGAGAGGCAGAGTTATGGACAAAGAGTAGGAGAACCAAAGAGAAATATCTTCCATCTGCCACAATGGCCAAAGCTAGATCGATTCGAAGCCAGGAACCAGGAGCTTCTTCCGAGTCGCCCACATGGGTGCAGGGGTCCAAGCACTTGGGCCATCTTCTACTGCTTTCCCAGGCCATTAGCAGGGAGCTGGATTGGAAGTGGAGCAGCTGGAACTCGAATGGGTGCCCATATGGGATGCTGGCACTGCAGGCAGAGGCTTAACCTACTACGCCACAGCGCCGGCCCAATATTCAGTTATCTCCTTGAGGGAAGTGCAAAGGGCCTTGGTGAGCGCTCAGCATACTGATGCTCTAAAGACTTAGGGGAGAGCCTGGAGGGCATAGTATGTGCAGAGAGGTTCTCATTTGGAAGGTTGGGCTCAACAGTGAAAGAGACTCCCTCCAACAGCTGTCTAAGCTGGGGTGGGAGAAAATCCAGTCACCTCTGTGGTCCAGGTTCTCTAACCCCATGGGTAAACACTGGGTGTCTTCGAAGTGTCTTCCAGGGCTTGTTTGAGGTGGGGGATGAGGGAGGGAAGGGAAAAGGAAACATCTCCATTGCTAGTTAGCTTTGGGGTTTCTATTTTGTTGCTGTTATTGCTTCAGGATGTTGATCTTTTCCCCTTTGTTGGATGACAAGAAGGTGATTCATGTTCAGGGGGAGGTATCCCATCCCCTGTCTCACTGACAGCAAAACTGTCAAAAAGCCCATCCCTATAAACACTAACCTGGCACAGGAGACCAGCCTGCATATGGAAAAATCAAAGGGAGGGTCTGGCAGGGAGTTGCAAAGATGGTTTGAATCAGAGGCAGAGACAGCCCGTGGATATTGGGGTGGGGGCTCGGGGGCTGTCTGCGCCACCGTGCCAAGATGGCTGGGAACTTGGCCCACGGAGTTTCCATCCTCGGGAGGAGGCAGGCCCAGCCTATGCTGGAAGCCAGATCATGGCAGGTCTCTGGTTTAAATTCGGACCATCGGAGGGTCCTCCGAGCTAATTGAGAAGGAGCCGGCCGTGTTTTCTTTCCTGCTTAATAACAAGGGAGAATGGCTCGCGGCTCTGGACTTTATTAGGGGAGAATTTGACATTGTTTTGTTGAACAGAGGATCTGTCCAGGGAGCTAATCTCTTGCACCTGTTTGGCTTTGTTAAGAAGCTGAGGGACCCTGCCTATTTGCTATTGGTTATCGCAGAGCGTGATATAGGAAGAGGGAAGGAAGGGACCAGAGAGAGGGTGTGGATTCACCCCCTCACCCCTAACTCTAAAAATCCAGTGCTAACAGTGATAAAAATGCCAGTGACAGTTAACCAGAATGATATTTGCATCTGCATGAGATCCATCCCACTGTACCCAGGCCCTAAATATTTATGAAACATTTATGATCAGCAAGGCGTTGTCCTGAGGTAGGAGCAAGCGGGCTAGGCAGAACTGGAAGATCTCTCAGGATTCTAGGAAGCTGGGACTGGGAAGAAAAGGCGTTGCTCAAGGAACTGTTACTGGCCCCTTGCCTGGGCTTCTCTTGCACTGGGGTAAGGTCCAACATTATAGGCTATTTCACAAGCCCGAGGAACCTGGCCCTTTGTCATGTGGGCATGTATGGTTTTACTCTAGTTGGTGCCCCTTGAATAATGGTTAATAGGACTTGAGGAGAGTAGGGGGCATACCGGACCTGGGGGAGAATGGGAAGCCCTTTGTCCCATGGGACAAGCCCAGGGCCTTTCGGTGACCTGTCAGACACTCCATCTTCTTGTTACCTGAGCGCCGGCAGAGAGGGACACCCTCGCTGGTAGAGCAAGAGTACTATTGAAAGGCTGTCTTGCCCAGTGGCCAACAGCTCTGTCTCTGGACTGGAGGTGTCTGGCTTTGTGTTTCAGCCAGAGCCAACTGCACGAATTACAGGACCCAGGGCAAAATGAAAATGCCAGGCCCCACCCTGTAGCCTGCCCTTAGTTCCAATCCATGAGGGACTTGCAACCACTGCACGCTGTGCTAGGATGTGCTCATAACTGGGATTGGGTTGGGTGGGAGTTTCTCTTAGAGGTAGGAATGGCTGCCACCTTTCCCATCCTGAGATATAACACGGTGTGTGCCTGACCCGACCCTGCAGGTGTGTGCTTGTGCTCAGAACACCACTGTGCGCAGAGGGTGATGACAAAACGGGTCTCTGATCACTGTTGGGACTCAGGTGCTGCCCCAAGTGGGGGACAGCAGTGACCATAGGGTAGAGAGGGGTCGTGGAACACAGATAGGCTGGGAGCTATGGACGTTTGGAGGGCAGTTGGCTGAGAATCCATGCCAGGGTGGTGAGGAACCAATGGGAGGCAAGACCACACCTGAGCAGAGGCCCCATGCCCCTCCCCTCCCTGCACCATCTGACTTTAAAAGATGGGATTTCAAGACTGGGCTTGCTGAGCATTAACCCCCCAGGATGGGCACTTAGGGTGTTGCTGCAAGAAGCCACATGGCACCCACAGTAAGAGCTTGAGAATGCTACCTACAAAGTAGGATCATGATGAGAGATCTGTCTCAAAGGGAAGTCGTAAAACATTTGGGGGGATGAAACTTTTTAGTGTTCAGAGCAATGCCGGCCCCTTAAGAAGCCTTGTTAACCGTGAGTATGATTACAGGTCCACCTGCCTTCTTCTTTTCTATGGAATGATGTGTGCTTGGAGCTGAATTGTTTTCCCATCAAGTCCTATCAAGGGGTCTCTACTCTTTCTTTTAGCTCTTTTGTGACCAGGGGCAGGAGATTCCAACATATCTATTGAGGCTTCAGGAGGAGATCTACATTATAGAACATAGAAACTACAAACTACCACCCCAGCACACACAAGGCACGTTGCACCCACAGACACACACACAGTTGTCATTCACAGCTAGTGGAAGAGCTTTTCTGGAGGGCTATCTAGGAGACTATAGGTTCTTTGGTGGAGCTTTAAGGGTCCCAGCGGGCAGACAGTGGCAGTAGCCAGCCACTCCCTCCCACTGTCTCACTCCACCACAGAATTGTATGGCGTTGTTTCACATAGAATTCTGCTTGAGACAATAGGAAGGACACTGCTATTCTGAAAAACAAGAGTTTGCTTAGAGTGAAAATCGGCACTGTAACCCGCCATAGCTACTCGTCTGCTGAGTCGATCCCTCTGGCCAGGTGGCTCAGGACAGGTGCTGTCAGTGGCTGCCCGTGGAGGGAGACCTGTGGCTTTAAAGGCGCCTTCCCCAAGGAGGTACCTCTGATCAACTTGGCTGGGGTTGACAACGTAGCTTGTAGAGTCCCTGCTCTTTCCACTGAACTGCCTCTCTGCTTCAATCTAGGTATAAGAGGGCAGGAACTTTCCCGAAGAGCTGCTCTGGAGGGGATATTTCTGTCTTCCCTTAGGAAGCACTCACTGAGTGCCAGAAGGCCTCAGCCATCTTTGATCATGTGGCCCGGAGAAAATGACATCAGTGCTTCGAACCTTAAAGTGCCATGCGTGAATGGGAACATGCTCAGTCTTGTCTTTCTCACAGGGCTGTTAGGAGGCCCACGTGACAGCCATTGTGCAAAAGTCCTTTTGGAAACTCTAAAACATCATCCGGATGTAGGACAATGTCAGGAGTGTGCTGTTTCTTCTTTGTCTGACTTTAAAAAAGTTGATTTATTTATTTGAAAGGCAGAGAGAGAGAGAGAGAGAGAGACCTTCATCTGCCAGTTTGCTCCCAAATAGTGACAACAGCCAGTGTTGGACCAGGCTGAAGCCAGGAGCCAGGAACTTCATCTGGGTTTCCCATGTGGGTAGCAGGGATTCAAGTACTTGAGCCATCAGCTGGTGCATTACCAGGGAGCTGGTTTGGAATCAGAGCAGCCAGAACCCGAACTGGAACTCAAACCGGGACTTACTGGCAAGCCTATATATGGGGTACAGGTGTCACAGATGGTGTCTCCCTCACTGCACCCCATAGCCAGCCCCCTTGCCTGGCCTTTGATGAGTCCTGTTCTTGGAGGCCGTGTCGGTAGCCTCTTCAGTGTTTTGTAATCTGCATCTATTAAGTGATGAACTGAACACACAGACATGTGCAATCCACACCTGCCTCTACTGCCTCCTTCACAGGTACTAATGCCATTGCACAGTGGTGTGCTGGTTCACACTTAACAACTGGTTCTCTGAAAAAACGTATTTGTGTTTGTATGTACATACAATCATTATCAATTGTATTGGCATAAAAGATGTATAGTACATAACTGACAAGACATCACGAAATATGCACTGATCTTGATTGTAAATTCCACGTGGCTGACTGATTCTCATACAAGCATTTTCCTGATTTTTTTCTTTCACAGTTGATAAAAAGTACAGGTCCAATAAAAATAAGTGCTGGTTGACACTTTCATGTTTGGGTTAGTAATAAAAAGGAAGACTGAACACATATGTTGGAAACTCACTCCTCAAACAATTTCCTCTTTTAATCAGAGAGTAGTTCTTGAATACTGGAACTTAACATTTTCCCCCCTTTACTTGCTACTCATAATGTAAAAACCCTAGACATAATAGGCTTTTTTGTTTCATCTGTGTGGTTACTATTTTCTCCATCACACTCTGAGGTCCAGACAATTACAAAACCATAAATCAAAACCATAGTTTGTGGCATTTGTAGATTTTCATGGTGTTAATAGTCCCACTATGACCGATTTTAAGCTAAACGTGTGACATTGCTGAGCAGAGAAGAGATTCCAGGGAATTACTATCACACAGCATCTCCACCCTCTGATCACCCTGTATGTGGACAACTTCAAGAGCAGTGATAACAGTAAGCCACGGTAAAATATTAAGGAGTGGATGAGCTTATTACCTGTGCTTTAAATATAATTTATTTAATGGTTAGTTTATAGAATTTAACATTTAATAGTGGCTATGTTTAACAATTGGCTCGCAAAACTCTTGTAAATTTCACAATTGGCTCCTGTAAGCGCAGAGGCCGAACTGGCTCCAGCACAGCCCTGTGTGTTTGTTTTTCTCTTCCTCCCGAGTCTGGCAGTTTTCAACATTCAAAGAGAGTTATTGAGTCCTTCTATGTGTTAGATGCTGGGGAGCTGGTGGGGTAGTCCCTGTCTCGTGGAGTTTACAATCTTCTGGAACAACAAATAAATAATGATCTAGGGCAGTTTTCTAAGTGTGTCTGAGTGTGTGTGTGTGTGTGTGTGTGAAGAAGGGGTTGGCAAAAATTCTGTTTGGCGTGAAAGTGTGTATCAGCTCCAATCTTACTGCTCAGCTGCCTTCTAGGCCGGGCGCCTTGCGTCATTGTTTGTCCGTTTTCTGGCTAACAGTTCTTTCTCTTAATGACAAACTTCGGTTAAGGACCGAGGAGCTCAAAACCATGCAGTGTTGTCTTGCCGTTGGCTTTCGTAGTCTGAATCCTAACGGGCAGGGCACCTGTCTCGGTTGGAAGCGGGGTCCTCCGAACGCCTTCCGGTTGGTTTAGGATTCAGCAATCCACCCCCACCCCCCCAGCCCATTGCACTACTGCCGGGACTTACCCTGGACCCTTCCTCCCCCGTCTGTGGGCAAGAGCAAATCCTGGAGCCCCGGCACAGACACCTACAGACGTGAAAACGCTTAAAGGCCTACTTACCCTCTGTTAAGGATAAAACGGAGCGCGCGTTGGGAGGGCTTCCTCATTTCGTAGTTTCTCCCCCAGTCAGGGGCTACTGGGAAGAGATGTGGGGGCTTTGAGAGTATGGTCCAGAAATGAATGTGTGTGTGTGTGTGTGTGTGTGTGTGCATGCACACCTGTGTGCCCGGGCCCCCATACACAAAGAGGGGAAGAATCTCTCCACATATTAGCAGAGACTGTTCATCAGAAGGGTTAGCAAGGAGTTCCCTGTCATCATGTGTAATATCTCCCAAAATGACTTGGAAAACTTTAATTATGTTGGGCCTTATTTTCAGCTCCTGTTATCTTTTGAACTCCCGGAGAGGGGGGGATGGGTTACCTCAAAGCCTGGGCTTTTCTCTAAAGAGCCTTTGTCTTTCTGCCCAGGTATTAAGTTGGTGGCGCAACAATCATAGGTACATTCGGTTCATTTTTCCCCACCCCACCCCCACCCCTGCCCCCTCCCCCAAGCCCCATCCTGGGTCTGAATGTGGGCCTGTGTTCTCCTGGCCCACCGTCCTGGTGCCTGCACAGGGGACCGAAAGAGAATGGGCCACAGGAATGTACCCCGAACAGAGCCAAATTGTTCAAGCTGCGTGAAGAAGAAAGAGAAAACGGGAGGGAGGGGCGGAGAGGAGGGAAGAGAGGAGAAGAAAAGCTTCCCTTGTGGGTTCGATTTCTCTGGAGATGTTTGGAGGATAACACAGTAATTTTTTGTTGGGGGGGGGCACGGGGAGCCTGCACGAGCGAGCCGAGTTTTATCGGCACAGTGGCCTATACAGCAAGGTGACATTTGAGAGAACAATTGCAAGGTTGTTTGGCTACATTTGCTGCTATGAATGAGGCTTAAGAAAAGGTGTCTTTGGATTGCTACTAACAGTCATCCTCATCATTCTCTCTCTCTCTCTCTCTCTTTCTCAGTTCCCTTATGAAATAAGGGCACACAGGTAATAAACAAAGCACTATAAAAGATCAGATGGAGGTATTCTGTGGGCTCACTGCATGTCTGGAGGGAGCCTTCTGCACTCACCGCTGGTGCATTTGGCTTCCTAAGCTGCTTCAAGACTGGGGCAGGATAATACCAAACCCCTTTCTCTCTTTTTCTCCAACTCGGCTGAATTTAAGATCATGCCTTTGGGCGGCTAAGCCGCACCTGATGGCCGAGGGGCACAGGAAAGGACGGCAGGGTAGAGACCCTTGGATGTGCTCATCTGGACTTTGGATTTTGATCTTTTTTGTCAAGCCCTCCTGTCCAGGTGAGTAGCTGCCTGGGTTCAAAAGCTGCTAGTGGAATCTGGTTTTCCACCCGAGCTCTGGGAGATGCTTCAGTTGCGATGGTTATTTCTTCTCTTTTGCGTTGGTTGAGGCGCTGGTGGCGCCACGCTTCCCCCAGCGCAGTCCACCCTGGCTGTCTTTGTGCATGAGAAACGGGTTGAGCTCTGCAGAGAGATCGTCTGTGTGGGAAGCGATGGGGGAGGTGGAGTGGGCTCATGTGCTGTTAGTGGGGGATGAACAGCAACGAGTTGATGGCGAGGGGCCGGAATGGTCCTTCACCCAGATTGTGAGCTTTCTTGCCGGTCTGCTTCTTTCTGGTCGGCTCTCCGACTTCTGCTTTTGCCTCCTCTACAATTCTCCTTTGCTCTCAGTCTGTGCAATTCCAAGGGAACTGTTGGGGAGTATAAAGGGCCCTGCCTGGTTTCAAAGCCTGGAATGTTGAGCCAGTCAGCAGTGGGCACCGGCTCTGGATCTGGTTTCCTACGGTGTGTTGGTAACCAGTGCTCTTATCTAGAAAGTTCATCCACACGCAGGTGCCCGTGTCTTGAGCTCTGACAGCCTGGACCTCTAAAGTGAAAGGGGGGACCCCAGGGTTTTGGGGGCTCTGCACTTCATCAGAGCCTATTCCTGGCCCTGCAGTCTGTTCTCTTTTTCCTGGATCACAATAACCACGGCTGGAAATATAATCTAGAAACAGACTCGAATGAAACGATAACGGTTTTGCCGAGCAGTGTTCGAGGTTTAAATGGGTTTGTGACTGTGCTTGTCTTTGAACCGCGTGATATCCATACTTCAAAAATTTGCCTGACAAGGCCTGGAAAATACCCATTTTGCTTATGGACAGTGTAATTACACATCTGGCGCTTGGTTGTAAGGCATCGGGAGGAGAAAACTGCTCTCGTAGTTCTGCGTTTGCATCTGTCATTTCACCACTAAATAATGCCAACGGCGGGTGTAGCATATACATTCTGTAAGACTAGCTTCTCCTATGTTTGCACAACACATTCAACCTCAGGATTTTAGGTACTTTCCAAATGCCCCATTTTACCATTATTGTTAATGCCCGTTTCGTGAGTAGAGGAATGGAATGAGCAGGGGTTTCAATTGTCTCGCAGTTGCTGCAAAGGAAGTGTTTTTTGAATTTTAACCAAAACCTTAGACTTCTGAGAGGAGATCCAGACTGGGGTGTGTGTGTGTGTGTGTGTGTGTGTGTGTGTGTGTTTAAGCATCTTCGGTAGCACATGCACTATACGAGTTGTGTACATGCGGTGCTGTGTGCGTGGTGTGTGTGTAGAGTATAAAATATTCATACTGGAGGATATGGAGTCTTTGTCACTTGAGGAGTCAGATTCAGCCCCTGAATCTTTCAATAGTGACCTGACAGCCAGCCGTGCGGGATATGAGGCCACGATCTTAATTCGTAGGAGCGGGGTTATGCTTAATACCTCGTGAACATACTTCACAGACACGGTCCAAGTTTAACAACACATGCAGGTCTTTTCAATAACAAACAGTAGGTGCTTAAAATCTCCCTCTATTTGTTTTCACCTAGAAAACCGACTCTTTATTTGCTCGGCTTGGAGGATTTTTTTTTTCTGTGACTGTATTTCCAGAGAAGCATGGATTTCTCTAGAAGTAGCAGGGCTTTTAATATGACAGTTCTAACCTGTGCCGGGAACACAGTAGGGACTCAGTCCTTGTTGGAACTGTGAAAGAATGAATGGGCAGCTCCCTGAACTGGAGATTTTGATTAATGGTAATGGGTGCTTCTGCATTTACTCACACACATATGCAAGGCGTCTTCAAAAAGCATGAGGAAAATGCATACTATGAAAAAACTATGCATGCATTTAAAATATTTTTTGCACTAAAATAAATTTCTTTTCACTCCATTGTTCCCAGAAACGTTTTGAAGTACCCTCATGTGCTCTAAAGCATTCAGCTTTTTTTTGACTTGATTGACACATTCTTTTTAAATTTATTTTAAAAAATGTTTATTTATTTGAGAAGCTGAGATAGAGAGAGATATATAGAGATGGAGAGAGAGATATAGAGATGAAGAGAGAGAGACAGAGAGAGGTACTACTGACAGATTCACTCTACAAAGAACCCAGGCTGCAAACCTGGATCTACGCTGGTGGGAGGCTGGAGTTAGGAACCAGAACTGGGACTCGACCCCAGTTACTCTGATATGAGACGTGGGCGTCTTAACCACTACACTAAACACCCACTCCCAACAAATTCTTTCCTCAATGTCTTGATCAATTTATCAGTGATCAAAGTTCAGTTGATCAACCAATTGCTTTGTTACTATGGAAATATTTTACCAACATTTGCATTCTTCACTTTCCTTCTTTGTGTATCTGCCATCATCATCTACACTGAATCAGTATTTGACTCCACATTCTTTCTCTGAGTCCACAGCTAAAATAGGCATGCACTCAGCACATGTGCATACCAAGTCCTGGACTGGAAATTCATTTCTTCTCTTATAACTCTTGATGGGGGACTTGGAATGGTCAGTAGAGCTTGTGGTGTCACGAGGATCCAGAGGCTGGCTTGAGAGTTCTGTACTGCACACTCATCACAGGTCACAATCCATGGCTAAGGCTAAAAAGCATTTTGTCCAAACAGTGCTGGGAGAAGCAGTAGCCAATGCTGCCAGGTCCTGAACACCTGCTTTTGGGGCTTGGGACCCAGGACTCAGATATACACGTCATTCACTCCTTCTTCCTCTGCTCCCTACCCTTGTGGGGTAAGGGCAGAGCCACCCCTGGTCCCACAGTCTTCGGGAAGAATGTGGAGAAATTCTCTGGACACACAATCTTGTTTTGGGGGCTTTCAGGGACTCTGAGTGACTTGGTTTCCCAGGAGCATTTGAGAACAGACTGGTGGCTGTTACTGTTGGCTAATCATTGCATGCGTCTTTCCAAGGAGGGTTTCATGTGTGTACATGTTCCCCCTTCCCTCGACCCACAAGTCGGAGAACAATGAGACAGCTGCGTTTCTGCTCTGGTTGAAGAGCTAGGGCAGGGGCTGCTTCTGGGTGGAGAAGGTCTTTGGTGGATCACGCACCCTGTTTGATTCCTAAGCCATCGCCTAGCACCCTGAGACCACAGCATGATGATTTTGTCCAGACAATAGGGAAACGGTCACCAGCTGAATGGTTTGAACAGCAGGTATTCTGGGGTTATCAGAGCCAGTGCCCTTTGGGGGCCCTCAGAAGCGCGAGCAATGCTGGCTGGATACGAAAGTGTGGTGTGTGTGTGTGTGTGTGTTCACCTGTGCAGCATATTCTCTCCTTTTTTCTCTTGTCTGAAAATCACTCTGTAAAATCATTGTCTTCTTTAAAAAGGATGAGCTTAAACTAAAATCTGGGGTAGGATGGCAAGTGGAGCTGTCTGCAGGAGGGGAACATGCTTACCTTTCATATTAAGGTGCACTTGTCAGATCTACTGCAAGGAGTCAGAGCAGTCTCCGTGTCTGTTGGTTCTTCTGGCTGAAAATATTTAAAAATTCCTTTTGTCCCAAACATGTACAGACCTTTTTCTTCCATATTATCCCTTCAACAATACAGTATGACAACTATGCACATAGCATTTGTTTTGTAGTAGGCATTGGTATTGTGAAAGTGATCTGGAAAAGATTTAAAATCTGTGGGAGCCCGTTCTTATCTTCTATGCAGATACAACACTATTTTATTTCAGGGACTTGAGCATCTGGGCATTTTCATATTGGGGAAGATGTGAAAATGACCTCCTATGGATGTTGAGGGACAACTGGCCTTCAGCTATAGGAAGTGTTATTTTTTTAAAGATTTTATTTGTTTATTTGAGAGGCAGAGTTGAGAGAGAGAGAGAGAGAGAGAGAGAGAGGAGAGAGAGGTCTTCCATCTACTAGTTCACTTTTCAAATGGCTGCAATGGCCAGAGCTGAGTCAGTCTGAAGCCAGGAGCCTCTTCCAGGTCTCCCACGTGGGTACAGGGACCCAAGCACTTGGGGCCATCTTCTACTGCTTTCCCATGCCATAAGCAGAGAGCTGGATCAGAAGAGGAGTAGCTGGGACATGAACCGATGCCTATATGGGATGTTGGCGTCCCAGGTGGAGGTATAGCCCACTATACCACAGCACTGGCCCTGATAAAGTATTATTTAGATGAGAAGTTGTGGTGGAAATGCATGCCATAATTTAGAAAGCAAGTGCTGGCCGGCACCGCAGCTTACTAGGCTAATCCTCCGCCTGCAGCACCTGTACCCCGGGTTCTAGTCCCGGTTGGGGTGCCAGATTCTGTCTGGTTGCTCCTCTTCCAGTCCAGCTCTCTGCTGTGGCCTGGGAAGGCAGTGGAGGATGGCCCAGGTGTTTGGGCCCTGCACCCGTATGGGAGACCAGGAGGAAGCACCTGGCTCCTGGCTTCTGATCAGCACAGTGTGCCTGCCGCAGTGGCCATTTGGGGGGGTGAACCAACAGAAAGAAGACCTTTCTCTCTCTCACTGTCTAACCCTGCCTGTCAAAAAAAAAAAAAAAAAAAAAAAAAAAAAAAAAAAAAAAAAAAGCAAGTGCTCAGCTAATACTCGTGCCTAAGATATTCGACAAAAGAGCTCATCAAGGGTGCTAAGACCTGAAGGGCAGGGAAAACTGTGACAGGTGCAGCTGTCATTCCGGGTTGATTTCCTGTCCCCTCCCCGAAACAGGGCCCATGATCATTTTCAATACTCTGAGCCTGCCCCTTCTTGGTAGTGAGTTTCCATGGGGCAACCTCTTCAGTGTGAAGCCCTGAGAAAGCCAGGTCCTGGCCAAAGCACACACTGGTGCTGTCTGTGGGTTTCCCTATGTCCAATGCGGGGAAGTTGCACGTGTGTGTTTGCTCCCTGTTCAGCAGCTGCTGGGTTCAGCCATGAGGAGGCCAGTGTGGCTGGTGGATGGAGCACACCACGGGTGTCAGTTAGCAGGATGTTGTGTGCTGGCACAGAAGGTGGTAAGGTGAGAGGTGGGGGGGGGGCATTTCCCTGGCGGGTTGGGGAATGGGGCGTGTAGCTGGGGAGGGTTGGGGGGGGTGTTGGGCCACCAGCGTCTATAGCCCATGCGGAGCTGCCGATCTGAATTAGACAGAGACCCTGGGCGGAGACTGCTTCTCCCCCTTGGTCCCCAGGACCTCCCCGACCAACATTTCCAAATTAAAAAAAAAAGTGTGGAAAAATACAGTACGAGTGACAGCGCCGTCCCAGTTTCCGACAGCTCTGTTTTGACTTCACCATCAGCCAAACTGGAGCCCCGGAGTAGCCGGCTTAATTTGTCACCTTGAGTTATTAACCGTTTCCCTGCCTTGCCCAGTGGGTGTCCTTTGCTGGCTGGCTGGCTGCTGGCTCAGGGACTGTTAATCCTGCACCCTTTCTCTGGGGTTTGGGGCTCTTCCTGCAGAGCCTGGTTTTCCTCACAGAGTCAAATCTGAATTCACTTCACAGTTGCCTTCCCAGCTGTTTTTTGCCAAGGAGTAGCTGAAGCAGAAGGGTGCTGGGTACGAGCAGGAAAGAATGACTCCAGTGTCAGCTCTCGCATGGGCCATGGCGCCCTGCAGAAGTTCAATAGTTCAGTCTATTTCTCTTGGTCGAGGGCCAAAAGGCAGAGAGAGAGAGAGGCTCCTTTTTGGAACTGGGATGATGTAGAATATAGTCTATTGGGAAGTAGGCAGAGAGAGAATGCCACTATATATTTTATGTCATTAGTCTTTGTCACCTCCACTCAGCAACTTGGAGCGTCTTATTCTCTCTCCTGCCATCATCCCTTGGGTACTGCATACCTTCGACTCTCCTCTTGGTTCCTCAGGGTCTTCTCGGGCTGTGTCATATCTTCAGACCATTACCCACTGTTCCCTTTTCCTTCAAACCTTACATAGCTTCAATTCCATTCTCCCTGGAGATTTGTACTTTTAGACTACACAACTTTTACCGCAAGCAGTGAATGCAAGTTAAGGAATTCTTCGGAGAGTTCCTGGTTATACAAAAATAGTGCATTTCAAAACTAAGGTGTCTCTTAGAAACCTTTAGCTTACAGATTCTGTTTTATTTCTGTGAAGTGGAAGTTGTCTTAGGATATAAGAGCTAGTGTACTTGGATGATTTATTATTCAAAATGTCAAAATGTATACAGTAAAAACTTTTCCCCTACCAATTCAGGTCTTTCTCTGGAAACAACTGAACTTGCTACTTTTCTTTGTCTGGTTTTCCAGGATATTATATGCACATGTGAAATTGCATAATATCTATTTTTGTTTAATTTCAATAGATGCCTTATTGTTGAATTGTAAGTTTGAAGAAAACTTGCAAGGATATTTCAGAGTCCTTGTATATCTCATCACCCAATTTTCTCTTTTGTTAGCACCTCACACAAGGGTCCTCTGAAAATTCACGGGGGTGGGTATTTGTCCTGCAGTTAGGGCACCCGTGTGCCATATTGAAGTGCCGAGGTTAGGTACCTGCCTCTGCCTGCTGATTCCAGTTTCTTGCTGATGTAGACCATTGGGAGGGAGCTCTGAGAGCTCTCTGTCATCTCCTTGGGAGACCTGGATTGAGTTTCTGGTTCTTGGCTTGTTGTGGGCATCTGGGGACTGAACCAGTGGATGGGAGCCCCCCTCCACTCCCTCAAAAAAACGTTCATGGAATAACAGAATTCAAAGAGAAGTTTATTTTGGTGTAAAATAACTTTGAAATTAATGTACAGTTTTTGTACAATATGCATTTCTACCAACTATATATATAGTATATATAGATACTATATATTATATATTATAGAGTATATATCTCACCACAGTGTCAAGTACATACTTCAACGTGACTGCTCCCTGGTGATGCTAACCTTGATCGCCTGGCTGGGGTGGTGTTGGCTGAGTAACGTCTCATCCCTGTTATTCCCTAACCTTTGGGAGAGAATCACTAAGCCATAGCCCACAGACAGAGAGGTGTAAGGCTTCACCTCCTTGACGCCCTGTAATTGTTCATTTCTCATGATGTGGCAGCCCATTCTACAGGTTTTGTCTTTTTTTAGAGGTCATTCCCTATCAGTAGCTCAAGAACTTCCCCACGTATTAGCTTGCATTTTTTCTATGAATCTATTAATACAATAACGGAGTTAACTAGTCAGCTTGTGATGGGTATTTAGTTTAGTTCAAGATTTTGATCATATACATGAGGCTGAAATAAGGAATCCGGTGCACATTCAAGCATTTCCGCAAGAGAAATTCTTGAAGGATGCATGGCTACTTAAAGAGGATGCGATTTGTAACTTCATGAACTGTTGCCATATTGCTTTTGAGGGTGAACAAATTTCTACTCCTCTAGTAATGCATAATTAAAATGATACAGTGGATAGAATTTCAGGTTGTTAGAAAAGTATTTTGAAATTAGTGGACCATTCAATGCTTTGCAAATCTTAATCTGCAGCATAATAGGAGTATAGAAAAACCAATTAATTAGGTGTAGATAATTAAATGAGTCTGGAGTCCTGCCTACCTGTGGAAAACCTTGTCTGTCTCCTACCTCATTCTTAAACTTGATTTCCATTTATACCTACTCTATGGCATGTTCTCGAAACCTTCCTAGTTTCACATACAACATTCTTTTTGAGAGAGAGAGAGAGAGTCAGCCGGCGCCGCGGCTCACTAGGCTAATCCTCCGCCTTGCGGCGCCGGCATACCGGGTTGTAGTCCCAGTCGGGGCACCGGATTCTGTCCCGGTTGCCCCTCTTCCAGGCCAGCTCTCTGCTGTGGCCAGGGAGTGCAGTGGAGGATGGCCCAAGTACTTGGGCCTTGCACCCCATGGGAGACCAGGATAAGTACCTGGCTCCTGCCATCGGATCAGCGCAGCGCGCTGGCTGCGGCGGCCATTGGAGGGTGAACCAACGGAAAAAGGAAGACCTTTCTCTCTGTCTCTCTCTCTCACTGTCCACTCTGCCTGCCAAAAAAAAAATAAAAAAAAAAATAAAAAAAAAAAGAGAGAGAGAGAGAGAGAGAATGCTCCCATCCCTTGGTTTACTCCTCAAATGCCCACAACAGCAAAGGATGGGTCAGATCAAATCCAGGAACCAGGGATTCTATCCAGTTCTCCCACATGAGTGGCAGGAGCCAAGCGGTTGAGCCTTCACCTGCTGCCTCCCGGGGTCTGTGTTAGTGGCAAGTTGAAATCAGGAGCCCAACGTGGGTATTGAACCCAGACACTCTGACGTGGGATGCAGTCATCTTAACCACAAGGCCAAATGTCCACTTTTGCATGTGACGTTCTTCATTTGTTCAAGTTTCTCAAGACTTTGCAGCTGTCTATTGCCATACTAAGTCTCGTCAGTCATTGCCATGTTGAAAAATATTTGTCTTCGACGTGTCTTGTGGATATGCTAGGGAAAGGGGCCGTATCGTCTTTCCCGTGGGTCTCCCCAAAGGCTTCTGAGCCCCACGTGAAGTGAGTTCATGTTACTAGCAGAGCTGCTGGCTGCCCCTCTTCTCCTCCACACCCTCCATCACCTGCTACCAGGAAGAGCTGCCCGGGAGGAGGGAACCATTGCTATGAAGGTGTCCACCTCTCCCCGCCTTCCTGGTGCCCACATTCTTTTCCTGAGAATAACATGAGAGGGACAAATATTTTCTTTGTGGTTAAGTGACAACTTCACTGAGCAGTGAGAAATAGCTATGAAGATTGCTGGTGAGATCTGAAATCATCTGGAACTGTTGCAAATCGCAGTAGGGAAACTGTAGGCCACGAAAGGCGTGTGGTTGGTGGCTTCCCTCACTGGTTGAACTGCTGTGAATGTATTTACTGTGGCCAGTTGGCTGCCAGTCGGGAAGGCTGTCCCACCCAGCCATTCTGGCCTTAGACTCGCCGTTTTAGACGTGCGGGCTGCTGTAACAAAAATACCATGCATGGTTGGCTTGTGAAGGACAGAAATCGATTTCCTCATGGTTCTGGAGCCTGGAGAGTCCAAGATCAAAGCAGCGGCAGATCTGGTGTCCAGCGGGAGCCCACTTTTCTGTTCCTCAATGGAGCCTTGCCCCTGCGTCCTCCCATGACGGAAAGGGCGAGGAAGAGCCCTCCTGAGCCCATTCATGATCCCGTTCCTGAGGGCTCTTCCCTGCAACCCAATCACCTCTCAAAAGCCCCGTCCGTTAATACCATCACCCTGATGGCTAGGGTTCCACCATACGCATTTAGGGAAGATGCAAACATTCTGACCATAGCACTCGTCTTTTTCTGGGGTCAAATCTAAGCTGAGGCAGAAATACTCAGCTCCAATGCTCTTGTCTTTTGTCCAAGTCTCTGAAAACCTAGTCCTCCTCATACCAAGAGCATTGAGAGAAAATCTGGGGACAGAATGTCCCTCTGTCTCTCTGTCTCCACCTCCAACAACTCTTGCTTAGTGAAGCATTCTCTATTACACTTCCACTTTTTTCTTTTAAGACTTTATTTTTTTTTACTTTTTAAATTTATATAAAGGGAATAAATTTCTTGTATTTCATATATATTGTTCTGCTTTCTAATTCCCTTAGTTCATACACATTTATGTTGGTGTGGTGTTACCCCTCCAACCTATTTAAATCATGGGACTCCAAGACTGGGAAGACTGTTGGAACTCCAAGGAAAAGTCTCTTTCAGAGTCCCAGAGCTGGTTGAAGAAGCCCAGGGCTGCCTCAGACAGGTGTTTTAAGTTAGCTTCTCTTTATTACACACCCTTATTTCTTGAGGATGCAATTGTAATAGCAACAACAATGAATCTCGAGTACTTTTCTCACATCCATTATAAATAGTACAAGCTTGATACATACTGTTTCCTTGTAACACTTCTTCTAGGCCAGTGAACTATCATTTCCCCCATTTAAGCAGATGAGGACATATAGGAAATAGTGATTAAATTACTTTCCCCAAATCAAGATCATGTGACTAATAATACGAGGCAAAGCTGGGACAGTAGATTATAGAGCCTGCACCTTGCCCTTTTGTTGGGTCTTCTGTGCAACAATTCAGAGCAACGTGCATGGAACGCAGAGAGGGTATGACAAAAGCAGTCTCAACCTTGCAGAGTTTTCATGCTAACTGCAGGGTTACGACATGGGGCTTGGGTCGCCAATAAAATTACTCATTAATGTTTGCATTCTGGATAAACTAGCATACGTATGTCTAAATATCGTGTGGGACATACTCATACTAAAAGTTACCTTTTTTACTCTATAAAATATTTCACTGGAAATTTGATTTCTGATTTTTTTTTTTTTTTTTGGTATATGTATGTCCAATCATTGTGTGCGATGCATTTATCTTTAAAATCCCACTTAATAGTGCATGGATCATTCTTATTCCGAAAAATGTCCTTCAGTGTTCATCTAAAGCTCAGATTTCGCTGGGTATCCTCCTTGGTTAGAGAGCTTAGAAAACATGGAAAAGCTCAGGTACTCTGCATTCTTGCTTGTCCTCAGCCCAGGCGATCCAGTGGCCTCTTCCTCCCCCACGCCCTCCGCCCACTGCACGCACTCCGCACAAAATGCACCCCCTGTGACGCCACGGCAGCCGCTGGAGCGGCGTCCTCGGCTGCCCAGCAGTCAGCAAAGGACATTTTTCTTTCTGTCCTGGGGTGTGTCCATTAACTCCCCAGACCTCCACTCCCCTCCGGGAACACTCTTCCTCTCGGCTCTCCCCTTGCGCTCTGCCCAACCCTCCACTCCACCCCACCCCAGACGTCCGTTTTGCCAATGTCCCCACCCCGCCCACTGGCGTGCTTGCTCGGGTTTGGGTCAGGTCACTTGGTGTTCATTAGTATTCACCTAAGTCACGGAGCCCAACGGGAACGAGGCAGGAAAGTGGCCTGGCTGCGTCTTTGTCCTCGCTCTGAGATAGGCTTTCACCGGAGCTGGGGCGAGCTGCGGGGTGGGCGGCTGCCCTGCGCACACTGGCGGCAGTCACGGCCCGTGTCCTTTCTGGGATGGGGGGCGTTCCACCGGCTATTTTAAGGCCAGACTGGTGAATGTTGGGTTCCCCTTCGTTTACCTAGGCTTTCAATATTTTCCCTGGCACGCTCCAAGGTGGTCACAGAATGTGGGAAACCAGGCAAGGGAAAAAATTAATGCTGTGTGATGACGCCCCTGGTCGCCGCTGCTCCATTCCATGGAAAAGACAGGGGCTCGCTATCTGTGTCTACGGGTGTCTCCCCAAGCTTTTAGCTGTGTTGGCACCTGCTCAACTCCAGGGATGGTGGAAAAAGCAAACTGGCTGCACCCCAGCCCGCGGCCTGCCTGGTAGCCCAGCTCCACCCGTTCCTGCGGACTGTCTTTGCCCACTGTGAATGCCCCTTTATCGTCAGCGAGCGATACTGCCTTTTCGAAAATACTGTGTGGGCCTTGTGTCCCAGATGCCTGTGGCATGAGGGCTCTGCTTCCCTTTCAAGGGTGTTGGCTTAAAAACTCACCCAGAAACCTGAGAAAAAATATCTCCACTTGGCAGCTCCGGGAGCACACACCAACCGCCTAAGGTTCCTTAGTCCACTGGCCATGGATTCCACAGTGGACGCTTATTACACCGGAGGGAAGTGACTTCGATACTAAGAAGTAGGTAGCAGGGTAGTCACTGTTATCTAGAAGGCACACAGGAGCATTGCCAGCCCCCTGAAGAAGCGCACCGTGCAGATTTACTTGGTCACCTTCCATAAGCCATGGAGTCGTTTTACTGGCAAGTGCTGTGTTGACCCACAGGCATGGTTTTCTGGGTTAATATTTCATTAGAATTTATCGTGGAAATTGTGACCTCTCAAGGGTCTGAAGTGGGGTGTGTAGTTGTTGTTTTAGTGTTTCCCATAAGTCAAGCATTTATTAAATGCCCACTGTAAGCCAGACACTTGACTGATCACTTTTGCATACATTGTGAGGTTGAACCCTCCCCAAGGACACCATATGGAAAAAGCCATGGGACCTGTCTTACAGATGACAGGTTGGGTAGCTCATCCATGTCCTCCTGTCAAGGTCATCCTGGAATAATTTCTGTCCTGGGTCTTCCTTGACATTAAGTCTCCAAAAATAGGAGAATTTTTCTTTTGAGCATTTATTTGCAATCTAATTGCAACTTCACTCTCTCTGGAAAAATAGGTCATACCCAGAGTTGAGAGACCTACTTGAAGATTGTTCTTTTCTACACATTGCTAACTTAGGTCTGTTCTGAACTAAGTTCCCCCTTTTCTTTAATCCCATAGAGCAACAGATGCCTTAACCAAAAGCTGTTGTCTCTTTGTTGTACCTGGATGGAAGGTGTTGCCTAGAGAACCAGTTATCTCTTTAACTGACCTGAAGACACAGACCATCGAATGTGGTCTCCAGTTGACTTGCACTGGGCACCAGGAGGCCACAGGCAGGTTACTCGGACTATCGGTAAATCCTGGAGTCCGTGGGATGCTCCATGTGAAATTTTGTTCCTCTAAAGTAATGCCCAGCATGCAAGCTGTCAAGTGTTACCAACTGTCTACTAGGAGGAGAGCACTGGGGAAGGAGTTCATGGTCCCTGGCATTTGACTAAATCTAGGTAAAATCTTAAACATAGTTCTCATGGGTTACTTGGTCCCCGTTGGTCCCGGTCCCTTCTTTCTTCCCTCTGTCCTCAGTTGGTATTATTCTCCTTCACTGTGCTATTGAGTACTGGTTTGTCTTCATCTTGACAGCCCGAAGAGTATCGATAAGTGAAGAAAAACCTCAAGAGTTGGACTGTAGACACTTTCATTATTGGAGCAATTTAGGATTTTTAATTAAGCCCTTGCCAGCTCAAAAGACCACAGCTTCCTCATAATGGGCAGAGCTTCCCCCTGCCTGGAGGAGCTTTCAAAACACAAATGCCTAGAAAAATCTCTCATATTCCAGAAGACATCAACCCAGCACCGTGGAAAGTAAGGAAAGACAGCAAACCCTGGAACCTGCCCATCATTCTTCAGCACACACGTTTCCTTCCCTCTACAAACATTTCATCTAAGCATGTGCATGCTTCACAGGCCAGGTGGCAGTTCCTTACTTTCACTGTCTGCTTTTTCTGCAAGCTCTCCAGATGCTCTGTACGTCATGCAGCAAGGGACTTTGATTCCACGTTTCCAAAGTAACTCTTATGGGCAAAACCCCGTGCATGGTGCTCCGAAGGACCTGGGCGACGTCAAGCATAAACCAAGAAGACTCCATGACCATGGCTAGAAATTGCCAACAATTGCAAAGCAACCAACAGACCATAAAAGCCAAGACTCTGATCCTAGAACATAAGCCATATGTGCTTTTTCCAGAATGAACAAGCCATCCAAGCGTATGGACATGAATCAGAAATATACATTCTCTTGCTCATTCTGATATTCCTTCTATAATTAGTTTTTGAAGGTCTTTGAAGTTCTGAGTCTATTATTAAGGGAAAAGTCAAATGGAAAAACGTAGGCTTAATGGCCTCAAAGAGCTTATAAGAAGGTCCTTAGGTGTTGCTTATATTTTTTATTGCAAAACATGAAGTGAGTCTGTTATTTACTAGAAAGTCTTTGATTCTTTTTTTTTTTTTAAAGATTTGTTTATTTGTTTGAAAGGCAGAGTTACACAGAGAGAGAAGGAGAGGCAGAGAGAGAAAGAGGTCTTCCATCTGCTGGTTCACTCTCCAACTTGCCGCAATGGCCAGAGCTGGGCCAATCCGAAGCCAGAAGCCAGGAGCTTCTTCTGGGTCTCCTACACAGGTGCAGGGGCATAAGGACTTGGGCCATCTTCTACTGCTTTCCCAAGCCATAATACAGAGCTGGACTGGAAGTGGAGCAGCCAAGATTTGAATCAGTGCCCACCCAAACCGTTGTGATGCTGCACTGTAGGCAGCGGCTTTACCCGCTACGCCACAGCGCTGGGTCCAAAAGTCTTTGATTCTTGAAATACAAAATGTTATCATGTTCAGACAGACACTGGTCTTTTATAGCCATCCTTAGATTTCAAAACTGCAGAAATGTAGGATTGGGGTGGGGGTTGGGCCTGGCAGTTAAGATGCCTGCATCCTACCTCACAATACTTGGGTTCAAGTCTTGGTTCTGGCTCCTGTTTCCAGCTTCCTGCTGGTGCAGACCCTGGGAGGTAGCAGGTGACAGCTTAAGTAAGTTGGGTTCCTGATGCCCATGTGGGAAACCTGGACTGAATCCCTGGCTCCTGATTCTGGCTCTAACCCAGCCTTGGCCACTGCAGTTTTCTCTCCATCTGTCTCTTTCTCTGTCTGTCTGCTCTCAAATACATAAATCTATAAACACACTTAAAATAAGAAGGAAGAAAGCTTGACACTGAATTATCTGAAGCCTCTCTCTGTGATGAAATCTTCAGTTGACTGGCTGTGTGGGTGCCCAGGAAGCACTCTGTCAGGGAGTGTGTTATTTATCAAGGAAGCCCTCAGAGGTGGCTTAGCGTCAGCATAGCTTTTGTAGAACGGGAAGCTCATAGAGGGGCATGCCTGGAGGAAGGAGAAGGGTTAGAGCAGGGGAGAGAAGGGGAGTGGGGAAGTTGGAATAGTGGTAGGAATGGCAACTGGAAGAAGATTCTCTTAGCAAAACGCTCTCCAGTTCCATCCATGTTGTTGCAAATGACATTTGCTTGCTTTTTTAAGGCTAAGTATTACTCCATTATATATGTAAGGGCATTTCAAAAAGTTTATGGAAAATGGGATTAGAAAATAATCCTATCTTTTTTTGGTGTTTTTGATGTAACAAATTTTGAAATGCAAGCCTACATGGGATCTTCAAAAATTTCATAGAAAATGTGCATGCAGAACAATTAGGCATGGATTTCCTATTTATGCACTAAAATAAACTTACTTTTTATCATCTATGGATGGACACTTGGGTAGATTCCATAATGTGGCTGTGGGGAATGGGGAGATTGTGGTCAAAAGGTATAAGACCTCAATTAGGAAGGAAGAGTTGTTTTTTTTTTTTTTTACTTTGAGATATACTGCACAGATTATTGACTATACTTACCTTTGTAGTCAATAATAATGTATTGTATATTCAAAATCACAAAGAGAGTGCTTTTAAAATGTTCTCATTACAGAAAATGTCAGAATTTGAGGTGATGAGTATGATAATTGGTTTGATTGGTGCCACATTGTATTCATAAACCATAACATCATTTTGTACCCCATCAATATATTAAATTTGTCAATTTACAATTAAGTTTGCCATGATCAGTGTTTTTAGATACTATGCCTGCTGTTTTTGTTCGTGGGCCTGGAGGTGTGTTCTGGTTTTGCCAGTAGCAGAAGTAGATAGCACAATGCTTTCTTTCCCAACATGCACAAATGTCAGAAATACATACTGGGGGCGGGGTGGTTGCTGAAAACGTGATTTCTCTGGGGTGGACATTAGGCCTACAGATTAAGACATTGGCATCCCACTGATATGGGATGAGTGCCTGGGTTCAATACCCAGCTCTGGTTCCTGATGCCAGCTCCCTGCTAATGCAGGCTCTGAGAAGCAATGTGGAGGCTCAAGTGATTGGGCTTTTGCCACCCACATGAGAGACTTGGATTGAGTTCCCAGCTCTCTGTTTTGGACCTGGCTTGCTGCTGTTGTGGGCATGCCAGAAGTGAACCAGCAGGTGGGAGCTCTTTCTTTTCTCCCTATATGCAGCTGCTCCTCGTTCTGTGTCCCTTAGCTTCTCAAATAAATAAATATTATTTAAAAATATTTTAAAAATGTATAATTTCTCTGCCCCTCTCCCCACAGCAACCAACTCAGAATCCTCAGAAAAGGGGCCCAAGAAACAGTTTGAACTCCAGCCAGGCCAGTCTGAGTACTACCGGCATGAAAAGGTAATGTTTGGTATTTGGATGTGGGGCTCAGAGCAGACACAAATCGAGGTGTGGGGAACTGATAGGAAATCCTTGTAGCAGAGATACTCAGAAGGGTTAATGAGCTGTAGTAGTGTCTTCATTGGAAATATTTCACAAGAGTCTAGTAGCTTCTTTCCAGGTTGGGCAAGATCTGTACAAAGGCAAGTGGCCAGGTATGGCAGGATGGGGGAGGGGAGGCAGGTAACTGGGGTGTGGGGAGGTGGGGGTGGATTAACAGATTTGTCTTATTTCCTATTCATGAACTCTATGACATTTATTTTTATTTACTCCCAATGAAACCTTTTATTTAATGAATCAAAATTTCATAAGTACAACTTTAGGGATATAGTTATTCTTGCCACCATACCCACCCTCCCCCACACCCTCCCACCCCTCCTCCTCCTCCCTCTCCACTTCCAAGTCCCATTCTGCATTGATTCATTTTCAATTAGCTTTGTACAAGAAGACCAACTCTATACTAAGTAAAGATTTCAACAATTTGCACACACACACACACACAAACTGAGAACTGTTTGAGAACAAGTTTTACAGTTAACTCTCGTAATATAACTCATTGAGGACAGAGGTCATGCATGGGAAGTTAGTATGCAGTGACTCCTGTCATTAATTTAACAATTAACACTCTTATGTATGATGTTAGTGACCACCTGAGGCTCTTGACATGAGTTGCCTAGGCTATGGAAGCCAATTGAGTCCACAAATTCTGTCAGTATTTGGACAAGACTATAAACAAAGTGAAAGTTCACTCCTCCCTTCAGAGAAAAGTACATCCTTCTTTGATGGCCACTTCTTTCCGCTGGGGTCTCACAGAGAGCCTTCTTGTAGAGCATTTTTGCCTCAGTGTCTTGGCTTTCCATGCCTGAAATGGTCTCATGGGCTTTCCAGCCAGACCAGGATGCCTTAAGGGCTGATTCTGAAGTCAGAGTGCTACTTAAAGCGACTGTCATTCTGAGTCTTCTGTGTGGATGCCTCTCATGTTGGAACATTCTCTCCATTTTAATTCTATTATTATTACCAGACACTTGATTCTATTTATGTGATCACTCTAACAATCCTATCTATATGTTCACTTTAACAGTTAACATGGTCACTTTAACACTTAAGATGACATTTTTCCCACCTTAATTTTATCAGCTTAATGAGATTTGGGGTCCCGTGATAAGTTTTTAAACTGTACTCCTAGAAATAAGTCTGTAGGAATGTATATAGAGCTATATAGCTTTACAGTTACAAACTCCCTCATTCTTCACTTAATCCCACTCTTATTTTTATTCAGATCCATCTTAAATTGGCTTAATACACATATGATTAATTCTACATTACGAGTTCAACAAGTATTATGAAGAAAAAAAAAAACAAACAAAAAAGCCAAAACTGTTCCTCAACAATCAAGACAAGGACCTCTCAAGTCATCCCTTCTCAAAGTGTCAATATCACTTCTACAGATTTTGTTTTCGGTACGTACTCTATTAGTTCTCACAGATCAGGGAGAGCATATGGTATTTGTCCATTTGGGACTGGCTTATTTCATTGAATATGATGTTTTATAGATTCATTGATTTTGATGCAAATGATCAGATTTCATTTTATTTTACCACTGTGTAGTATTCCATAGTGTACATATCTCATAATTTATTTATCCAGTCTTTAGTTGATGGGCATTTAGGCTGATTACATGTCTTAGCTATTGTGAATTGAGATGCAGTAAACATGAGGGTGCAGATAACTCTTTCAGATGCTTATTTCATTTCCTTTGGGTGAAATCCATGGAGGGGAATGGCTGGGTCATGTGGTAGATCTATATTCATATTTCTAAGGTATCTCCATATTGTCTTCCATAGTGGCTTTATCAATTTGCTTTCCCACCAACAGTGAATTAGTCTCTTAGCGGAGTCTTTTGTTTCCCCTATATATAGAATCATGTCATCTGCAAATAGGAGATAGTTTGGATTGCTCCTTCCCAATTTGTATATCCCTTTGATTTCTTTTTCTTGCCTAATGGCTCTGGTTGAAACTTCCAAGACTATAATGAATAGCAGTGATGAGAGTGGGCATCCTTGTCTGGTTCTGGATCTCAGTGGGAATGCTTCCAACTTTCCCCCATTCAATAGGATGCTGGCTGTGAGTTTGTCATAAATTGCCTTGATTGTGTTGATGTTTTTCATTCTATACCCAATTTGCTAAGAGTTTTAATCATGAAATGGTGTTGTATTTATCAAATGCTTTCTTTGCATCTATTGAGATGATTATATGGTTTTTTTTTTCTTCAATTTGTTAATGTGATGTATCACATTGATTTGTGAATGTTGTACCATCCCTGCATACCAGCAGTAAATCCCACTTGGTCTTTCTGATGTGTTGTTGAATTCTATTGGCCAGAATTTTTTTTGAGGATTTTTACATCTATGTTCAACAGAGAGATTGGTCTGTAGTTCTCTTTTCTGTTGTATCTTTTTCAGCTTTAGGAATTAAGGTGATGCTGTCTTCATTGAAAGAATTTGGGAGGATTCTCTCTCTTTCAATTGCTTTGAATAACTTGAGAAGAGTTGGAGTTAGTTTTTCTTTAAATGTCTGGTAGAATTTAGCAGTGAAGCCATCAAGTCCTGGGCTTTTCTTTCTTGGGAGAGTCTTTATTACTAATTCAATTTCTGTCTTGGTTATAGGTCTGTTTAGGTTTTCTATGTATTCATAGCTCAATTTAGGTAGGTTGTATGTGCCCAGGAATCTATGCATTTCTTCTAGGTTTCCCAGTTCATTGGTGTATAGCTCTTTGTAGTAATTCGGATGATTGTTTTTATTTCTGTAGTGTCTGTTGTTACATTTCCTTTTTCATCTGTAATTTGGTGACTTGGATCTTCTCTCTCCTTTTTTTTTGGGTTAGTTGGGCCAAAGGTATGTCAATTTAGTTTTTTTTTTTTTTTTAATAAACCAACTCTTCATTTTGCTGGTCTTTTGTATTTTTTTGTTTTGATTTTGTTGATTTCTTCTCTAATTTTAATGATTTATTTTCTTCTACTAGTTTTGGGTTTGGTTTGCTGTTTTTTTTTTCTAGATCCTTGAGATACATCAATAGCTCATTTATTTGATACCTTTCCAATTTCTTGATGTAGGCACCAATTGCTATAAACTTTCCTTTTAACACTGCTTTTTTGTCTCCCATAAGTTTTGATATGTTGCATTGTCATCTTCAATTGTTTCCAGGAATTTTTTTATTTCTCTTTTAATTTCTTCTATGACCCACTGTTTATTCAGGAGCATGTTGTTCAGTCTCAATGTGTTTGCGTATGTTCAAAAGATTCCTGAGTTGCTGATTTCCAGCTCCATTGCATTGTGGTCTGAGAAAGTGCATGGAATGATTTAGATTTTTTTAAATCTGCTGAGACTTGCTTTATGGCTTAGTATGTGGTCACTCCTAGAGAAATTTCCATGCACTGGAGAGAAGAATGTATATTCTGTAATTGTAGTATGACAAGTTCTGAAGATATCTGTTAGGTCCATTTGATCTATAGTGGTGATTAACTCTGTTGTTTCCTTGCTGATTTTCCATCTGATTGATCTGTCCACTGCTGAAAGTTAGATATTGAAGTCCCCCATTATTATTTTATTTGAGTCTATGTCTTCCTTTAGATCTCTTAACATTTCTTCTAAATAGCCAGATGCTGTGTAATTAGCTGCATATATGTTTGTAATAGTGATATCTTTCTTAAACATTGCATAGTGTCCTTCTTTGTCTCTTTTAACAGTTTTTGTGTTAAGGTCTATTTTGTCGGATATTAGGATGGCTATACCAGCTCTTTTATGGTTTATGTTAGCGTGGATTATCTTTTCTCATCCTTTCAGTTACAGTCTACTTGCATCTTTGTTGGTGAGGTGTGTTTCTTATAGGCAGAAAATACGTGCATTTTGTTTTTTAATCCATTCAGCCAGTCTGTGTCTTTTAACTTGAGAGTTGAGGCCATTTACGTTCAAGGTGACTATTGATGAGTAATGGCTTTGCCCTGTCATTTTTCCAAAAAATATTCCTATTCTTTACTTTGGATTTCCTTTGTACTTTCACTGGGGAGATTTTCTTGCTTTACTTTCTTTCACAGTGATGACCATGTTTCTGTGTTTCTGTGTGTAACACATCCTTAAGCATCTTTTGCAGGGCTGGATGGGTGATGACAAATTCTTTCCATTTATGTTTGGTATGGAAGGTCTTTATTTCACCTTCACTCATAAATGAGAGCTTTGTGGGGTATAGTATTCTGGTCTGACTTTTTTTTTTTTTTCTCTTACGACTTGGAATATATCTTGCCATTCTCTCCTAGCCTGTAGGGTTTCTAATGAAAATTCTATTGTGAGTCTATTTGGAAATCCTCTGAAAGCAATCTGTTGTTTATCTTGTGCACGTTTTAGAATCTTTTCTTTATGTTTTACTGTGGTGAGTTTGACTACAATGTGTCATGGTGAACATCTTTTCTAGTCTTGTCTAATAGGGGTTCTATGTGCTGTCTGTACTTGGATGTCCCTTTCTTTCTCCAAATTAGGAAAGTTTTCTGTTATTATTTCACTTAAAAGGCCTTATAATCCTTTCTCTCTTACCATGCTTTCAGGAACTCCTAAAACCTGTATGTTGGGTCATTTGATAGTAGCCTGTAGATTACCAACAGTGTTTTTAGTTTTATAATTTCCTCTTCTTGTTTTTGGTCTGACTGTATAATTTCCTGTGCTTTCTCTTCTATGTTGGATATTCTTTCTTCTACTTCACTGTTAATGTTGTTAAGACTTTCCACTGCATTTTTTATTTCATTTTTATTTCTCTTTAATATTTGAATTTTGTGGGTCAAATTTTCTTTCATTTCATGTATGGATTTCAGTAGTTCATGCATTTGCTTCTGATTACTTCTATGGAATCTTCTATGGATCAATTTTTTGAATTCCATTTCTGGCATTTCTTCAACCTCATCATCTTCACAATCTAGTATTAAATGTTGTGTTCTTTTGGGGGCATCATGTTGTCTTCCTCATTCTTGTTTCTTGAATTAGTGCATTTGTTAGTCGACATTTGTAGAGATACTCATCAGTTTATTTATTTATTTATTTATTTATTTATTTTTGCTGTGGCAGCTTTTATCTTTGTACTATGCCTCTGCAGATTAGGGAAGTATCTGCTTTCAGTGATTATCTAGAGGTGTGTGGTGGTTGTGGCTAGGGAGCTTTGTTCAGTTCTGGAGGTTGAAGGGTGTGTCTAAGGTGACACACCCAGGTTTGGTGTGGTAAATCTGCTTGTTTTTTGGTCATGGGAAGGTTTATTCTACTCAGCTGAGCTCCTCTCCTCAAAGGAGACAAGTGCCTGAGTTCTAGTCCCAGTGGGTATAATATTTGTACGCTCTGCTACAAGGACCACACAAAGAATTGGTGCAGTCCTCAGTGTAAGTTCAGATTCCCCAGCAATGTCCCTCACCAGGTAACCAGGGTGCCCTGAGTATGTGCAGTCTCTCACAGCGACTTCCCAAAGTCCCAGCCACACTGTGATTCCTCCCACACAGCCTTAGTTTTTTCACAGTCCTGGCACACAAGCCTCTTCCAGTAACAAGCACCCAGCCCCCTGTTAGTTCTTACCACCAGAGTCAGGAGTCTACTTGGCTAGTTGCTGGGCATGGACATGAGCTGGCACAGCAGTTACATATGTCCAAAATGGCGCCTGCTCTATTGGCTTGTTACAGGATGCCATTGCAAGGTGACTGGGGAGGAAATATTCCCCTCTATTTTTTCCCTCTAGTTTGTCAGGTACACTATCCTGCATGGGGCTCCAAGCCAGGCTCCCTCTAGGCTCTTGCTGCAGCTTTATCATCAGTGGTTTGGGCTAAAGCAGTCTGATCTCATCTCACTGTTCAACGCTGGTGCGGAAGTTCTTTGCTGCTGGGGTCCTGAGTTGTGGGTGTCCATGCCCTCCATGTAGGTCACTGTGTCCCTCTAATTTGCGTAGAGTTTCCTCTGCTGTTTTCTCCTTAACTCTTCTCTGAGACTGCACTCTCTCCACTTTTTAAAAACTATCTTCTCATAGACTAGAGCAGTAAGCTCCCTCCATACTCCTCCACCTTGAAAGCTGCCCTCTCTATGATCTTATAACTATGTATTACTCTCAACACGCTCCTCCTTATGCTAATCACATCAACCACTAATTATGGAACCTTTGGTGTGTGCCTAGCACCCAGTTATGTGGGTCTGATTCACAGACACTATTATCTCTATTTCTCCTAATAGTGTTATAGGGTAGGGAGTTTCTTATTCCTCCATTGCAGATGTGAAAGCCAGGATTAAGTGGTGTGCTCCAATTCACCCATTTCATCTGGACTGGAGTTCAAGTTCATGAGATTCCAAGAGGGTAATCTTTGCAAACACAGGGCACAGACTTTAAAGGGGGAAATAGCAAAAGTCACAGGAGAAGCAGGGCCCAATGTGGAATGTCCACTTACACACATTTCTCTTGAAGCAAAGGAAACCGTATTTTAGCACAGAATGTTTGTATTTGTTCTAAAGATAAAAACAGGAGATACAGACACTTTAGATGGTCAACAGCCACTCCTTAACCCCCACAAGCTTTGTTTTGCTTTCCTGTGAGCATTTATCTGTCTTCAAAGTTTGAGGTTCTTGCACTCCACTCACCTATGTTCACCTCTTATTTTGCTCAGGTAACACCAGACATGCAGTGGGAAACATGCATACCTTCAAAACAACATGGTATCAGAAACACTGACAGCAAACATCTTAAGAATATGCAGGAACAGTTTGGGCAAGGGAATACCTTCTGCTGAAAAATTCTCCTTCTTGATTATCTTTTTCCTTCCTTCCTCAGGTGAAGGTGGTGCAACTCTGGACATCTCCAAGAGCAACTGCCACAGTCAGCTTTAGGGGACTTCTGACAGCCGGAGGAGCGATGCCAGGGTGGGAATCGGCAGCATCTTCTGAACTGGGAGGCTGTGGCAGAATAGAGTGCGTTGTTTCCACCAATGAACATAAGCCTTCACAGGAGATGATTTAACTGTGGTCGGCTTAATGGCCTTACTTCTTTCCTGCTCTTGCTTTGAAAGGATGCAGAAATATGGCAGCTGTTTCAGGGATTCCATGGGAAAGAGGAGCTGTCACCATAGCAAGGTGATACTGCTGTTGATAATGGTTTTGATGACATTACTAATAACATCGAGCCTTTATGAAACAAGTACTATATGCCAAACCCCAGAGAAGTGATTGTCAACCAGGAGTGCCTTTACCCTACAGGGCACACATGGAAAGGTTTGGAGATTTTTTTTATCTTAATGATGGAGATGGTAATGGGAAGCCACGGATGCTGCTACATATGCTGCAGTGTTCAGGACAAGACCCATTCTGCCCCCAACCCCCATTAAAGAATTGTCTCACCCAAAATGTCATTAGTTTTAAGGATTCATAATTGTGCATTTGAGGCATTTAAGCGTATTTCAAAAAAATCTATTTATTTGAAAATGAGGGTGGAGTTGGGAGATGGAGAGAAAAACAGAAATCTCCCATCTGCTGGTTCACTTATTAAATGCCCACAACATCCAGGGCTGGACCAGACCAAATCCAGGAGCTTTGAACTCAATCCATGTCTCTCTTGAGTAGCAGGGAGCCAACCATTGAGCCATCACCTGATGCCTTCCAGGGTGTGCAACAGGAAGCTGGAATTGGATGAAGCCAGGCATTGTGACAGGGGTTGCAGGCATCCCAAGAGGTGACTTAACCACTAGCCATGTGCTCACCTCTTTGACACAAGTTTAACCTTCAAATGGCCTTGGAGGCATACAGTATTATCATCTCCACTTTATAATGATGACATTTAAGTGTAAAGGAACAAGCTCCAGCTGTTTCAACCTTCAAACACTCTCAGGGTTCTTCCTTGCTTCCTTGAGACAACTTTGGTCCCCCTCTGATTATTGTGGAACATCTGGATTTGTTCAGTGGCTGGGAAGTGGTTCCTTCCAACATCAGCATGGCAGTTATTCAGCTCAACCCAAGCGACCCCCATTCCTTTCTGGGGTGATGCTGGCTAACAGCTGGTGGCTGGAGCAAGGGGAGAAGACATTATACAGTGTCTACAAAAGTTATGAAAAGTTGACTTAGCAGCTAAGATAAGCAACCAGCAAGATAGAGTGAGAATCT
Source organism: Oryctolagus cuniculus (assembly GCF_051225735.1). Taxonomy (NCBI): domain Eukaryota; kingdom Metazoa; phylum Chordata; class Mammalia; order Lagomorpha; family Leporidae; genus Oryctolagus; species Oryctolagus cuniculus. The sequence continues at coordinate 7,773,578 of NC_142883.1, forward strand.
ATACTGATAGGAAAATGTCTCCTAAGCATAGTTTCTGGAGTTTTCCCTCACGTGCTCTGTTCTTTGTTCCAGTCCTCTGATAGTGGTGTGGCATGTGCCGTCGGGAAGACAGAAGCCCCCATGCCATGAAAGTCAGATCAGAAGGCAATCTCCAGGCTGCAACCTTGTATAGAATTAGGTCATTGGATTCCCAGAGTGTGGAGTCCTTTGGAAGACAACTTCTGTTTTTCTTTATTTCCCTTTTGATAAATGCCAAGCTCCTTGTCAAAATATTTATGACTAGAGACAGCAAGATCAGACATTTTCTTTTGAATCATTTCTCTTGGATGTTCTGACTACTTCTTGTCTCTTTTTTTCCTCATCTCATTTTCTCCAACTTTTTAAAGTTCTTATTTCCACATGTTTCTGACATGTTATAAGACTTCTCATCACCCCTGTAAAATAGAGGTAAGGGAGAGACGAGAATTGTCTAAATAATTAAGAGGTCTACCCTCTTGGGAAATTTGTGTGGTTGGGGCAAATGAAAGCAAAGACCTCTTTAATGTGGCGAAGGCCAACTTAAAAGTCTTTTGTAAAGGTTTTAAGTTAATTTATTTATTGACAGAGAGACAAAAGAGAGAAAAAGTGAGAGAGCGCACTCCCATCTTCTGGTTCACTCTACAAAAGCCTGCAATGGTGGATCGAGGCACCACTGTGACCCAGTGCATAGAGCTGCTGTCTGCAGTGTCGGCATCCCATATGAGTGCCAGTTCTAGTCCCGGCTGCTCCTCTTCCAACCCAGCTCTCTGCTATGACCTGGGAAAGCAGTAGAAGATGGCCCAAGTCCTTGGGCCCCTGCACCCTCATGGGAGACCTGGAAGCAGCTCCTGGCTCCTGGCTCCTGGTTTCAGATTGGCCCAGCTCTGGCCATTGCCACCATTTGGAGAGAGAACCAGCAAATGGGACACCTCTCTCTCTCTCTCTTTCTCTCTCTCTCTCTCTTTCTGCCTCTGCTTCTCTGTAAATTTCAAATAAAGAAATTAATCTTAAAAAAAAAAACCTGCAATGGTTGGGGCTGGCCTGAGTCACCTGGGAGTGGGACACTCAGTCCAGGTCTCCCCCTTGGGTGGCAGGGACCCAGCTGCTCAGGTCATCACTGTTCCTCCGAGGGTGCACATTAGCAGGAAACAGGAACCAGGAGTGAGTGATGGCTGGAACACAGGCACTTCGCCGTGAGTTAGGTGTCCGACCTTCATCTTAACCACTAACCCAAATGCCTGCTCTCGAAAGTTTGAAAGATATAAATTGAGTACAACTTCAAATATTTTTCCCTAACAATTTTCAAAAATCTTCTGTCCTAATCAGTTGTATGCTTTGTTTTATTTCTGGTGCATATTTAAATATTATGATTTAAATTAGATGAATCCAATGAAAGTCAAAATACAGGTTAACAAACGTGGTTAATCATGAATTTGGGGCAAAGCCGTGTGTTATGAGCTATGACAGGCATTGAGATGAATATGTTATATTCATCTGTTCTGGAGGAACATGCCATTTTTCTGGGCAAAATGAATAAAAGTGAGGCTAATTCAAAGAGTTTATGGAAAAATGGAATTAAAAGATAAGTTTATTTTGGTGAAAAATTTTTGAAATTTATGCAGTATTTTTCACAATACAAAATTTCCATGAACTTTATAAAGATCCTTTCTCTGCATGGATTTCAATCTTTTTTGCACCAAAAGAAATGTAACTTTAAAAAAAGAAATTTATTTATTTACTTGAAAGGCAGAATTAGAGAGAGAGAGGGAAGGAGGGAGAGAGAGAGAGAGAGAGAGGGAGAGAGAGAAAGATTTTCCATCTGCTGGTTTACTTCCCAAATGGCTGTAATAGTCAGGGCTGTACCAGATGGAGGCCAGGAGCCTGGAACTCCATCTGGGTATTCCAAGTGGGTGGTAGGGGCTCACATACTTGGGCCATCTCCTGCTGCTTTCCCAGGATCATTGTCAGGAAGTTGGATCAGACATGGAGCAGCTGGGAGTTGAACTGGCATCCATATAGGATGCTGGCATTGCAATTGGTAGTTTAGCCTGCTATGCCACAACACTGCCCCCAAGAAACTTATCTTTTAACTCTATTTCCCATGAACTTTTGGAAATATCCTTGTAGACATCGAATTGCCAGGATAATAAGTGTGTAGGTTATTGATTGCTCTGTAACAAAAGCTAGCAGCTCAGATGATACCTATATACCATCTCCCACTTTCTGTGTCAGGATTCCGGCCATGGCTTAACTGGGCCATGTGTTTCAAGGTCTCTCGCAAGATTGCGATCGAGGTGTTGAATGAGGGTCTGTGGTCCCATCTGAAGCCACACTAGAGAAAGGATTCTCTGTGCAGCTCCTCCGTGGCATTGTTGATGGGACTTATCTCAGTGATGGCTGTTGGATCGAGGGTCTCAGTTCTTACCAGCTGTTGGTTGCAGGTCACTCTCAGTCCCTTGCCACCTAGGCCTCTGCAACAAGACTTCTGGCTCCATCAAAACATGCCAGCTGAGAGGGCAATGGCGAGAGTCTGCAGACAAGACAGAGTTATACATCTTTGTAAAAGTGAATTTTGGAAATTACAACCCTTGTCCCAACCACTAGGTCCAGCCCACATTCAGTTTCGCTGGGAGCTAGATTGGAACCTGTGTGTCACATAAGGTTTAAAGAATCATTCAAGGGCAGCTCAAAGAAGCCGTGATTCTATGAAAGCATGGAATGATAAAGAAATCTTAAAAATAAGATTTTTAAAATTTATTTATTTTGATAGGCATAGTTAGACAGTGAGAGAGAGAGAGACAGAGAGAAAAGTCTTCCTTCTGTTGGTTCACCCCCAAAATGGCCGCTACGGCTGGTGTGCTGCGCTGATCCGAAGCCAGGAGCCAGGTGCTTCCTCCTGGTCTCCCATACGGGTGCAGGGCCTAAGCACTTGGGCCATCCTCCACTGCCTTCCTGGGCCACAGCAGAGAACTGGACTGGAAGAGGAGCAACTGGGACAGAATCCGGCGCTCTAACTGGGACTAGAACCTGGGGTACCGGAGCCTCAGGTGGAGGATTAGCTTAGTGAGCCACGGTGCCAGCCAAAATCTTATTTTTAAAATGAGGTATTCTCTGGCTATATTGATACTTGACTGGTGTAGAGATTTTTGGCATCTACTCCTTGATTTATATATACCTGGTTATGCTCTAGAAAAATTGCAAGTCTACAGGAATTGTGATCGCAATCTTAGGTACTACTTCACGTATTGTGTCCTGAATCATGTTGAAATATGAGCCTCAACAGAATTCCAAAGTCACATTTATGATTGTTCTATTCTATTTCTGCCTTGCTGAAATTTCTGTAGTCATAAGTTCAATTAGTAGTTTGCATAGTCACTCATTTTAAGAATCAAGTAATGCCAGATAGCAAAACTCAAAAATGAATTAACTTTGAGGAACTAGACAATGAAACTCAAAAATGATAAGATTTACTTTTGAGGCCCTCTCCTCTGTACAGACCAGGAGTCAGCACCTGTGTCGTATGGGGTACAGGTGGGGTGTTTCAATCTGCCTCCACCAATGTGTTTCTCAAGAGATAAAAAATGATTTTACGTTTCTTTCTTTTTTAAAAAAGATTTATTTATTCATTTTGAAAGAGTTAGAGAGCGAGAGAGAGATCTTCCATCTGCTGGTTCACTCCCCAGGTGGTTGCAACGGCTAGCACTGGGCCAGCCTGAAGCCAGGAGTCAGGAGTCAGGAGTCAGGAGCATCATCTGGGTCTCCCACATGGGTGTCAGGGGCCCAAACACCGGGGCCATATACTGTTTCTTTTCCCAGGCCATCAGCAGGGAGGTAGACTTGAAGTGGAGCAACCACGACCCAAACTGTCACTTGTATGGGATGCTGGCGTTGCAGCTAGTGGCATTACCTGCTTTGCCACAACGAATGCTGGACCTGCATTTCTTTTACTGTTTGAAAAACGAAGAGTACTTTGTGAGCTATGAAAGTAATCTAGAATTAAGATTGCAACATCTAAACTATTACTGGAGCACAGCCATGCCTATCTGTTCACATATTGTCTACTGTAGCCTGCGTGTTTGTATCGTCCCAGATTTATGTGTTGAAGTCTAACCCCCAATGTGATCCTGCTTTGGAAGGCTGATGAGGATGGAGTCCTCATGACTGAGATCAGTGCTCTTATCAAAGAGAACCTGGGAGCTCTTGCTTCTGTCCCTCCATGTGAGGACACAGCAAGAGACAGTCATCTCGGAACCAGGACATGGAATCTGCTGGTGTTGTGACGTGGACTGTTGCTTATCAGTCTGTGGAATTCTAGGCAGCCCACGTGGAGTAAGGAGCAGTGTGTGGCTGCTTTTGCTAAAAGGACAGAGTGATTGCTGCAGAAATCGTGTAGTCCACAAAACCTAAACTATTTATTTGATCTGTTGAGAGAACGTGTGCCCACTTTTGCCTGGAAGAAGATGAACATACAAACAAGTGATTGTTGCACTGTGATAAGTGACACATGAGACTTATACACGGGGAACATGCAGAGCCCAGAATGGGAGTTTGCAAGCTTTGCAGAGGGTTCCTGGAGGATACACAGGAGTCTTCCCAGAATGGGAGGAGAAAAGAGAGGAAGTCTATTTCAAGGGCCCTTAAATTGGCACCTGCCAACTCCTGAGAGTGAAAGGGTCTCCCTATACCTGTGTCTATGTATGCATAGGTATCCCTAGGGAGAGGATTCATCTCTTTCCATAGTTTTCAACAGCTTAAGAGCCACAAAGGTGCTACAGAGAGTCACACACTTACAGGGATCAGCAGTGAGATCCATGGGAACACAAAGCAGATGTCTGTGGGTGCACAGGAAAATGACTCAGGACCTGGATGGAGCGGAGGTCCGAGGCTGGCTCCGTATAGCACAAGGATACTGCACAGAATCCAGTTAAGCAGACTTGGTCTTTACTCTCCAGCAGACTCTCCATCAGAGGCATCTCGTGAATAATAGGCAAGAGGAACGCAGCCAGGGCGGGTGAAGCTGCCGTCTGCGACGCCTGCATCCCATACTGACTGGTTCAAGTTCCAGCTCCCATCCAGCTCCCTGCTAATGCACTTGGGAAGGCATTCGAGTATGGTCCGTATGATTGGGACCCTGCCACCCATGTGGGAGACCTGGATGGAGCTCTGGGCTCCTGGCTTTAGCCTGGCTCAGCCCTGGCTGCTGTGGTCATCTGGAGAATGAGCCTGTGAATGGAAAATTTATCTTCTCTCTCTCTCTGTCACTGCCTTTCAAATAAATAAATAGATATTAAAAGAAAAAAGGAGCAGAAAGCAGTCAAATCCAGAGAGGTGGTGGGCTGGCAATTCATCTTGTGAAGGCTGGAACTCTTGGCCAGATGACCAAGTCTCTAATCAGTCCTTGATCAAATCCCATTCCTTATCCCCTTCCAACTAAGACACAGCATTGACTGAGTCTGGCCAAACAGCCAGAGGCCGGCACACAACCCAGCGCCCTCCTTGAGACCACTGTCTTTGTACTTGACGTACTGTGGAGCAGAAAACAACACAGATCCCCCAGCAGTGGGCAAGCCAGATCCTGGGACTGGGAAAAGGAGGCTCTGGACTTTAGGTGTGTGGGGAAGTGGGGCAGGGAGGTAATGGTTTTCACTGGATTCCCTTTTATATTTTATTTAGATTAAGTTCTGCTCAGCAGGGCGATTTCTTAATGAGAGTAGCCCAGCCAGGCAGACCTGCAGCTCAGCCCCCTGTGCTGCCTTCTAGGGTTTCACGAGGGACCTTGTCCTGTCTTATTTCCTGAGCTCCAGTATTTGAATAGTATGCAGTGGATTTCAATGGGAGGAAAAGACATGTAATTTAATCATCTTTATTAGATTTGGCCGGTGGATGGGGACAGGAGGAGGAAGGAGGAGAGACGTGGGTTCCCTCTTTGTTAATTTTGTTTCTTTTTCTCTAACTTTTCTTCCAGTGGTCAAAACAAAGGAGAATCAATGACCCCCAAATCTTCTTCCTTGTCTGTGTTTTTTTTTTTTTTAAACAAAAGAGCTAAATGAGAACATTAAGCCCGAAAGGGACTTGTGTTCATTGCATATATGTGTGCAAATTCTGCGATTCCTCCCTCAGTGACCTGGGTTCTGAGAGTGAGTGTCCTGCAGCTTTTCTGTCCCCTCCATCACTCCAGAAGTTGTAGACTTAGCTCAGCAAAGCCTCAAAAAACAGAGGAAAGCGAAGCACAAATGATCCGTGGTGCATATTTTTAAAGCCAGGCTATGCATTGGCATCATTTCTCCCACCCCTCAGGGGAGAAAAACAACCTGTAGAAGCAGAGAAAGATGAGGAACCAGTGCAGGATCCCAGAGAGAGAGAGGAGGGAAGGTTTGTCCTGTTGCTGTCCTGGGAATGTCTGTCCAGGGATGGGATGGGAGGCTCAGAGGGATGTATAAGAGCTAACAGTCCCCAGGATGTTTCGGGGGAAATCTACTGGGGATTTTCAAGAACGAAATCAGCATGGCTCATCCAAAAGAAAAGGAAAAGAAAGAATTGTGTGCAGAGTCTCCCAGTTGTCCTGCTGAGTGCATGTGTGTGCACATATGTACACACGTGCTGTGCACGTATGTACACACATGTACATGCAGACATGCACACACACACACATACCCTGCAGCCTGTAATCCCCCTCACGCCCCTATCCTGTTGATCTTTCCTCACTTAAAAATTATCGGCAAAGAATTTATTCATTTGGGAAGGTTCCAGGCACTACATTTATGCTCAGTTCAAATGAAATGGGATCCAGACTTTTCAAGCCGTGCTGTTTCACAGATAAAACACCAAGGCAGAACCTCGTTATCTGGAGACGTGGCCCTTTCTTTTTCCTTCTTTTTGCCTTTTGTTTCTCAGCAACTTAACGCTTGTTTGGAACGTCTCAGAACAGGGGCAGGACATTTTTCTCAGCACCTATTTCAGGAGGGTTTTTGGTTCAGAATAACAAATTTGCCTCTAAATAGATGAAAGAGTTCTCAAAAAGCTAAGAAAGACACTTCTAGTAATGGACCCTATAGGCTGATCTCAATCCACTCATTGTTAAAAATGCTTGGTCTAATAGTCTCATTTGTGTGCCAAGTATCTTTATTAAATCATTATATTAACACAGGAAAAAAACATCCCATTACAATGAGTTTCTCTGTAGGATCAAAAGTTGTCCATGGTTTTGCTGATGGCCTTCTTACTCTGAAATGTGAAAAGTGGAGGCTAAATCTCTCAAAAGTCATCGCACTATGGCTGGAGGGGTAAGCGTGTCCTGTGCAGGCAAAGGCTGAATTTTTCCGAAGGTCACAGTCTCTAGACAAAAAGAAAACCGTGACAAAGAAGTCCTTTGATCCACCCATGGAAATGAATTCTTGGCAACACTGTCCTAGGAGTTCACCTATAGAACCACAATGAGGCTGTGATGTCTGTGTTGACTTAAAGAAAACCAGGGGCCAATTCCAAGGCAACTGGCGTTGGTGAATCCAGGGTTGTGGGCGGTAAAAACACTTAAAAAAGTCAGGAGAAGCACACTTTGGTGTGTTTGTATATTAGATTTTGAACCTGAACTAAACACACGCACACACACGCACACATGTATGCACACGCACATACACACAACCACACGTTTTGATTGTGAAATCAATCCATGCTCATTAGAGAAGGAAACATCACTCCAGACCCCACCGCTGAGAAAGCACATTTATTCTGGCCTCATGAAGTTGCTCTCTGCCTTCACATTGAAGAGAGTTTGAAGTTCTGGGTTAGAGTGTGGTCTGGAGGCGTGGGTCCTGAGGGACACCACGCAGAAGTCGAAAGAGAGGCAATAGAACTCAGAGGGTCCAGCACTGTGGCTGTTACAGAGACCTGGGGGACCGGGTCGGTCAGGCGAGGGTGGTCACTCAGAGGGTCCGAATGGAGCTTTGGACCCGTGTGACTCTGCAAGACAAGATCTTGGGTAGCGCCAACATATAGCAGCAGATTTGGGAGGGATGTGGCTGACAATGGGGAGGTGAAGGGGAGCATGTCAAATGCTCAGCCTTATAGACACATTGGAAATCCTTTGGCCCAGGTGCCCCCCGCACCCACGTGGGAGACCTGGATGAAGCTCCAGACTCCAGGTTTTGTCCTGGCCCAGCCCCAGCTGTTGTGGCCATTTGTGGAGTGAACCAACAGATGGAAGATCTCTCTCTCTCTCTCTCTCTCTCTCTCTCTGTCTCTCCCTCTTTCTCTCTGCAACTCTTTCAAATATATAAATAAATCTGAAAAAAAAAGCTAAGAAAATTCTTCAGCTTTGCAAGGATTATTGATCTAAATTGCCTTACTTGCTTGTTCCAGATGCCTGAGCACCTGGCGTGGTTACTGAGTACCTGCCACATTAAAATTAAACATTTGTGAATCCAGACTGATTTTTCTCTTGTTGTTTTGATTGTACTGGTGATGCACTCACAGCCTGATGGTCTTTGAGGTCTGGCTTAGATTAGCCCCTGGCTGAGAGACCCACACTAATTTCATGAGTGAAATTATGCCTGCCTCTGATTGGGTTCTGCTCCTCACAGGGGCTTTTTCTGAGTTGGTTTACTCCAATAGAGGCAATAGTTGTGATGAGCCTTCTATACGTTCTTGTCTCAGGATCCTCATGACACACATTCGAGAGATAACTGGCCAGGATTAGGGGTATGATCTGTGACCCTGAAACACAGCAAAATTAATTGGCAGTGAAGGGGCTGATGCCACGAAAATCTCAAGTACCGTAAGTACTCTAATATATGACATCCCTCGCCCCACTACTGTGGATATGCACCTGTCTCCCAGCCATAAAGGTCCTCCCAATAAAGGAATCAAAAAGGAAGAGACAAATAAAACTTCTTCTAAGCACTAAGGCTCTCGCTTGGGGTCTCACCCGGCCATAGGCTTCAGAGTAGAGGTGTACATGTTGGCTTAGGAACTCGAGATTGACTGCCATTTGCTTTCAGTCTGCAGAGGTTGGTAAAGGGTAAACGACCTGTCTCGCTTAATGCTGACAGAATAAACCGCGGTGTAGTTCCAGATGGGTGGGCGAGTGAGTGACTCCCCCTTTAAACAGCAGAAGCCCCAGGTTTGGGGTTCACATTGCTGCTTGACCTTAGGAGCAGGCAGAGAACGAGTGTACTGAAAACAAACCGATTCTAAGCAAGTTTGAAAATACAGAAGGGCTTTTCCTCCAGCACCCCTGAATAGTATTTATCGGCAGAAAGGAGAACGTGCCATAGCTTGTCTTTGATGCCATCCTCACGCGTCAAGATTCCCAAGTTTCCAGGAAAGCCATTTGTGTGATTGTGCACCCGGGGCGGTGGGCTTTGTCCAGGGAAGCTGGGACGCTCACCAGCCCACCTCCACCTCATTCTTTCTGAGCTGTGACGCCACGGGAGGCTGGAGGGCTGGAGATTGCGAGCAGGAAGAGGGGGAAGTGAGCAGGGCCTGATGCCCGGGAGGGCTCCGGGAGAGTAACCAATTCCTCCAGCGGGGGCAGGTGGACGCGTCCAGGGTCATTATGGGGCAACCTGGGAAGGCAAGGGAGGAAAGAGGTTTCCGGAAGTCTCCCGCACTCCCTCCTGCCTGCTTCCCTCCTTCCCCTAGTGGTTGATTGCAAGGAGTAGCGGAAGGAAGGATGTATCAAACCCCAAGAAGAAAGAACCCCTGCCAGCTGCCCCCCACTCCCCCCTGCGACCCTGGCTGCAGTAGTGTGGCCGTGGTGTGTTGCGCATTAGCAGCAGCCAGGGCAGGGGGCAAATCAGATTCTGAAAAGGCTGTTTTCTTTAGCACTGAGAGCTGACTGGAGGCGCAGGTTCTATATCAAAGGAAAGGCGGATCGAGTCCCTAGCAATATGACATCAGCTCCTGGCCTGGTGTGTGTGTGCGTGTGCATGTGCGCGTGCGTGTGTGTGTGTGTTGGGGGGGAATTTACAGTCCCAAAAGGTGTCAGTCAAACCCCGTATGAATTTCTAGATCTCATGTCTGTGGCCTTTCTTCTGAGTAAATATGCAAACAAATTACAATTAGAACAGGGGAAGCCTGGGTAACTGGGAGGAACCAACAATTTCCACGTGGTTAGTTTTACTACGTGGAATCCCTGCTACAGAGGGTTTTTTTTTAAAGTATATTTTGTTTATTTGAAAGGCAGAAGGAGAGAGAGAGGGTGAAGGAGGAAGAGAGAGAGAGAGAGAATGAATGAGACCTTCCATCCCCTGGGTCACTCCTCAAATGCCTGCAAGAGACAGGACTGGGCCAGGCTGAAGCCAGGAACACAGAACTCAATCTGAGTCACTCCCGGGGTATGCACCAGCATGAAGCTGGATTGGAAGTAGAGGTGGGACTTGGTCCCAGGCACTCTAACTAGTGGCTTAATCTGCTCTGCTACAACCCTTGTCCCATGAGGGGCAGGTCTTAATTCCTGTTGAAATGAGGTCACACTCCTGAGCATAGCATGCAAAGGCGTGGAAGAAAAGCTGGGGGCAAGCATCAGAGCTTTCCTGGGGATAAACGACGGGCCTTTTTTCTTAATTGTTTATTTGTTTGAGTGGTAGAGCTAGAGAGAGGTAGAGAGAAAGGGCTTCCATCTGCTGGTTCATCCCTCAAATGGCTGTAACAGCCAGAGCTGGGCTGATTCAAAGCCAGGAGCCAGGAGCTTCTTCTGGGTCTCCCACGAAGGTGCAGGAGCCTAAGCACTTGGGCCTTCCTCTACTGCTTTCCCAGGCCTTGGGCAGAGAGCTGAATTGGAAGAGGATCCGCTAGGACTGGAATTGGCACCCATGTGGGATGCCAGCACCGCAGACGGAGGCTTCGCCTACTAAGCCACAGCACCACGCCTCACCTTTTCTTTTTTTTTTGACGATGGGCCTCTGAGTTTACACGTAGATAGAGGCAGCTGCTAAGGCTGGTGGCTGCATACTTCTCATTTCATCTACCTGAGCAAAACTAAGAGGATAACCACCCAGTTCTATCCTGAATTTCCAAGTAGAGGCTGAAAGGGGATCCATTTGTGGTGGGAACGTCTATCTCTGCATTTTCTCCAGGTATGCTTGGGAAAGGAATACGAGAAAATGTGCTGGGGTCGGTCATTTCTGATGTCGGTCCTGTGATGGCCTTTTCCTGGGACACACGGTGCTCTTGCTCACAGGAATTCTCTCTGTGACACCCCACCCACCATGATCAGATTACCTAACAGGACAAATGAGGGTGGCCCTGGAATCTTGCTCCCTTGGCTCCGTCCTCCTCCTGTGTTGCTCATCTGTATAGCCACCCTTTCCCAAAACCAAATGGAGAGGAAACACTCATTTAAACAACTCAAAGAAAACTGATGCTTTTGGAAACCAAGTCCGGTTGTAGGATTTGGGGTTGCTTCTGTCCCCAGGGGTGTTTCCTTAGATCCTGAATCAGCACTCAAAACAAAACAAAACCACGTTCTATTGGCTCTCAGAAAAGCATTGGGATCCACAAATATAGGATCCAGAACTGAGTCCATCTTTGAGGGACAAACTGCGGCACATTGTGTTTTCAGAGGGCCATTTCAAATATAAATATCTTTGTCAGTGATTTATGATCTTCCATGATTGTTTATTTAGTTTTCTTTGACTTAAAAAAAAAGTCAGATTTTTAGGGTCAGCTTCCAGCTAACAGCATGGCTGGCTGTCTGCACAGCCATAGGTAGCTTTTGGTTTCTTTTGAGAACCTGAGCTGAACAGGCAACAAGGAGACTTGTCCCTAGCTGGATGGTCACTGTCCTCAAATATTGCTGCCTTCCTGATAACAGATGTGCTCAGGGAAGGTGGAGGTAGCAAACTTCGTGGATCCCAGTGGATTTCTAGTCCATGTTCAAGTGTTTCGAGCCCTGGGCTCCTTTTCTGTTAATGGGCTCCTTTTCTGTTAATGTTCTTTAAACTGATGTGTTTGTCAAGGGAAATTTAATACTTGGGTTTCTGATTCATTGACGTGTACCTCATTAAAATACTGTTCTGTAAGAGGCACAGGGTGTCCAGGAAACCTCAAGAGCTTTTTTCTATGCTTTTCAACACGAAGAAACAGAAGTTGAGGCTTCCAAGGTGGACAGGAGTGAGAGGGAGAGAGAGAGGAGGAGGAGGAGGAGGAGGAGGCCAAGACACAGGGATGTGGACCCAGGCAGGGACTGGGACCAGGAACCCCTTACGTTCCCACTCCCTACCTATGGATCAACGTCTTATCCACAGTCAGGGCAGTGACCATGGCTCCACCTCTGGGAAATCTGAAGGTAGAACTGGGCTTTTGTTGTTGTTGTTGGGGGCGGGTGGGTCCTGCTGTTGGCATAGAAAGCTCCCCAGTGTTCTATGGGGAAGGCTACAGACTCCAACATTTTACTTCCAGGCACTACCTCCCCGCCCCCAACTCCCCTTCCTCTTCAAAGAAAAGTGCTCATAATGTGTCCTTTCATTTGTAATTTTATGAAAGTCTCCACTGAACATGTAAAGAAAGTGGAAAAAACCGAAGTTGCTGTGGATGTTTGGCACTTTTCCCACTCTACTAAGTCGACTTTCTCCCCCCAGGCGGAGTGCTCTCGGAGATTCCATCCAAAGGGGCAGGAAGACAATGAGGGCAGCGGTCTGCAGTCGGAGTCTTCATGAGCTATGCTCGTATTTTAACTCTTCAAACCTGGACTTTCACTCGGCTCCTCACAATCATCATGAGCTCCTCTGCATTTCATAATCCTTGCGACTTTTGTCCGTGAGCATGTGGGTGCTTTTTTTTTTTTTTTTTTAAACCAGTGGATCTACAAAGTGGCAACCGTCACAGGCTCTTGCATCACGGTTGAGGTTTGTTTGCTTGTTGGGTATTTTTTTCTTTCTTTCCAGTTTTCTGTAAAAGAAGGAAAGTTGGAGAATAAAGGAAAGTGTCCATGATCCTCATTTTGTTCTGTTTGTGGATTTTTTTTTGTTTTTAAACAATCTCATCGTCTCAAGCAAAGGCAGAGAGCATTTATATTCAGCAAAGAAGCCAGGGGGAAATGTTAGCCAACATTTCAGGTTGATCACATTTAGTATGGAGGGGAGCGTTTTTCTTGGGCTACATTTACTGTGATGGGTATTAGTGACATCTGCTTCTCTCCTGCCTCGTTTCAAAACAGATTTTTCTTCTTTGCTCAGGTTGAGGTAGGTTCTTTTCTACCATCTTACAGAAGTCAGGTGCATAGATCAAGATCTTTTGGACACCATGGAAGGTGATGGTAGCAGAGCCTCTCTTGAGAGAAGTGAGAGAGGACTACCCCCTTCACAAGTCTGCAGAGGGAACGTGTTTTTCACATCCTCTGCTTCACCAGGGGGGCCAGCAACAAAATGGGTCTTGTGTGTGTCCTCTGTTAGGACCTTTCTCATGAGAGCCTCTGGGGACACGGGTTCTGGGTTCCTGCCAAATGCATGCTGCTCTGCTTCCAGCCCATTGGGTAAGGAATGGCTGGAGTTTCTGAGTTGTCAGACTCCACGGTGCAGCTGTGGGAGGGAACTGGGTTTAGAAAGTCTTCCAGGGGTTCTGAACAGGACACAGAAAGTCTTCTGAAAGACAGGGTAGACGTTGGGTTAAGACACCCATCTGCAATTACTCTTGGAGTGTTTCTTCTTCTTTTTAAACAATTATTTACTGGGTGAGCATTTAGTGCAGTGATCAGGGTTGGGGCTTGTGATGTCAGCATCTCATTCGAGTGCCTGGTTCAAGTCCCAGCTCTTCTGCTCCTGATCCAGTTTCCTGCTGGTGCACACCCTTGGGGGCAGCAGATGAAGGCTTCCGAACTGATTCCTTCTGTCCACATGGGAGACCCAGATGGGGTTCCGTGCTCCTGGCTTCTGCCTGGCCCTGTCCTGCCTGATGCAGGCATTTAGGGAGTGAACAGGTAGATGAAAGGTATTTTTCTGTGTGTTGCTCTGTTTTTATATCTCAAACACAATAAATAATAAAATGAAAATAAAATTTGAAAAAAATTAATTTGAAAGGTAGAGAGATAGAGAAGGGGGGAAGAGAGAGAGAGAGATACAGGAAGAGAGTTAGCTCGTATCTATTGGTTTTCTCCCCAGATGCCCAAGATAGCAGGGCTGTGCTGGACTGGTCTTCCATTTGGGTAGCAGGAACTCAATTACTTGAGTTTTCACTGCTGCCTCCCTGGATCTGCATTAGCAGGAAGCTGGCATCAGACACAAGAGCCAACTGTGGAACCAGGTACTCCAAAGTGGGACAAGGGCATCTTACTCACTAGGCTGAATGCCAGCCCCTGAAGTGCTTCTTTAAGTAAAAGTTCAGGTAGCATTCGTAGTATATCCCTCCCCCATCAACCGTAATATTTCTTATTTCAACATTAAATTCCTTATATTAGCTTATTTTTTTTCTTTGGAGAAAAAGCTAATATGACATATATCTTTATAGAGGCCGTTGATTTTTAAAAGCCCGTTTTGAATGATTAATTGTATGACATCCTCAAAAGCTTAATGTAGGGTGTGTGCCTCTTACCTTCACCAAATGTCTGTGCTTGTCTCCGATGTTGCTTTTGTGCTACTTGAATTATCAGTTGGCAAAGGAAGTTCCTGTCCAGGGATGATAAAGCTTTTCATATTTTCAGCAATTTAAAAATTTTTTTTTCCTCTTTTGAGTTACAGTTCCTGTAAAAAGGAAGACCCACTGATGTTGATATTGCTGACATTAACAAATGATTGCTTTTGGTTAGTTGTACTCCTTTTAACTGTCACAACTGCTGCTCTTCTTAGCTTGGGGAAGATTATGCCTTACAGGACACTTGAAGCAGATGTTGATTAGAGAAACCAATACAGCTGCTTCCAGTGCCAGCCTACTTGGGAATGTACACAGGACAATGTCCTGCTGATGGCTTCACCGTAGCAACTTCTAGATGGAGCACTAGAACGATTCAAGGTTCTTTGATAGAATTTTCTTTAAAAATCATAGGAATAATTCTTTATACCCAAACACGTATTTGCACATTGTAGTTGTTTATGTGTACAGTATTTCTAGTTATTTTTTTGTTTGACTCACTCAATGAATCCCAACTCTTGGCTGGATAAAGCTGGAAATGGAAAGATGAAAAAAAAAATGGTGCCTGGCTTTGAACATGTATTCTAGTAGGGGAAATAATAGAGAAGTAGCTAAAAAAACAGTGTAAGGAGGTTCAATAGAGATTTTTCAAAGCACTTAGCGTTATGGAGATGATTCTCAACTTGGACATGGAATTTATTTCAACTTGGAATCTATTCTACCACTTTACTGAGTGCAGAAAATTAAGCACCTTCATAACATATACAAATACCCCAGAGTTAGCTTTTTCTTTTCCAATGAACTTCACTTCAGGTACGTTTCTGATTTTGCCACAAAACATCAGGTTACACGAATTCAGGCCATGGTGGCTAATTCTTAACATACATAATGATGTCAACTGCTATGCTCATTCTATGAGCCTACATGGTGTTGGGCACCAGAAGTGGGGAGACTAGGTTTCCCATTAAGAACTTTTATTTTGGACATTGTTTTTTATTCTAGTTAGGTCTACAATCCTCTATCTCTGCTTCTAGCAATGGTAGAAGACCTTTCTCCAAATTGCTGTCTTCTTTAAGGACTGTGAAACCAGCAAACAGCACTAATTACACAATGATTAGCTTGGGGGTAAATGGGTATAATTAGATTTACATGTTGCCTTTTATGTCCAAAGAACTGCTTAAGCATCAAGTAATTAATCTGCAGGCGAAGGATGCTCCCAGCATTGCTCTCTAAGTAAATGCTCTCGGGAGGAAACAAGAGGATTGCCATGGGGAGTCAGATGGCTTTGCAGGCTTCCCTGTCATTCATTTTCCATCATTCAGGTAAAATGGCCAGCCCCCAACCCAACTGCCAACTCATTACTTTCATTTACCAATACTTTCTTTTCTAAAGCACCAGAATTGTGTAACAGGTGAGGCGATGGAAATAAAACCGAATGAATAACCAAAAGTAATCTTAGCCTTCGGGGTTATTTTTAACATGTTATTCCCCATAAACAATGAATTTAAGCAAGTCGGCTTCATGATTTGGGGTAGACTGCCCTTTCTCTCTCTCTTCTTCAGCAGGGCACACACGTGTAAAAGTTACTGCTACAGATGTGGCATTGGGAAGATACTTGGAGAGTTGATAGATAGCAAAGGGAAAAGATGGAGAAGCAATCCACCTTTCAGGCTTTGATTTTCTGGATGATGAGGATTTGGGGTGTGACAGTTCCACAGAGTGTCCTGAGGAACTCACAAACAGAATTTCACAAATACCATTCATTCACTCATTTATGGATCACTTGACTAGGTGCTGGAAATTCCTTTGATATATGATGGATACAAGGAAGTACATTATATCCTTATAAATTCATGCCAACATTATTAAAGGAACTAAGGCCATGAATAGTAACCAAAGATGATCCTTTCCCTCAGCAGTCTCTTCTGTGTGTACGGGCTGCTGGTTCTGTGATGGTGAAATGTCCAGTCTCTATGATCAGACGATGGTTTATCAAACCCCTCCTGAGTCATCACCAGTCTTCTCAGGGCTGAGAAGTAGAAGGGTGTAACAATCAATGAATTCAGCTCAAGTTCTGTTTTGGGTTGGTTTCCAAAGAGCTTGTATTGAAAGCTAAACTTTCTCTCATTGAGCAACTGGTTTGAGTGAGTACCTGAAAACTGAATGTTTACAGGGAAACTTTCTTTTTTAAAAAAAGATTTATTTATTTATTTGAAAGTCAGAGTTACACAGAGAGAGGAGAGGCAGAGAGAGAGAGAGAGAGAGAGAGAGGCAGAGACAGAGACAGAGAGAGAAAGAGAGAGTCTTCCATCTGATGGTTCACTCCCCATTTGGCTGCACCGATCTGAAGCCAGAAGCCAGGAGCCTCCTTCGGGTCCTCCACGTGGGTGCAGAAGCCCAAGGATTTGGGCCAACCTCCATGCTTTCCCAGGCCACAGCAGAGAGCTGGATTGGAAGTGGAGCAACCAGGTCTCAAACCGGTGCCCATGTGGGATGTCAGCACCTCAGGCCTGGGCATTAACCTGCTGCGCCACAGCACCAGCCCCCACCTTTTTTTAAATGGAAACTTTCTTCATTCATCTCTTTGCGAATGTATAGCAGGGCCCTGATTTGTGTGAACTCTCTTCTCTTCATTAATCACAAATGATTGTAAATTTATTGTAAATTGAAGTGATGGTCTGTGTTTAAAACAGAATTCGGGAAGTGGGTGTCTTGGGGTGCAGTAACTTAATTTTCTCACTATGAGCGTGCAGATTCCAGCTGGTCTAGACAAACACAGACTCCCCTTTCCATACAGGCTCTTCTGATGGGAAATTTGGAAAGTCAGGGTTGGTGGGAGAGATCAAAAACACGGAACGTCCTTAGTTGGATGCAAACAGAAGCCATGCTTTTGTATGAACTGGAGATGAAATGAATTGACAGAATCAAGCCTACACATCTACTTAAGCCAGGTGGAAAATTATACACTGAGCATATCTGACATTGAAGAGAGTGAGCTCTCCAAAACCACTCAAGTTTTGTTGGAATCAAGAATTGTATATAAGCTCAGGAAGCCCTAGGATCTTTAAAAAAATGTTCATTTACTTACTGCAGACACACACAGAGCAAGAACAAGAGAGAGAAAGATTTTCCACTTACTGTTTCACTTCCCAAATCCTTACCATAGCCAGGGCTGTGTGAGGCCAAAGGCAGAAGGCAGGTACTCCATCCAGGTCTCCCACATGGGTGGCAGGGATACAAGCACAAGCACCTGAGTGATCATCTGTTGCCTCTCAGGATGCATTAGCAAGGAGCTGGATCAGAGGCAGAAGAGCCGGTACCGGAACCAGCACTCCAATATGAGATGGGGCATTGCAAGTGGAGACTTAATCTGCTGCACCACAATGCCCACCTCCAGAAAGCCATAAGATCTTAAAAAGAACAAAATCCTCAAAATAGCCTCGCTTTCATGCAACACTTTTGTGATTTTTCAAATGCCACATGAAGGGAGTTTTTTGGTTGTTTGAATTTATGAAGCACGCCCACAGACAAAATGTCTCCTGAAAAACAGAAGCATCTGAAACTCCCAGTTGGCAGTGTTACCCTATCAAATCAAGAAAGTCATGGGGCCGGTGCTGTGACCCAGTGGGGTAAACTGCCACCTGCTACACTGGCATCCCCTATGGGTGCTGGTGTGAGTCCTGGTTGCCCCACTTCTGATCCAGCTCCCTGCTAATGCACCTGGGGAAAGCAGGAGAAGATGGCCCAAGTACTCGAGCCCCTTCATCTACATGGGAGACCCAGATGAAGCTCCTGGCTTCGGCCTGGCCCAGCCCTGGCCACTGTGGCCATTTGGGGAGCGAACCAGTAAAATGGGAGTTCTCTCTTTCTCTCTCTCTCTCTTTTTCTCTCTGCCTCTGTCTTTCTCTGTAATGTTTCAAATGCATAGATAAAACTTTAAAAAAAACTCAATAAAGTAAATTTTGCCTTGATTTTAGAGTGTACTCAAGTAACCCTTCACGTGACATGGTGTTATCATCTCTGGTGTTTTCGGAGGATACCAAGGCTTTTGGAAAAATCCTTTCCCACATGGGACCTGGCTTCCTGGGCCTCCTCACACACTGAGGTGATGACTCCCATGGTTCCGCAACTCCAGGGATCCCGCTGTACTATAGAGGCAGTGCAGCAGGTGGCCTGCAGCCTGCAGATGCATTTGGAAAGCATGCAGGGGCTAAGAACGTGTCCTCTGAGAGGCACAGGTGGCTTTTGAAATTGTAATTCATAGAAAGTCGCTGCTACCACGTCTTGTTTCTAGGAAGAAATAGAAAAGCAAAATAATAGAACTTAGGAAGCCAGGTCTGGAGTCTCCCAGAGTGGCTACTACTAATGCCAGCTGTTCTCGTCCCCCAAAGATGGAAAGACACTGGTTGGATAAGCAAGAGTCTGTTAATGTGTGTTTCAGGTTATTCCCTAACTCCTGGAGAAATGATGACAACAGAATAGAGAAAAGCCCAGCAGTACCTATAACAGAGAAACACAGTCCACTGGAACATTCAGTCCTTGTAACGGAGAAAGCAACGGCTGATTTCACTCATTTGCTGATGTGTTATCACTTTAATTCCTAGAAAAAGGATCCTTCATGCCAGTATCTTACAAGCCTTAAAAACTCTCACTACCTGGTTTGCTGTGTACCCTTGGTATTCCCCTCACTCCAATCATTTCACACCCAAAACAGGATCAAGTGTCCACCTGTGGAAGGTGACCAGCTGTCCTGGCTTGCCTAGGACTCTCCTACTTTCCTCCCTGAAAACCCCACGTTCCAGATGCCCCTTCAGTTCTGGGGAAACTGGTACAGTCAGTTCGTCATCCTATTTAGGAGAAACAAATAAGAAAATGTATGCAACATATACAAGCTGGTGCCCAGCACATTGGAAAAGCTTCAATTTATTTTAGCCATTGTTAAACGGATAAAAGGGGATCAACCTTGATGTTTTTCCTTCCACACATTTCTGATGAGCTTTTGTGAAACCAGAAGGAAATGTATCTTCCCACGACCAGCTGTCAGACTGGTCATGATCTCCCTGATGCTGCTGGGACACTTGTGTCGTCTTCTGGAAGACATGGAAGGGTGGAGTGTGGAGTGTAGCTAGGATGGGACGTGAACAGCCTCTGGAACAAGGGCTTTTTGTTTTTCTTATTTTCTCTGTGCTGGGAAGACGTGGGTTCCACCTCAGCCCAGTTCTTCGTCCCATGGACGTTTTCGGTCCTAAGACTCTCGGGTTCCAAATGCTCCATTTCCTACCTTTCTTCATGACCACAATAGGCAACACACACTAAACACTTCTGTGCGCAGGTGGGTGTTAGGCACGTTTGCGCTCCTTCGGATGTTAAGTCATCAAACCTAAGATCAACCAGTGAAGTAGCAACTGTTGCTCTCCCATTTCACAGATGAGGGCACAGAGGCACAGAGACAGAGAAACTTGCCCAGGGTTTAAGAGGTGGTTGGCAGGGGTGGTTCTGGTGGTAGCACAGTGGGCTAAGTGATGCTTGAGATGCCTGCACCATATGCTGGAATGCCAGTGAGTCCCGGCTGCTCCAGCTTTCTGTAAATACACCTGGGAGGCAGCAGCTAGTGCGTCAAGCACTTGGGTTCCTGCCACCCACATGGGAGACCTGGATGCAGTTCCCAGTTCCTCTTTTGGACTTGACTCAGCCCTGGCTGTTCTGAGCATTTGAAGAGTGAACCAACAATGGGAGATCCATTTCTCTCTCTGCTTTTCAAAAGCGGATACTAAATGACAGATATAAATTAAACATATTAAATAAATCATTTCACATATTAAATAAATAAACATTTAAACATGAGTTGGGTTGGCAGGAGTCAGCGTGTAAATCAAAGTGACTGATGTCCTACGTCAGTCTTCTTATTTTGGTCCTCTGTAGAATGGGTTTATGGTCACCACTCAGCTAGCTCCAAGGGCTGTCAAAACGAAGCAACAAGAACAAAACACCAAAAAGCAATGATTTGGTGTACGTGACAGCAAACGTGTCCTCATTACTCTCTCAGCACCTTCTAGTTGCTAACTCTGGCTCTACAGTCTGAAACGGAGAGAGAACAGGTCTGTCCTAAGCAGGTCCCCTCTGTAATCAAGGACCCAAAGCCTTATTTCCTTGGAATCATTCCCTTGGGGGTGAAGTTTACAGCAAACAAATGTCCCAAACTTCTCTGGTCAGGATGACTCCGCCTCCCCCCCCCCCCCCCGGCCCCTTCCAACAGTACTTGTAGCTCTGACATGCAAACTACAAAACTACAAAAGCAGGTCCAAGCACCACGCTGTGCGGTAGAAGAATGGACCATGCACCCTTGAGACGGAAACGATGATGATAAGGGTTAGGCAAAGATTGAGTTCCCGCCATGCAGCCTCAGATTGCAAACCTGTTAGAATTCAGGCCTGTTTGTAAGACGCCAACCAAACAACGACGTCCTCAGAACACAGAATAAAAGGCGCCGCACATTCGAACTGGGATTTGCTTTGGATTAAAAAAGCCCCAACAGAGACGGGATGTGCGGATGAGTCACCAGGCTCCAGTGCGCGTGCCCGGGAGAATGAGCCACGGAGGTTGTCTGCGCACACCGCTGTTGCCATGGAGCTCCAGGAGCGCTAGAAATCTCCGCAGGTGTGGCTAGTTTATCTTCAGGTGTGGACAGCGTGATCATTAAAAACAGAGCCCGATTTGGTCTCCTACCTGAACTCAGCGCCTCCGCAGCCCCACCCCGGCAGCGTTTTCATGCTTGCGAGCCTGTCTTTTCCTTGTTGGGCATGCAAACCTTTCACTCATCAGAGGCCCGGAGGACTTGGGAAGCCTCGGATGTGTCAGTATCAGTAAGCTAATGGAAGCCATGTGTTAGTGGAATGGAAAAAACCTGGCATCTTAGGGATCCGGGGCTGTCTTCCGTACTCGGGTCTAAACCAGATACTCGTTCTTGGCATCCTTTTCTCTTCTTAGTAGGCTGTGGGCTGCCTTGCTGATTAACTGTTTATAATGCTATTGCATGACCCCGCTCCTAAACATGAAGGACTGGTCCTCCAAGGGCAAGCAAAACTAGGATTTAGTGAGTGTACATCAGGAGCTATGATGCTGGCCCCGATGATTAAATCACCCATAGTGCTAAGAGCCCTGTGGTGACTGATCTGTTTAATCCTACGCTGTGTTGGGAGGCAGGGTTGCCATTCCTATTTTAGGCAAAGTAAACCCTTACTCGGGGCTGAGAAACACACTGTGGATGGACAGGAGTGGCGTGGGAGAGTGACTACACTTTTATACTTTTCCATGGCATGATAACTTAAAATGATGGGAGCGGACGTTTGGCCTTGTGGTTAAGGCGCCCACATCCCACCTCAGGGGGCTTGGGTTCAATTCCCAGCTCCGGATCCCAGCTTCCTGCCAATGCAGACCCTGGGTGGCCATGGTGACGGCTCAAGTGACTGGGTTCTCATCCCTCTCCTGAGAGGGCTGGATTGTGCTCCTGGCTCCCGGCTCCGGCCTTGGCCCAGTACTGACCACTGTGAGCATTTTGGGAGTGAATCAGTGAGTGGGAAGCCTTGTCAGTCTGCCTACTTCTCACATACAAATAGAAAATCCAAGGCTAATTTTAAAGGTAGGAAAGCTGAGATGTAGAGATTTGAGTGGATTTTCCAAGGGCACACGACTGCTCAATGACAACGGAGAGATACTAACATAATATTTAAAAGTCGGTGTAGTCTGTTGTACTTTACCACAGGCAGACTTTCTAAGGAGAGAAGGACTTGATTTCCCAATAGGCAGATGAGGTACATATTCAGTGTACCTACATAATAGCATCCGTCTAAAAAGAGGGAAAAAAATCTGCAAGAATTTTGGTTCTTTCATGGAAAGGTTGAATCATCAGTCAAACAGACAATCAGAAATCTTTTGGTCTTTTTTGTTATGATCTTATATTTTTGTATCTTTTAAAATAAAAAGGTCAAAATCTCAGTGGCTGACAATCACAAACATGTGCTATTTGTCCCACATGTTCACCAGGGGTCAGCCAATGGGGTCGTGGGTGAAGGCCGGCCCTGCAGTACTTTGTCCTCCCTGGAGGAAGAAGCTGTAGACCCTGGGACTGCCCCTGGCCTCAGCTGCACAGGGGGCGCAGCTTGGGATCCTGCATTGGCTCAGAAAGCCTTCTGGGATTGGGTCTCCTCTCTTGAATGCTCTGTTCCTTTGGCCACAGCCAATCGCACAGCCTATCGGATGTCGGGAGGTAGGGAGCCGCATTTCCACCACCAGCCTGAGAGGAGGAAACCTAGCATAGAGGAGAACAGCCAGCCGCAGCCACCATTCTGCAGACAGGCAGGCGGTGGGGCGAGGACAACACTCCTTTCAGATCTAGGGACACTCGGGCATCTAATTCTTCCTAGAAAAGGCAGAGAAAGGTTGGTAGCCCTCCCTGGATTTAGATAAATGAAAGTAGCAAGCTCCCGCCTCTTCTCTCTTCCTCCAGCTCTCCTGATGTCGACTGCTCCTCCTCTCTCTCTCGCCTGGAACCCAGCTAGTAAGGGTCTGTTTTCTCAGTGCAGTAGCAGTGGGGCCTGTGGCCTCTTAGACGCGAGGCTGCTTTCTTATGGAGTTTTGTTAACAACTTGGACATCTGAATAGTCTTCACTTCTGAGCGGAGCTAAGGGGGGCCTTGCTGTTCTTGGTAAATCCTGCTCCAAGCTTGGAACTGATCCGCAGCAGGGGAACCGTTCTGGCTCTCAGCGGCACCTCTTCTTCATGCCTTTCCTATTGAACCTCTCCTTCCATATTTGCACATGGACGCTGGAGCCTTGGGGGTCGGAGAGTCCATAGGTTTCCAGTAAAGAGGCCAGCTGAGATTGGGAGTCATCTGTGGTTTTGCCCTGTCCCGCCAGCCTGTGGGACGTCCCCCTTCCCTTCAAGAGCCCATTTTTTTAAAAAAATAGATTTTTATTTATTTGACAGGCAGAGTTACAGACAGTGCGAGAGAGACAGACAGAGAGAAAGTTCTTCCTTCCGTTGGTTCACTCCCCAAGTGGCCGCCCAAGCGGCACTGCGCTGATCTGAAGCCAGGAGCCAGGTGCTTCCTCCTGGTCTCCCACGCAGGTTCAGGGGACCAAGTGCTCGAGCCATACTCCACTGCCCTCCTGGGCCACAGCAGAGAGCTGGACTGGAAGAGGAGCAACCGGGACTAGAACCCAGCGCCCCTATGGGATGCTGGCTTGGCAGGTGGAGGATTAACCTAGTGGGCCATGGCGCCGGCCCCAGCCCCCAAAAGCCCAATTCTAAAAGTGCTTTCCCCAGGGGCAGTCTGCTGTCCACCCTGTCACACGGCAGGGCTGGCAACAGGCTCCAAGGCCTCTCCCTGGACTCCAAATCACAGGCTTGTCCAGCTTCATGCTTCTTGGAGATGAAAGATTGGGTCTGGCAGGTGAGCTCTGATGCTTCAACAGAAGCTACGTGTGACGGAACAAGGCCAGAAGCCTCAGCCATTTTAGGTTCTTGTTACCCCTGCTTCTTTCAAGAGACCAGTTCAGCCTCACCCCCTGCATTCTGCCCCAGGTTTGGAAGCCAGTGGGCCAAACTTGAAGAATCTGTATGGAAAAGCTCACTTGCACCTGCCACTCCCCCCCCCCCCCCCCACCGCTAGCCCACCTAAGACACTAAAAGGCCCAGCCTGCTGGGCTCTGGGCCTCTGCCATGAGTGTGGTCTGTGTGCATGCTGGCTGTTGACCACTCAGCTCTGCGAATTTATTTTCTTTGAATAAATTTTGTCTGGCTGCAAGTTCGTACCCCATCTCCTCTCTGTTCTGTGCCCCATTTTTTCCCTTTTTTCTTACGTTTGGGGCTCTGTGTGAGGTGGCACCAATCTGCACCCCTTTTTCTTACAACCTGAACCGCTCACTTCTTTATCACATGCATCCTAAGGCCTGGGCACTGACGTTTCTTCAAATATTAGCTACAGACTGAACTGTTTTCAAAAGCAGGGCTGATAAAAAAGACACACAAAAGGTTCATGATCATCTTCTAAGCTCCGGCTCTCTTCTGAAGCTAGAAGTATTTCACCCTGACGTGCCAAATGATTTTAATCTCAGTAGAAAAAGAACTTGCTATTTCCTGAAAATCTACCACTCCCCTCCCCCCCATCTTCTTCTTCTTCTTTTCTTTTTAATACATTTCGTGCTGGGAATCAAAGCCAGGTAACTTGATAAGGAGCTAATCAAAACAGCTGAATTCTGTCTGCATTTCAAAGAGGGACAGCCTGGCCTGACAGAGTTGTCCTGTTTTCTTCTTCTTTGGGCTTGGTCCTTGGTGTAACATGTTGCAAAGTCTAGATCTATGAAGGAGAGAGACAAGGGCATGCTATTGTCCTGCTGGAGCACAGTAATTATGTACATGTGAATTATTCAGGTCATTTTAGGGGGTGGGTGAGAGAAATTTCATTCCAACACATCTGGCTAATTGTAAATAAATTGTCATTTTGACCCTCTGTTGTGTGGATGGTTTGCATTAAATGTTGGAATAGGGAATGGGAATTTTAAATAGTGGTTGCATGACAGCTGCAAAAACAGTATTTTAATCATCCTAGGCTTCTCCTGAAACATGTTTGTGCAGAATTAGGAGAGGTTTCCTGACCCTCACCTTCTCCTCTTCTTCCTTCCTTTCCTTTTTAAAGGATCCGTTTATTTATTTGAAGGTTAGAGTTATGGAGCGACAGAGAGAGACAGAGTTCTCCTCTCTGCTGGTTCACTCCCCAAATGGCCACAATGGCCAGGGTTGGGCCAGGCTGAAGCCGGGAGCCAGGAGCTTCATCCAGGTAGCCCACATGGGTTGCAGAGGTCTAAGTACTTGGATCATCCTCAGCTGCCTTCCCAGGCCATTATCACAGAGCTGGATCAGCAGTGAGTAGCTGGGACATGGACCAACACCCATATGGGATTCCAGCATTGTAGGCAGAAGCTTTACCTGCTATGCCACAGTGTTGGCCCACCTCCTCTGCTTTCTAAGTCCTTACATATCCAAGGACAGACATGCTTGCTCCTTAGTCTTCCTGGGTTTGAAGGAAGACTCCTAGCATGAGAACATATGCACCTTTCAAAGATGACAGCTTATTGTGCTCTTTAGTGCTGTCAAATGACATTACTCTCAAAGTGACATGGAGGGACAGGTATCTGGTGCAATGGTTAAGCTGCCTCGGGACAGCCACCTTCCATATCATAGTACTGTGTTTCAGTCCAGGCTCTACTCCCATTTCCAGCTTCTTGATAAGGTGAACCCTGGGGGTAGCAGATGATGGCTCAAGTTCTTGGGATCCTGCCACCCACGTGGGGGACCAGGATTGAGTTCCCAGCTAGTGACATTGTCCTGGCCCAGCCTTAGCTATTGAGAACATTTGGGGGCTCAAAAAGAGGATGAGGGATTTCTCTCTTCCTTCTCTCTCTCTCTCTCTCTCTCTCTCCATATATATATCTATTATTTCTATCTCTATTTCTTTCATCTCTATCTCTCTCTGTCTCTCAGCTTTTCTAAATAAATAAATACAATTTAAAAGTGACATGGACAGGAGGCAGTCTGCGGAACAAGAGGCTGCACCTTTGTATCCAGTCATGTCAGTTCATGTACTTATGGGTCTTTGAGACATAAAGATATGGACAGTGCTGTGAAGAGAATTGTGTGGTATATGGTAGGGAAGGAGGGAGGAGGTGCTGAGGGTGCAAGGCTGTCAGGGTTGGAGGGTTTATTCTTACCATTGGCTTCCAAAGAATGTCAAATCAGAATGCAGACAGGAGCAGATGGATGGCATGACAGGAGCCTCATGTGGCTTCCTCTGGACAAAAACTAACAGATTTCAAGACATTCTTCTATTTTTTCCTTTGTAAATCTTTCTAACTGTAAGAGAATAGGTGATGTTAGAGGAACTGGAGAGTGTATGATCAGTTGGAGATGTGGCAGATGCTGCTTTATCTCTGTCTAGGGGCGCCTCCTCTCTTCTCTGTATGTTCCTCATGGAGAAGTGGCTATGCCTTTTCTCTGTCGGTTGTGGGGATCATGTGTCTCTCACTGCTTTATTCTAATCTGACAATCATGGAATCACCCCTTCTCGCATGGTTGGAAAACATCTTCTCCATTGTCCAGAGGGAATGTAAAAGAGTACCATTTTGTTGATGAACAAGCTAAGGTTCAAGAAAGCTAAATAACTTTCTTTCAGGGCAAATAAAAAATCCCATCAGAATCAAGGCCAGGTCTTGGGTCTTCCTTGATGTCCAACATGTTTCTGTGTGAATTAATCGTGTCTTATTGTATGATGGTTGTGTATACAGGGACTATAAGTTCTCATTGGGAAGCTGACCTACCAGGAATCCCTTTGTGCAGCTCTTACAATTTTTGCAAACAGTTACCATAAATCAACCAGCATGAATATCAGCAAAAGGAGAGAATTTATTATAAGTGTATAGTTGTTTCTCTGAGAACCAGAGACTAGAGTAGAGCTGGTAATGGAACCAGGTTGCCTGCCTTGTGAATGTGCTCCTGTCTTGTACTGGCACTGCCTCTGTTTCTATTTCTTCAATACCACCAGCCACCCACATCCCCGGCTACATGACACAAGCACAGACACACATATGCAGCCTTGAGATAAGTATGCAGTAAGTACCCGAGAATTGTTGCTCAGTAAGACTTAGAATTTAGGGCTCCAGCTGCATATTACTTTTGAATATCAAACACCCCGTTGAAATGTTAGGAATGAAACTAAAAGACAGGATGTTGTCTCTTTTTACAAAATCTCTTTTCAACAAAAGTGAATAGTTTACTAGCTCTTCTTCAGTCTTGCTTTCTTAGTTGAGTCATAACTCCTGACAAATGAGCTGATCTCAATTTATTTCAATTTATGTGTTGTCATTGCCATTTGGGGCAAGGAAGACCCAAGACCTGGCCTTGATTCTGATGGGATTTTTTATTTACCCTGAAAGAAAGTTATTTAGCTTCCTTGAACCTTAGCTTGTTCATCAACATCTCTTGAGTGGAGAAGTCTGGGGTTGTCCTTGTAGGATTTGTCTTAAACTCAGCTAGAGACTGTAGAGCCCAAGATGAAAGCCTAAATGTCAGCAGGCATTCCTAAAGTAGGCATTTCACACCCTTGCATTTTGGGGATGCTTTCCAGATCATGTTGCTTCTTTATGGATCTCATTCCAAAAAAGTGGAGGGAATGCATTCCACCTTTTTATGGTCTCAACCGAGATGTTGTACAAGCAATTATGCCTCTGTTTAAGGTTCCCTCTGTGGGCTGGGTTGCTGTCCATCAACCGATCCAGCAGAAACCTCCTGAGCTGTCTCTAGCTCTGGATGTTAGATGAGGTGACTTGGAGTGGGGATGGGTCTGTGGTCTGGTTCTGCAGCAGTTACTTGCCTCAGGATTCTGGGCTTTGAGGTGTTTGGCTATTGGTTGAGAATGACAGAAAGGGGAAAACCCAGAGGACCAAAGAGAGGGTGCTGGCAATGCTGATGGAATGCAGATAGGTGGGGTGGGGGATGGACTCTAACATCCTCCAAATAAGGTTTTCTTTAAGCAGCTGGGCATTTGCCTGCCTTGAGTTCCTGGATTCCATTCTCAACATGCATGCTGAGTCATTCGACTTTCTTCCTAGGGCTTTTCAGTTTGCCTTCCAGGATTATAAATTGATTTTATCTGCTGAGGCAGACTCAGGCTTGTTGGTACTAAGGTTATTCAATGCTGACAAGTGGCCATGAGATCCTGGGAAAAGTGCAATAGAGAAGTACGGAAGCATCAGCTTAGGCAACCTAAACCAAACTCATCCAAGTATCTGGGTATCTTTGGTAACTTTTTTCTCTGTCTGAGTTATCAGTGAGTCAGACAACCAACATTGTCTTATGATGATGTGATTTGGGCTGTAAATGATCCAGGCAAGTGCCAATATTGCTATTACATATACTAACACAACACACTTTCCAATTCCAGCCAGTTTTTAGGATAAGAAAGGACGAAGGGTAATAATATGGAAATGTTAGGATGAAAACATCAGGGGACTTGAACTGAAATTTCAAATTTACTGTTCAACAACTATGTCACCTTAGCAAAGCCATCTAACTTCTCTGAAGGTCAGAGATAGTCAATGGGCATTGGGTTGGCTAAGATGTCGTGATCAGTATGTAGGAAAACCAATGGGAGGTGCTGTTGATTTCTGTTGTGTGTATGTCACCCATGAGTAGTTCTTTGTTTTGCTAACCCATTAAAAGAGTATCTGAGGGCTGGCGTCATGGTATAATGGGTTAAACTGATTCTGCAATGCTGGCATCCCATATGGGCACAAGTTCAAGTCCTGGCTATCCCACTTCCTATCCAGCTCTCTGTTAATGTACCTGGCAAAGTGGCAGAAGATAGCTTAATACTTAGGCTCCTACATTCATGTGGGAGACCTGGAAGAAGCTCTTGGCTTCCGGCTTCAGCCTGGCTTCACTCTGGCCATTGCGGCCACCTGGGGAGTAAACTAGCAGATGGAAGATTCTTTCTCTCTCTCTCTATCTCTGTCTCTCCCTCTGTGTGTAACTCTGGCTTTCAGATAAATAACTAAATCTTTTTTTTAAATTTTGACCATGATATTGAAATAGGAGCTATAATTTCTTAGAGACGATTGTAAATATAGGCAGACTGGAGATGGGATTTGAGATTGCCCCGTATCTTTTCCTCTGCCTACTCTGGTCAACTTATGAGGTCATTCTGGGCTCACTTGAGATTGATTCTTTTGGGTTACTTGGGGTTTTTCCTCAGGAGTCTTTGGTAGTTGCCTGTTTGGGTTTTCTATTACTGCCACAACAAATGCCATAATCCTTAGGGGTTTAAAACAACACAAATGTATTATTTCGTAATCTCAGTAGGTAAAAACCTGACATGGGTCTCACTGGGCTAAAATCAAGGTGTTGGCAGGGCTGTGTTCTTAGTGGAGGCTCTGGGGAAGAATTCGTTTTCAAGTTTATTCCATTTGTCAAATTCAGTTCCTTGAGGTTGTAGGATGAAGGCTTCTGTTTCCTTGCTGGCTGACAGCTGGGCCACCTGCATTCATTCCTTGGCCTGTGGCGCCCCGGCTCCTCCTCCCAAAGTTCACATTTGGACCTTGGCTTTGGCTTCCACCCTTGTGCTCTCCTGCTCCCTTCTTCTGCCTTCCTCTTCTATTAATGGCTCATATGATGAGACTGGACCCACCGGGTGATCGAGGCTGCTTTCTCTATTTTAAGATCAGCTGGTCAGCCACGTTTTTACATCTGCAAAGTTCCTCCATGCAGTCCCTAGGTTGGTGCTTAACTGGGTGATCTTGAGGGTTAGGAATGCATCTTTACAATTCTGTGTGCTGCACTGTCTTACAGGGGAATAAAGCTATTGCCAGTCATTAACATCCTTGTGGAATTAGTCTAATGGGTGCTTTTTCAGTATGTCTGCCAGCTACTGGGAGTAGGGTCATATTTTTTAAATGCTACGTAAGACATTACACTGGAGATTTCTTGAGCATTTGGGATCAGGGGTAAGAAATCTTTAGTAGAGAGCCCATGAGGATGGTGGAGATCCAGGCAAAGTGGTGTAGAGGGAGAAAGAGTCCCTGCCAGAAGAAAACAAAACCAAAGGAGAGACTTTTTACCCAAGAAAAAAAAAATCACTTAATTCAAGTTAACATTATGCTGATTGCTTTGAGGTTGAGAAGTACTCTTGATTTATAAATAGCAAAATGCTACAGAAATACACATTGCCCTCAATTGAAGTATAACACCTTTTTAAGAAAGTAAATGAGAAAATTCAAATATGAAGATACCTTAAAAGCTTCAAGGAAAAATGGAATTAAAAGATAAGTTTATCCTGGCACAAAAAACTTTGAAACCCGTGCATAGTTTCTTCATAATATGCATTTCCATGAAGTTTTTGAAGAACCCTCATATGCATGAACTTCGAAAATATTTTCCTCCAAAATAAACTTATTTTTAAATTCCATTTTCCATTAACCTTTTGAAGTACTCTCAAATTTTCAAAATAGTTTAGGAGATTTGCATAATTCTAAGCGATTTGCATAAGTTGAGTATGGAAGAAATTCTTTTCTTCTCTCTTACCCCATCTTAGTGTTTTAAATTGAGTCCAACTGCCACTTAAACCTAGTTACCTCAAATGCACTCTTTGTAATGCTACATAAGTAGCTTTATAGAAGTAGGTATATGATGTATATATCTTAAATGTAGAGGTGGTAGGCGCCGCGGCTCACTAGGCTAATCCTCCACCTGCAGTGCCGGCACCCCGGGTTCTAGTCCCGGTTGGGGCGCCAGATTCTGTCCCGGTTGCTCCTCTTCCAGTCCAGCTCTCTGCTGTAGCCTGGGAAGGCAGTGGAGGATGGCCCAAGTGCTTGGGCCCTGCACCCGCATGGGAGACCAGGAGGAAGCACCTGACTCCTGGCTTCGGATCAGCGCAATGCGCCAGCAGCAGCGCACTGCCGGAGCGGCCTTTGCGGGGTGAACCAACGGTAAAAGAAGACCTTTTTCTCTGTCTCTCTCTCTCTCACTGTCTGCCTGTCAAAAAAAAAATGTAGCGGTAGATATAAAGTGTTTATTATAACATGTTATTTCAAAACATCTTTCAGAAATAATAATCTCTGCTTTTTTGTTGACACAACACATACACGTACCCTCTGTGTGCTCTTATTCATCTATGTATGTATTATATATAGCTATGGATATAGGTATAGAAGCATATACAACTTTGGCTAGACATTGACATGTGCTGTATTATTGTATTGCTGTAAGTACAAGACTGAATTCTAAAACAGAAAAAGTTGCATAAGAAAAAATATTACAGATTTGTTTTCACCCAGATTCCATTGTTACATGACTCCTATTTTTAAAAATTTTTTATTATTTTTAATCCTCTTTGGAGTGGATGTAGGTCTCAGGCAAATCACACAGAATCATTTCCCAGTCACAAGTCTTGTAGGACCATGGGAAACGTATTCCTTGTACATGTTCATTTTGTGGTCGTCAAGGTTTCCTGTCCATGGTCTTTCTGTGAATTCCCTTTGGCCTTAGTTTGGCCCATGCTTGCAGGAGAGACTGGAAGACAGCCTTGGTTTTGATAAAGGCATATCATTTCATCAGCTCCAACCTGCCCTCACTACCTGGGGTTTTTCAAATTATACTTTCAGTCTGTGTCAAGTTGACTATTGTCTGGGGTTCTGGCCCTTGACTGGAAGACACAGAGCTCAGGGAGAAAAAAAAAATCACATCCTGTCAATAAGCGCTAAAAATATTTTATGTGGCAAGCCCTGTGTTTTCTTTCTTATGAAAAGCTGATTAATATTCAGTGATTGAAGGTTAATACCCTTCATTTTATTCTCTTTACATCCTGCACACAGCAGTGGGTGTTCCAATTTCAACTCCTAGTTCATACAAATCTGGTTCCAATCAGGAGATGAGTAACCTAATGCCTAAGTAGAAGCAAGTCACACAATCGAAGCTTAGCTCTCTACCCACGCACAGACAGGGACACGCACCTGATATGGGCTCCTTCATGGACAGACACAGACACATACAGACCAGTGACATTTGATCCATGTGGACATAGCTAGGAGATATCATTTGCTGACACTAGCCTGTGACAGGGACAGATAGATGCAACTGACATGAAGATAACATTGTCTAAATACACTCATCTGAACAACTGTCTTTAACCTTCCTCGATAATTGTGTCTCTGTGAAGTTCTCTGTATCACAAATATTTCCATGTTGCATCATGTTTTAAATACATTAGAATGAGTCATTCTGCTTTGCCGTTTTGCAGAACACGTTATTTTGTAAATTCGCTGCCACAGCTCAGTCTGTGTGTTAAACTCATTTTCATATTCCAGAAGTTTTCAAAAAATGGGACACATTGTAAAAAATATTTCGATCGATTGATTACCTTAGTAGGAAGCTGCAGTCAAGATGTTACTCAATTCCAGGCACTCTGATATGAGATGTGGATGTCCCAAGTGGCGTCTTAACTGTACTCCCCACTCCCATTACTTGTCTTTGTAAGGAGGTGAAGATGATCACATAAGGAAAGCTTCCAATCAGGTCACCAAAATAAGGAGGGGATTCGCGTCTCCTGAAGATCTTTTGAAGTTGTTTCTCTTTTGTCTGGAAGGGACTGAGGGCAGACTGTAGGCTGGCCCCTTCAGCTAGCCTGTGGTTTCGGGATATCTGTGTGCAGTCACTCGGAAGGGCTGTTACGATTAGGTGGGCACCTGCTGTCAGGTAGGAGGGAAGCAGGGGATGTTTGTGTTTTCTTTCATTTACATTATGGGCTGCCCAAAGAAGTCTGTGTTTTCAGATGATGGCCTGTGACAGTTTTCCTAAAGAATTAGTCCTCACAGAGATTGGCCATCAGATGGTGAGAGTAGTTGGAACTGGGCATGAAGCTGTCCTTGTTTCTGCTCAACATTTCTGTTATTCTGCGAAAATGCCAATATGGTGGGACGAACAGGAAGTCTTAGTATTTAATGCCATGAGTGCTGTATTTGGGGGATTTGATTTTGGTAGTGATTTTCTCCGAAAGATGTTTCTCAAAACCTCGGAGTGGTGGGAGTGATGAAATGTGGTTCCAGATTATTTGAAGTACTAAAATCCACTTATTACTTTGAGACCTTTTGGGTCCCAACCTTCTTTCCTATTCTGATTAATTTTTTGGGCTATAGAAAATTCACCATCGCCACCACTACCACTTTCATCATCCCCCAACCAGCCCACCACCATCACCTACCACCCTGCCAAGCCACTACCACAACCAACCAGCCCACCAACCCTGCCTTAGAATCATATTTCTCCCACTTGCTGGCTAAGCCTCCAAGTCTAAGTTGAGGTTGGAATGACATCATGTAGAAACATGTTGATTGGCACATCCCAGGCCCTCAAAGATGGCAACAGGTTCATGTGAGGATCAGATGATCAGTATTTGAGAAAATACTATTTCCAGATTTTGCGTCATTTTTCTATTCAGTTCCATTACTGTATTTCAAACAGGCTTGGTGGTTTTTATTTGCCTGTGTCTGCCTACTCCCCAACCCACCTGCCACTATTGCCATGTTCTCTCTTATTTGGAGCAAACACAGCACCCTTAAACATCTGCTAGCCTGCTGTGCAAGGTCTGGGGCAGCAAGGGCCTGAAGAACTGGGGAATTTTCTATTAACAAGACTTGTACTTCTAGGAACCTTCGTAACATCCCTGCCAAAAAAATGCTTGAGAATACGGGAGCTCAGATGTCAGATTAACATCCCTGAAAGCCATATTTCATTTGTTGATGCTTATTTACACTAACCTGGGAAAACCCTTGGAGTTTTAATGGGAGCTTATTTAGCTTCTTAATAACCTGCATAATCCCTTAAAAAAACCATGATAGATACACAGCCCATAAATGCATCTTCTTCACCATTTTTATTTGTAGCTGTTAGAGGCATTAGTGCATTCACACATTGTCCTGCAGCCATCACCACCATCCATCTCTAGAACTTGTTCCATCTTGCAGAACTGAAACTCTGTCCCTGCCGAAAGCACTAACCCCT
Organism: Oryctolagus cuniculus; assembly: GCF_051225735.1. Lineage (NCBI taxonomy): Eukaryota > Metazoa > Chordata > Mammalia > Lagomorpha > Leporidae > Oryctolagus > Oryctolagus cuniculus. The sequence continues at coordinate 7,807,763 of NC_142883.1, forward strand.
CTGCCTCCCTCCCAGCCCCCGGCAATCACCATTTTGCTTCCTGTGTTCCTGAATCCGGCTAAGAGGGCTCCTCGGATAAGTGGAATCTCGCAGCCTCCGTCCTTTTCTCATGGTCTTGTTTCACACGGCATCCTGTCGTCCAGGTTCATCTGTAGGGTATGCATCATCCGTTTCTGCGGGAGGAGGGGCTGACAGCTGTGTCCTCTGAGGTCGTTGGGAGGGTGTCACAGAACCCACGCGTGTCCCTGAGTTCCTTGCGCACGGACAGCAATCCATGGTGTGTGATCGCAACATTAGTTTGGCTGTGGTGACGAGCCACGATCAGCCACTGTAGGTTTTCCAGGGGAAAAGCACCTGCTTGCAGCTCTTAGGAACTAGCAATTGGTGGAGTCGGGGAGGTTCTTGTTGTAGATGCTGCTGGCTGCAGAGGAGAGCTGCCATGGAGTTCTTTTTTACTTCACATATGCCATCGGGAGAGATGAGATTCTTCAGCGTGTGGAAATACTACTTTCTCTTCCTGCCTCTGGGTGACTGTACAAACTTAAAAAAAAAAAAGTCAAGAAGCCCAAGCTGCAGCACAGCTCCATGTGGGGTGTCTAGCCAAAATGCAAAAGTCTTACCACAGCGCACAAGCAGGCAGTGTTTTTCAAGAGCGGGAACAGAGTGCGGCGCCTTTCAGCACCTTTTTCGGCACTTCTTTAAAAATGATTTAAATTGGAGGCAATAGTGCCGAATGCTGAACATCCGACACTCAGACAAGACTTAATGAATCACTGCCTTGAACAACAGCATCTTCTCCAGCAGCTTCGCTTGGCGTCCGTGGTGCTTGTTTTTTTTTTCTCCCACAAGAACATTTGTTCTGCAGACAGTTTGCTTGTTAGAGTGTCCCGGGCAACTCTTGGTACCGTACCCACGGCTGGGAGAGCTGGCGCAGCGGGACCTGCAGATCTGAGTTCCTCTTAGCAGCCTTTCTCTGGAGCCAGATTTCAGAGGGAAGTAAGACATTGGTGCTCCACAGAGACTGGACCTGAAACCGGCTTCCGTTCCTGCCCTGTGCCCAGTCCAATCTCCTGCAGATTATTTAAGCTAAACAGGCAAAGGTAGTTCTCAAGCCCAAAGCATGCAGCATTGCTGTGACTGATTGGGATGCAAATAACAAATGAATGACTTTGTGGATGGGAAGATACCAGGGCTGGGGAAAAGACACTGAGTGTTGAATTGGGAGGGAATTGTTATTTTTGGTGCTGTAAATTGAACTTCTTCCAGCAGGAGAGTGAGAGTATAGTTCATAGCTTGCCTGATAATTGTTTAGAGTGTGGGCAGAGTGGACTGGGACTGCCGAGCACTGGTGAGGACCTTGCATTGGGTCTCTCCCACCTTCTGATGGGTCACAGTCTGCCTCTTACTCTACTGGTGCCCGGAGAGAGTGCAGAGTAGATGGGCCGTTCCCTCTGTGGCTGCAATGTATGCAAACAATTTAATCCTCCAGTCCAACCCTTAATGTAAATGTTTAATATGAACCTGATGTTAACATGATGTACATGAGTTTACTGGCAGACAAAGCTGGGATTTCCACTATGCTGAAATTCAGATGTTCTTTGCAGCAGGAGTTGGGAAAAACCTTGAAATATGGCAAGGGTTTCCTTCCCAATGGCAGGTGCACTCCACAGCACACGTACCCCTACGTGTTGTACGGGATCAGACACTCACAGGTGGCGCTTCCAGCTTGAATGTTGAAAGACCCCGTGGGTGGCAGTCATAGTGGAGCTGATGTCACGACACTGCATTTCTTCTGACAGAAAATGTCCAAGCTCCACTCTGATGAGATAGCCATTGGATGCCTACTGGATGACCCCACAGTCAAATCCACTTCTGCAGACTGCTGCATGAATGGCAAGCTGAGGTCCGTGGGCCGAGTTGAGACCACAGCCTATTTTTGCATGGCTTCCAGTTAGGCATGATGCTTTACATTTTTAAATGACTGGGAGTGGGAGGGAAGGCGAAGAATACTTTATGAATTATATGGATTTCGAATTTCAGTCTGCATAAACGCAGTTCCACTGGAACACAGCCATGCTCATTTGTTCTGTGCTGTCTGTGGCTGTTTTGGTATGAACAATGCAGTGTTGAATGCTTGTGATAATGATCTCCCAGCCCACAAAGACCAACATATTCAATACTTAAAATTTACTTATTTATTGAATTTATTTTTAATGGTACAGAAAAAGAGAGGGAGACAGACAGAGATCTTTCACCCACTGGTTCACTCCTCAAATGCCCTCAATGACTGGGACTGGGCCAGGTAGAAGCCAGGGAGAGGGAAGGAGACTCAATCCAGGCCTCCCGTTTGGGTAGCAGGAACCCAGGTACTTAAATCATCACCTGAGAATGCACTTTAGCAGGAACTCAGACTCTAAGCCAGGCACTCAGGTTTGAAATGCGGGTGTCCCACCTGCTGTGCCAAACACCTGCCCCTCCCCCAAATATTTACTATTTTAGTATTCACAAAAAGTTTTCCATTCCTTCCTCTCGCCATGGTGCTACTGATGATGCTAGCAATTATTGATTACTTTTCTTATATCAGGCATACATATATTGACCGCACCATCTGTTGGTGTCATGTCGTATATTCATTTTCACCTTATAAAAATTAGATTTGGTAAGTGTTTATGAAATTATCATCAACTGAGCCGGCGCTGCAGCTCACTAGGCTAATCCTCCACCTAGCGGCGCCGGCACACCGGGTTCTAGTCCCGGTCGGGGCGCTGGATTCTGTCCCGGTTGCCCCTCTTCTAGGCCAGCTCTCTGCTGTGGCCCGGGAGTGCAGTGGAGGATGGCCCAAGTGCTTGGGCCCTGCACCCCATGGGAGACCAGGAGAAGCACCTGGCTCCTGCCTTCGGATCAGGGCTGCCATTGGAGGGTGAACCAACGGCAAAAAGGAAGACCTTTCTCTCTCTCTCTCTCTCTCACTGTCCACTCTGCCTGAAAAAAAAAAAAAAAAAGAAATTATCATCAACTTTTGTCAGCTACTCTAGATTTAGGCTTTTCCACATGTTAATGGCTATCTGGAAGAGAATTTATAAAAATCTCTCAAAGTTTACCATCTTCCCTGATGTGTGAGAAATCAGGTATTTCCCAAAATGAACTTTTGTAAATTAGATATTTTGTCGGTATTACCAAGGAGATTTACAAGACGCCTGAACTTAATGAAGCAAAGCCTGGGAATGGTTCCCAGAACTTTTATTTGTTTGGTTTCTGTCCTTAAGTTCTACCAGTGATGTTAAGAATCAGATTAGCCTGATTTGAGAAAAACTGGCAAGAATAATTATTTAAAATTTGTGAATTTATTTACTTTCACTCATTTGAAGGGGGAGGAGAGAAAGAGAGAAAGAGCTCCTATACATCAATTCACTCCCCAAATACCCACATTCCAACTATTGCTCTGGCTGGGCCAGATCGAAGCCAGGGGCCTGGAATTCCATCCAGGCCTCCCATGCAGGTTGCAGGGACCTAAGTACTTGAGCCATCACTTGCTGCTTCCTGCCGTGTGCATTACCAGAAAGCTGGATTGGAAGCAGGGCTGAGACTCAAACTCTGACTCGGGATAGGAGATGCAGACATTCTAAGTGCAGCTTAACTGCTGCGCCTCAAAGGCTGCTCCAAAAATAATTATTGTATTGGATCATTTTAGAGGGGGTGTGGCCGGTCTTGTAGGTACCACCCGACTGGACGCTCTCTCAGAGTGAAACTCATGTTCTTCTGTACTTGTTGGCCTCTAACCTCCAATGCTCCCCCTTACCACCCCTAAACAAGGAAGCACAGAGGGCCTTGTACCTAGAGGGTGCCCAGACCCAGTGGCTTGACCAACTGGATGGCATGGTCCCTAATAACACGTATTGAATTCCCTTCCATTACCCCGCCCAACAGTGAATTCTCAGATGGAAATACTTAGACTGGCCCAGGTGACAGTCATCCTTTTCCTCCCAGGTGAATTTTTACTCAAGGGCCAGATGGACATTAGTTGAGACTGAAAATGCCTTCCTGGCCTGACTGTGACCTCTTAGGAAGACAAGGAGGAATTATCAGCAGATTTTGTGCCTGCACTTTAAGGATGGGATCCTAAATTTTTCCACCAAGGTTTTACTGTTGATTTCCCCAGGCTGTAGTCTGTGTGCAAATGTCCCAAGGTCCCTGTTGGCCACTCTGGATGAAAATGATGAGCTGTGCATCTACCCAACATGCCTCTGTACTTCACTCCCTCATCAGTTTCAAATCTCAGCTTAATTTCCAGGGGAAATAGTTGAGGGTTTCCTGAGACTTAGCAGTTGAATCTGAGCCACAGAAGGGGTTCTCGCACCCAGAGTGCTTTCTTGGTCCTTGGTCTACCTCTCATCTTCCCTCCCCGGAAGTGAGTTGTCTATCAGATGCCACTGTGCTGCCTCTGGGTTTGCAAGTAGGATGCAGGAGAAATTGTTTCCTGGAAACCCCTTGTATTCACCCTCTTCCTAATGGCAGCTAGGTTTGGTTTGAAAACAGCAGCTTTCTGGAATAGGTTTTCTTAAGTCAATCTATGGCAAATTGGTGTAAATGTAGAATGGGCATGTACACAATTAACCCAGAAAAATGATGTTGATTTTGTGGTATTTATTCATTTGATGGTAACTCTAGGTTGATCCCATTTTACCCCCATTGCAATGTAATTGAGAGTCCCATACTCCAAAGCCTGAGCCCGTTGGTTAGTTCTTTTTCATTTCAACCTTCATATGTGTGTGTTGGGTTTAGCCAACTTAGCAGCAGCTAAGCTCACTGTGCCGCAACAGTGGCCCTGATTCTCTAGAAACTCTCTTACGTGGGTGAACCTCTCAAAGTGCTTCCCCTGAGGATTCACTGGCTCAGATATTTGATCAAGTTAGGTTTTAACCCATGACCTTGGACAAATCATTTCATCTCCCTATTACTTTTTCCACTATAAAATGGGAGTAATAATATCATAAATGGAGGATTCAAATGAGAATGAAATGAAAACTGACTTAAACAGAGTTTGACACAAAAACACATCTTGACTCTTCTCTGTCCATGAGTTCCTCTTCCCTTGTCTTTTTTCCAGAAAAACAAATACCTTGAGGAGGAGGTTTGCAGATGACTGTTCCCTAAAAGACACATTCGGTCCTAGGGAGCCAGCTGTCTTCTGAGGCTATTCTAATTTACTTTGTGTGATAGTTTGACTAGTTGGGCTGTAACAGCTGTGTCTGAGAAGGTAAACTCCTTATTTCTGGATGGGCTGAGGGCAAGACTCAGATCATTTGGGCTGAGTTCCTCATCTATTTTCTTTCATTAGTCATACTGCTGTAAGGACTTAGTCATCAGATCTCTCAAAGGGTTAAAGACGCACTGTGATGGCTATTGGGATGGTGTGAAGATAGCCGTTTCCTTTGGTTCTACATAAATGAATGAATAAATCAGTAAATGGACATTTTGAGATGTTAGAAAGCCATGGAAAAGGATGTAGAAGGAGGACACGAGATACGGAATGGCTTTGTCCTGCCTTGCACCGTGATGAAGTGACACTGGTCATGTCTGGGGAGAGACAGGGAAAACACATGGTGTCATAACTGTCTTAATAAGGATGGTTTATTGGGTCATACCAAAAAACGCCTCATAATAGGGAAATGCAGATTTGATTAACTCTTCTGGTTGGACATGATCTTCAAGGACTTGGACCCCTTCTAATTGCTTTTCTGTACTTAGAATATGTACTTTGTTCTAGTCCACAGCTCCTCACAATGGCAAGTTGGCTGCTGCAGTTGCAAGCCTCGCAGATTACCACACAGCACAGTGGACTTTTGCTTTCTGGTGCTTTTTAGTGACAAAAAGACATTTCCCTGAAGACTTTCTTTGCCTTTTTTATCTTCCCTCACATCTTTTCAGTGAGAATTGGGTCACACATGAACCCCCATGATTAAACTGGATTAATCCATATTTATCTGCCCTGAGTCACAGATTAATGGAAGGCCAGCATGGAGTGGTTGATGGGGTGGGTGATGCAACTAATAAAGAATAGCACCTGTACAGAAGGAGCTCATGGAAGGTGTTTGCTGGGATGGGGTAGAGAGAAATCTGCTCAGAGATGACAAAAGCTACTTGACTTTCAAAAAGTCAGCCAAGTACTCTTCTTGAAATACTCAAAACTGTGTGCTCAGATAAATGGATTCCAAATTCTATATTATCTGAATGCTTTTGTCTCTCTTTATAAGACTGCGATTTTGACTTGTTGGGTAGTTGTTATAGGAAGTGACATTGACTTCTTGCAATTTGGCCACTGCCAAATCCTTCACATGCTAAATGGGTGCATTTTCAAAGATTTGCTGAAAATGTATCTCAGGCAGGCACAGCAGTAGCAAATCTTACTACGCAAGATCTCTGTTAAGACTCAAATTTTGTTTAATGTCAAATCTTAAAAAAAAAAGAAAAAATGAATTTAGGTAATTGGAGATATTCAGAAGTTTAAACCTCCTTTTGAGTTGTTTTTATTGGATACAAAAATACATGGATTGTTTTTCTCCTGCATGGTATAAAACATGATACCACATTTCTTTACAATTAAATTAAGACTAGAGTACGATGAAGACATTATCGTTTATATGATGCATTTGAAAGATGTTGTTTGTGCTCTACTGGAAGAGTGCAGAATGCCTTTATGAAATGCCAGGTTTTCTGGGCAAATCCTATTAAGGGCTTTAGTTCCTGCCTGATATTTTGCTTTCTTCTCTGTTAGCTGCCACTGCCTCAGGATGGCTCAGGCTGTGCGTGGACTTCACGCAGAAATGAAAACTATTCAGTTAGGATTATTTATCAGCTCCTTAAATCTCACATCTATTTGTCTGTCAATATCAATCCCATCTATACCAATTTTATTATAATTGCCTGTTCATGGTCATTTCCCTCTGCCTGTCTGTAAGCACTGGTGAAACTTGTTCCTGGTTGCACCAGCAATGCCTGCTTACCTACAAACAAGGAAGTGCTCAGGGAATATTTATTCAGTGTGCACTTTCAGTGAGCTTTTAATCTAGGAAGAAGATATGATTGTAAAAATAAGGAAGGATAACATGGTGGATGAGGGGTTGTCATAAGATGAACAGAAAGTTATTGGAATTTTGAAGATGAGAAAGATCACCAATAATACACTCTTGCATGGTTTGAGGGAAAAGACTGCTTATCTCTTTGTCTGTCTATATAGTTGCTAGATGGCACACTTTAATTCTCTGTAAGTCAGAAGCAAAACAATCAATTATTTTAAAAAATCAATTGTTATATTTACCAGTATTTACACAAACAACTTTTATTTGAAATAGAGGCCATGCCCAGGAGTCATTGTTAGAGCTTGCTTTGCTCTCCAGTCTCATAGATTTGAGCAGAGTGCTTGTCCATTTGCATTTAACATCATGCATGGTCTGGTTCTGTGTAAGTTATCCATCCTGCTACTTGGCTCCTGTTTGTGCCACTGGGGGCTTCTTTCTGTGTTCTTTTCCCTTCTTTCTCTATTTATTTCTCTTTTCTCTCTCTCTCTCTCTCTCTCTTATTTTTGGAAGTGGTTGTGGTGATTAATTGACTAACTTTAGTCATCCATTTTATTTTCCTCTATTGGCTTTTTCATTATATCTCCTTTAAAATGTATTTATTATTTGAGAGAGAGAGGGAGAGAGAGAGAGAGAGAATCTTTTATTTGCTGGTTCATTCCTCAAATGCCCACATGCAATGGCCAGGGTGGGACCAGGCTGAAGCCAGGAGCAGGGAATGCAATCCAGGTCTCCTATGTGTGTGGAAGGAAACTCATTTCTGGAGCCCTCCTAGGGTCTATATTAGCAGAAAGCTGAAGTCAGGAGCCAGAGCCAGAAATCAAATCCAGTTACTCTAATGTGGGAGGTAGGCATTGAACCACCAGGCTAAACATCCGTTTCTACACCTCTTTTTAAATTATTGTTTTAGTGATTGCTTAGGGATTGTAACACACTTCTTTAACTATTATCATCCTCTGCTTAGAATTAGTGCTGTACCACTTTGTTTACAATTCAAAGATAAAAGAACCTCACAGCTGAATAATCACGTTTGCCATGTCCCTGTCCTTTGTCACAGATTTTACTTATGTAGATATTGTATGTATATATTTTCACTTCTAGAATTCCCAATTCATTCTTTTGGTTATAGCATTTATTTATTTATCAACACTCTGTAACTTTTCACTCATTTCTTTCAAAGATTTATTTATTTGTTTGACAGGCAGAGCTAGAGAGAGAGGGAGAGAGAGAGAGAGAGAGAGAGAGAGAGATATCTTCCACCTGTTGGTTCACTCCCTAAATGTCTGCAATGAGCGGAGCTGAAGACAGGAGCCAGAAGCCAGGGGCTTCTTCTGGGTCTTGCACGTGGGTGCAGGGGCTCAAGCACTTGGGCCATCTTCCACTGCTCTCTGAGGCCATTAGCAAAGAGCTGGATTGAAAGTGGAGCAGCCAGAACTTGAGCCAGTGGACATAAGGGATGCCAGGGCCACAGGTAGAAGCTTAACCTACTACGCCACAGTGCCAGCCCCACTTTTCACTCATTAAGACAATATTTCACTGCAAGTTCTTGCACTAATTTTTAAATTTGTTTTAAGGTCTTTGCTGTTTCCAAAACCTGGGCACCCTAGGATCTGTTTGCATTGTCTGCTCTCTGCTTCCCCTCCACCTTGATTATATGTCACATTTTCCTGCGTATTTATTATTTCATAAATCATCTGATGAATATTGTGCATCAGTGTAAGGACTCTAGACTATCTTTTCTTCCTTTACAGAATGTTGCTTTATGTTTTTGCAGGTACAGAACACACTAGATGTTCTCCTTGATCCTCTTGGAGCCTGGCTTTAGGCTTTGTTAGAGCAACATAGGGGTGGTTCTTACTCTACTGCAGAGATCAACAAACTGTTTGTAAAGGGCCTGATAAGAGATATTTCAGACTTGTAGGCCATATTGTTTCTGCTGCAACTACTCAGCTATACCATTGTAACAGGAAAGGAGCCATAAAATACGTAAGCCAATAGGCATGCCTGTGTTCCCTAAATCTAGAAAATCTGATGTGTTTACAAAATCTGATGATCAGTCCTTGGGTCATGGCTGATCCTTGTGCTGAATGAATCATGGATCTTATTCCTAAGGAATGGCTTCCTGAGTGTTTGGTTGTAGGCTGGGGACATGAACAGTATCTCTGTATTCTATGTGACAAAGATCTAATGTCTTCCAGTACTGTGCATCTGGCATAGTCTCCATTTTATTCTCAGTCTTGAAGCAGTCTCTCTCTACGTGGCCTTACAGAGTGTCACCTGGGTGTTTGCAACCCCGGCGTTGGCTGAGGTCCTTCAGAGAACTGCACCACATATACTTCTTATTCCCCTCCTCTTTCTACTGGTCCATTTGCTTCCACCACTTCTAACATCCTGCACCAAAATCTCCCTTTGTGCACGTATTCCTCAACTATGATCTCTGCATCTTCAGCTCAGCTTGGCTGCCATGTTCTGTAGGCTCTGTTTCCTTATGCCACAGTTGGGAAATTGTCCCTGGCAGAGAACCAGGTGAATATGGGACTTACCTCATGCACTTCCCTTATCTTGAGAATCTCAACCTAGGGCTGCATAAAATGCCAGAAAACAGGTGCCTCATAAGTTTTTTCCAATTTTATCATTGTTTACAGAAGACAGGAATTTTAATACCAGCTATCCATCAGGGTTTGAAGCCGAAGTCTCCTCTCATTGTTTAAAAGTTAAAAGCAGATGGCTGTGCTGTCTTTGGAAGGCTACGCGCATTGACATGGTATTTGAAATGGTTAATATGAGGAAGGCTCAGAGCCAACAGGGCTTGGGTGTGGCCCCCTTTATCACATTCTACAGTGATTACTGGAGGCCTCTACACATGCCCTGCCAGCAACAGATGCTCTCTGGGAGTTGTAATCTTTTCAGCATTTGAATGATGGTTTCTACTTAGAAGCCAATATGTCAACAAGAAATTCCAGAGGATTATAATTGATTAAAACTCACCACAAAGTTTATCTGTCCTATATCTAACGACACCTCTCTACCTATTAATTCAGCAAGAACAAAAATCCGAGAGCATCTTTTAAGTGCTTGCTCCTTTGCTCGATACTAAGAATATGAAGGTGAAGAAGACGTGAGCCTCAAAGTCCTCATAGTCTGAGACAGAAAACGCACATGTACCAAGAGAATCACAGCAGTCTGAAAGAGCTTATAATGGAAGTGAGATGGAATGAGATGCACCTACATGCATTCTGTTGCATTGGAAAATGGTTGAGCTAAGCCTTTACTAGTTACGAGCAATTTCTCCCACAGCAGGTCCATGCATGTGTGTTGGACATTTCAGGCCAAGGGGAGAGCCAGAGCAGAGCCAGCAACTAATGGAAGCAGAGCATGTGTTGTGTGCTTTGAGTTGATAAGGAGGAAGTGGTGGAGAAGAGTCTTGACTGACAGATAGAGCCCAACTCATGAAAGGACCTACAGGACGTAATAGGGAATACATATTTTGTTCTTAGATAATGAGAAGCCCTTGAACATTTGTTTTGAAGGGCTGTACTAGCATTAGCTTTAGGTTTTAGAAAGATCTGGGTGGTAAACTGGAAAGGCTCCGATGAGTACAGGTGGAATGGAACCAAGATGGATAATAATTGTGGTGTAGAATGAGAGACTTCAACTAGGGCAATGGCCAGAGCAATTGGAGAGGAGTTCAACTGATTTGAGTAGTTGGGTAAACCACAGTGACATTTGCAAAAGAAGAGAAAAGGTGGAGAGAGCTACTTTTTGGGGAGTGGTGATTTATGGATTCATCCAACCATTAATTCTTTCATTCATTCAATAAACATTCAGTGAATGCCTATTAAGTGTCAAATGCCATTCTAGAGAAGTTGTGACTAAGACAGGCAAAGTTGCTGCTGTCATGGAAAGGGTGACAAAACATTTTAAAAGTCAATAAGAATTTTTAGATACTGAAGAAAACAAAACAGGGTACAGTGAATGACAGATGAAAGTGAAGAAAAGAGGAGCCCTTAAGGAGAGAAGAATCCTCTGGGAGGTACTTTCATTGGAGCTGAGACTGGTGCGATTAGTCAAATCCAATTGTAAAGGTTCTAGAAGCATCTAGAAAAAGCAACTGCAGGCACAGAGTCCCTGTGATTGAATGAATGAGACTTGTTAAACAATGAAGGACCATGTGCTTGGGGCAGAGAATGAAAGAGTGGGGAGAACACGAGGATGGATCTTGCAGCATTAGGCAGGAGAGGATGAAGGTTTGGATGTTTGAACTGCAGACTCTTCCTTGATATATCTGCCGCAGAGCCCTCATTTCTCTGGCTGTGAAACAGCCTTCACTTTGGCTCTACCGATACTGAGTTTGAAGGGCTTGTCAAACACCCAAGTGGGGATGTTTACCAGATGGTCAGATGTAAATGCAATTCTGGAATTCTGCAGAGATGCAAGAACTGAAAAGACAGATCCGAGAGTTATCAACCAACAGCACACAGGTAACATTTGAAACAGGGTGTGGATCCATTTTCCTAGCAAGAGTGCATAGAAGCAGAGTCTCGGTCTAGTTGCCTCATATGTATGCTGTGAAGACAGGCAATTTTTCAGTGAAAAGAGGAGGGATGCCATCCCGAGTTGCAATAGAAAGCTGCCTAGAAAATCTCATTTGTACCTGGTTCAATCTATGCGTTGACAAGAGATATACGCAGATATTCAAATTTGGGTGATTGGGCCGGCGCCGTGGCTCAATAGGCTAATCCTCCACCTTGCGGCGCCGGCACACCGGGTTCTAGTCCCGGTTGGGGCGCCGGATTCTGTCCCGGTTGCCCCTCTTCCAGGCCAGCTCTCTGCTGTGGCCAGGGAGTGCAGTGGAGGATGGCCCAGGTGCTTGGGCCCTGCACCCCATGGGAGACCAGGAAAAAGCACCTGGCTCCTGGCTCCTGCCATCGGATCAGCGCGGTGCGCCGGCTGCAGCGGCGGCCATTGGAGGGTGAACCAACGGCAAAGGAAGACCTTTCTCTCTCTGTCTCTCTCTCTCACTGTCCACTCTGCCTGTCAAAAAAAAAAAAAAAAAAATTTGGGTGATAAGTAAGGGAGAGAAACAGTTTACAAATGGAATCTTAGAAAACACATTTTAGGATGACCTGGTGTTTTTTTATATTAAGAATACTACTTTACTGTTTTAGCAAAGTAAGTGACATTTTACTTTAGCTACTCTCTTAGCATCATATGGGTAAGCACAGAAGTGAAAGCGTGTGTGATAAATTGCTGTAGGTGGTGGTCTCACCCATGGCACAGACTCCAGCAGAGTTTTTTCTCCTTACTTTTGTTGGCTGTTGCTGGGAGCTTAACATCGACTCCAAGACTCCATTGACTCCACCATTGACTCATCTTAAGACTTTAACCAGGTTGTTTAATTTCTGTAAAGTCTTATCTATCTATCTATCTATCTATCTATCTATCTATCTATCTATCTCCCATGTCCCATCTCTCTACAGAACTGATGTTCTGTTTGTTTCACTGTCTGGCTCTCTTTCCCTGAATGTATGATTGATTAAAATTCTCCCCAAGTGGATAATGTGGTTTCTGAGATTATAAAAACAATAGCAGTTTACTTCTAAAAGTTCTATCGGGCGTTATCATCTTTGTATGACTTTCTGCTGATGTAGTGGGAATTTACTCTGAATTCAACGACAAAGCTACACTGTGACTCCACTAACTTGGAAAGACCTGGAAGGCAATCTGGTTTCTCCATCAAATCCTCTGATTGATTTCTTTCTGCAACTCATTCCATCTAAGGAACATGTTTCTCATCCATTAAACTGTTGCAACACACCAAATTAAATCAAGCTTTCCAGTCTTCAGACTTGTCTAGAACTCTGTGATGGTGATATTTTGGGTTTCCATTTACTTTGTTGAAGACCATATGCCAAGTACAAATAAATAGAGAAAATGGGATGTCAACAAATAAGCATCTTTAATAATGGAAGATGTAAATTGGAAGTGACTGTTTCAAATGGTGTTATCAACTAGAGGGATGGTTTTTCTCATCATATTTTCTTTGAAAGGCAGAGTTACAGGGAGGGAGGGAGGGAGGGAGAGAGAGAATCTTCCTTCTGCTGCTTCACTCCCCAAATGACCATAATGTCTGGGTTTGGAACAGGCCTAAGCCAGGAGCTTCTTCCAGATATCTAAGCACTTGAGCCGTCTTCTTCTGCTTTCCCAGACACATTACTAGGTAGCTAGATCAGAAATGGAGAAGCTGGGACATGAACCGGCACCCATATGGGATGCCGGTATCACAGGTGGTGGCTTAACTCACTATGCCACAACGCCAGCCCTGTTTTTTTTTTTTTTAATTTCTTTTTTTAAATCTTAATACAAGACAACCAAGAGAGAGAAATAAAATGAGCACAGTGTTAGGGGTGGTCGATTCTGGAAGGGTGTGGGTAAGCATTGCTAAGGTCGTTCTCCAAGAAGCACACCTCACAGCACATTGAGGAAACAGTCTGGGGAAGTCCTGAGCTTTTCTCTGGGGGCTCTGTTATTATTGATTTTGGCATTTAGGCAAATTCCAGTGGCCTCTCCAGTCCTGGTCCCCAAGTCTGGGAACAGGATTCTTGCAGGGACTCTAACTGCCTTTGGCTATGACACACCCTTTGGCAGGCACTCTCCACAATTGTCAGTCTCAGTGTCAGTGAGGAAACAGATAATTTATCAGTCCTTAAACATTGATGGTGATGATGGTGGGAGTGGGGAGGACTCTGATGGCCAACTCCCTGCAACTTGAAGGATGTAGAATGAGGATGAAGAGTAGGAAAACTTGCCTTTCTCTTGCTTTTTCAAAAATTCCTTTCAGAATGAATGATGACTTTTTATGCAAAATAGAAATAAATGAAACATTAGAGATTCAGAGATTTTCTTTGAAATACATTTTCTTTGCACACAGTGGATACTCAGTGCTTATTTGTAGTAGTAGGATTGAATGTGGGTGGGAATAACCCGTGTCAGTCAAAGACCTTTTCATGTGAAACTTGCACCTTATCTGTTGGAGTTCAAGGTGGTTAAAAGTCTGTTCACACAAACATGCCCTCTCTTAGTTGTGAATTACAAGGTACGATGCACAGTGGGTGCTCCAAGTGGACAGCCAGCTGGAAGCAAATTCAGGAAAGAAATATCATCATTGACATTTTTTACTACACTGAGCCAAAGAGGTAGCCGGTGGAAAGGCCTTACTGGATCTATGGGGGCTGGTTATGTGGAATTTTTCAATGAGTTCCATGAAATATAGAAATCTATTTCAGGAATGTAGCCCTTGTATCCCTCAACACATAATATTTACAGGGAAGAATCAAGTTCCTTTTATCTTTGAGGCTTTCTACTGGGAAGGGGGAATTGTCACTGAGAAACATCAAGGGAATAATGGCCAGTTGTGGCCTAGATTCAGATGGCCTGCATATAATTTAAAACTAGGCTGTAGAATCTTAGAAATAGACAACAAACTATAGACCATTGGTTAGTAGTTTATATCTTACAGGATCTTAAAGCATTATGAGTAAAACAAAAAAGTGAGGATTTTGAAGAGAAACTAAGTAATTCCTCTCATTGCACTTTCCCAAGATGTCTCCAGACCTTCTTGGGAAGCCCATGGAGAAGCGAGTACATAGAGACCAGACTTAGCTATACAGTTTTAGAGTTCTCAAGATGAGTGTGGTGTCAATCCACCTCTTTCATTGGAGGAAGAACAATTAAGAGGCTGAGAGAGCAGCCAAAACACGCAAGTATCCATGAGTCTTCCTCCTCTTTCTTCTCAAGCCCCTCCATCACGGTCCTTTTGGAACTGGACTCACTGATGAATGGAGACTTCCTGGTCTTCTCTGATGTTTTCTGACATGCTCAGATTGCATTTTCCTTGGCAAGGGAAATGGAAGCAGATGGAGAGGTATCTGCAAGAACCAATGCACAGAGAGAAGCTACTAGAGGGTGCATGGTCTTCAGATGAGAACAATATCAATGTCTATAGAATCAGGACAGTAGCACCACTTATTCTGCTTTTGTGGAGAGGAGAGTATAAAATATATATCCCTCTGTAAAATGAGGTTAAAAAGACTAAGCCTGGGCTCCAACCATTCCATTTCTCACTCTGCAACTTTGAAAGACCTGTAAGCCAAGCTTTGCCCTTTCTCTGTCTCCTCTCACTTCCCCCACCCCCAACAGCTTTGCTTCCAGATTCCTAGGTATGCTCTGTCTTCTTTGATCTTTGAGGTGAGTCTTCCTTGGACGCTGGTTCAGAGGAGGATGTTGGCAGCTCAACATGGTTCTAAATGGGAGATTCACGTGTTTTTCTGGGGTGCTGGATTGGTGTTTGGAGAAATTTGGTCTTTGTAATATTATTGCCACCAGAGAGGGGGCTTGGGTTCTTTTATTATTATTATTATTATTATTATTATTATTTATTTGACAGAGTTATAGACAGTGAGAGAGAGAGACAGAGAGAAAAGTTTTCCTTCCTTTGGTTCACTCCCCAAATAGCCACTATGGCCGGTGCTGCACTGATCCAAATCCAGGAGCCAGGTGCTTCCTCCTGGTCTCCCATGCGGGTGCAGGGGCCCAAACACTTGGACCATCCTCCATTGCCCTCATGGGCCACAGCAGAGAGCTGGACTGGAAGAGGAGCAACCAGGACTAGAACCAGCACCCATATGGGATGCCGGCACCACAGGCGGAGGATTAACCAAGTGAGCCACCTCGCTGGCCCCAAGGGGCTTGGGTTCTGAGGCTGACTATCCTTCACCAGTCTTAAAGGACTGCATAATTGTCCTGGGACATTGGTGACTTCACTGTGTGATTATCCTTAGGACAAGCCTGAACAGCGCTATTGGAAAGGTAGCATTCCCAGGTGTGAATCTCAGGAGGCACCCCATGGCCCCAGAAGAACGCCTTCCCGGATTTGTGACAGGCTGCCTTTCAGCCATTTGCTGCCATATCCTGCCTGGGTTGGTGTCAGGCTTCACTCAAGGAGCAAACCTGCACCGGAGGACATTTGAGTAGAGAACTTCCGAGGAATTGCTTAGAGAACGGTGATTTTACTGGGCACTTGGGAGATACACCCAAGAGCCTATTCACGAAGGCAGCAGAGGACATTAACTCTGTCCCTATCATTGCTGTGACTGCTTAGTCCTAAGCATGAGAGTTTGGGTGATCCTAGGCTTGGCCAACAAGACATCCCATGGGTGGAGTGATACTCACCTAACCACACCTCTGCTATGCTGAGACAGCCCAGGGAGAAGGCAGGCAGGGCTGCCACACCCTGAATCTGCCTCCCTCCCTGCTGTGAGAACCAGAGGAAGAGCCTCTGGAAATCAATCTTGCTTTCTCAGAGGTCTACTCCTACCATCTTGGGACATATTAAAGAGCAGAGAAGAGGAATGATGTGTGGGAATTGATGTTGTTCTGGGGAGCTGGAACCTTTATTCTCCTCAGATATTTTTCTGAAAATAGCTGTAGTAGTTCAGATAGCACGGGACCTGGGACATATTGCCTTCTCTGAGTTAGACAAAAAAGTGTTGACTGCTTTTGACGAGGATCCTATTAATTGCTCTGTAACTGAGATATTTTTCCGAAGAATCCTCTCTCTTTTGCTTCTCTTTTCAGACATGATTTGAAATAATAACAAATCCTCATTTGCTTTCTAACACCTGGATAGTCCAATAAAGCTACGAGGTAACCTATTATGTGCTAGACATATTGCTAAGCACTTTATAAGCTTTTTGATTACATTTATAAGAGAATTGCTGCAATTTTCTCCCATTGACAAATGAGGAAATTGATACTTTGAGACATTCATAGAGTGGATCAGGATCACTTAGTCAATACAAGCTAGTGTTTGCAAGAATAAACCATGTAATGTCATGGTAATCAAAGCCCACTGATAATATTCAAATAGATCCAATAACCTTAACATTTTATGACCTAAAGCAGCACAAGTGTATTCCTTGCTTATACTACAGGCCCACGTAACTTCTCAAAAACCCAGAGTGACGGTGGCTTTACCATCTTGAAACACCCCAGTCTGGGAACTTGGCCTTCTGGTTGCCAAGACAGGGAAGAGAATGTGGGAGTGTTTCTCACCTACTTACATTCTGGAGATGACCACATCACCTCTGCTCCCAGATTTCTGGCTGAAAATAGTCACAAGGTTCTCCTGGCAAGCTGGCCGGCTGATCTCCCTCCCCCTGCCTGCATGAAGATGCGAACCCAAGAGCTTACTGATAGAAGGTATTACTTAAGAGACAGATGTGAATTGGGATCCCGCTGTGTGACATTGCCCTTCAGATTGATTTAATGCTGGGTACAAAGTGGCTCTGTGGAGCTTTGTAATCCATTCTTTTCCACCCATCTTAATGTTACCATACCTGCCCCTGGACTCCATAGGGGTACCACGAGCACCTCCTCTCAGTTTCTCTCTAGCTTCTGTGCTGTTCCGGAACAACGCTCAGTGCCCTGTGGCCCATGCTTCACCTTTGGGATTTAGCTCCCACACAGCTGGTAACCACTGAGTCATTGGCTGAGTCGTTGCTTGCAGCTTCTGTGCCTGGAAATGAGATTTGTGGGGCAGAGTGTCTCTGCCTCCTACACCTCTGGCAGGTTCCCATGGCTCAGTGCATTCCTGCTGCACAGTGTGTCTGAGATTTCAGAGAAGCACTTTCGGTCTGAAGTCTCAGCTGTGAACACTGGCAGGCATCGCCATCATGTTTTGGGAGAAGGAGTTTGGGAATGTGCTCGTTAAGCTGCTCCTTTAAAAGCCATGGACTTATGGATCCATTTACTCCTTCAACTTACCCTCCAGGTAAGATGCAGTTTCCATCAGCTGTAAATGAACAGTGAGTGAGACTAAAAGGAATTCAAACAAACAGAAGCTGTTTGCAACCACTGCTTCTGGATAGAACTCTCCTCCTTCTCAGAGAAGAGGGGGCTTGGGAGTAAGAGAGAGAGAGAGAGGGAGAGAGAGAAAGAGGGAGAGAGAGAGAGAGAGAGAGAGAGAGAGAGAAAGGGACCCCCATGGGAGGAGAAATATAATACAATTAAAGCACAGCTTCACCCTGAAAATAAAAAAAAAAGTATACCTCTGAAATTTATTTCCTATTGGAAGTAGCAGGATTAAAACAAAAAATCAATAAACTCTTTGTTTCTCAGTCTTTTCACTTCAACCTGTTCCTTCCTCTTGCCTTTTTCTTTTTGTTTTATGGAGTCAAGTTCTTCTTGCATCCTCTAACTGGAACAAAGTCAGTCAAGAGAGAATGGAAAGGAGATTGAAGAGCATTAGACGAACTCAGGGTGACAGAACTTGTACTATGAGAATAACATGTATCTTGGGAATGGAAAAGAATGGAACTGCCACTGTAGAAAATGTAATCAGTGCTCTGGAGCAAACTTAAGAAATTTCCAGAGAGCAGGGAAAAAAGTTAAACAGAGTGGAGGAAGACAATGACCAATGGGGAAGAGAGAGACAAGACCCAAGAAAACAACTATAGGCATGTTTTACAGAAGGAAATTAAAGGTTCTCACGTTGATGAGTAGTGACATAAAATCCACACATGAAAATGCCAGTAAGTTATGCTCTTAGAGAAGCAATCATTAGTTAATACATTTTAAGATTCTCAATTCAAGCAAGAAATTATGAACTTTTTTGAGACCAATTATGATAAACAGCTACGTAAAGAAAAGGACAAGACAAGATTTGCATGGATATTCCTGGTTCAGAACATCAGATGGTATAAAGATACATATTCTTCCTTTATTATGCTATGATTTAAGTAATTTTAATAAAAATTCTAATAGTATATGTTAAAGGGGGCCTTGCCAAAGTGAATCTAACATCTATCTGGAAGCAGAAATGGTGAAGGTAGCCAAGAAATTTTTTAAGAGCCATAATGATAGATGATAATCAAAACAGCATTGTGGTAAAAGAAGAACTGATAGGAAGAGAAATGCACAGAGAAGATGCCCAAGCATTATTTAATGATTCCTTTCCCTCTAATTTTGAATGCCAAATTTAATCATAAACTCACTCTTCTACATATACTAAAGTCTATTTTTGGAATAAGTGGTTAAGTATTTGAAATAAAGTTGGCATGTTTTCTCAAAGCACACACCACAACATAAAGACCAAAACGACTAAATAGCCCAACTCACAAAAGGAGACCAAAATAAAATATAGATGGAGAGATCTCTGATCTTGGGTTTGGATTAGGTTGCCTATGTATAATGAGATAGGGAAAATTTTATTCACCACAATTCTACTTCCACTTATGAATGGAACTCATTTGTTAGGGAAAGTTCCTGCAGTAGAAAGGAGAACAGGAAAGGGGGCTGGGTGATAAACATTGCCCTGTTAGAGGCACAGAGAAGAATTTACTCCTTGATCCAGTGAGGAAGGGAGGAAGAAGACAAGCAGGGAAGCCAAAGGGATAAAACAGAGGAACTTGAGGACACCATTGTGTACATGGAGGAGAGAAGGAAGAAGTGACCAGGAGGAGCAAGACATTGAAGCACTGCCAACAAAAGAACTGAAACTGGAACTGGATTTTACAGTTCCCTAAAGGGCAGAAGGAGCTGATCATTTTATATATAAGTATAAAGTCAGTGGGGAAAAATCTCAAAGAGGAGCAATTGGATTTCCTAACATAAGAATTAGAAATTCTGCTAACGATGATCCATTGGCTAAATGTGGATGCGCCCATTAGTTTATGGACTGAGTAATTGTGAGAGAGAATACACAGCCCTCAAAATCTTAAGTATTTACCCTCAAGGACTTTACACAGAAATTCTACTATTCCTAGCTTTGTGTATTAAAATATAGGGATGGGTGTTTTGTACTGCACTCAAGTCGCTCCTTAGAATTCTTGACTCCCACATTGGAGTGCTTGGGATCAAGTCCCAACTCAGGTCTGACTCCAGATTGTGGCTAATGGGTACCTCGGAAGGCAATCAATGAGGGTCCCTGCCACCCGTATGGGAGCTATGGATTATCTGGCTCCTGGCTTCAGTCTAGCCCAGCCCTGGTTGTTATGGTCATTTGGGGATTGAACTGTCATATTGAAAATGGAAGCATTAGGAACTAGAGATTCCTGAGAGTTTGAGTAGAATGCAGAGATGGTTTGATCCTGCCCACCCATTCCATAGAGGAAAAACAGTCCTAGAGAAGGCCCTACAGATGGTTGAGCAGAAACTCCTAAGAAGCCACACTACTTCCAGAGCTGTCTGGAAGTCCTATCTGTCTCCTCACATTTTCCTACCTCTGGTGTTGCTGGGCAAGTTGTAAGAATTCATAATTAATATGAGTTCTGTTCCTGTTCTGGGAACATAAACTCCAATGAGTCATCTCTATACCCAGTGACAAGGTTTAGGGGTCACAGTAGAAAGGAAGCCCTCCTAAGGACCTGGTCCAGGGATTTGAGTTTCTGCCCCCTAAGCCAACAGACCAGTTACTAGGTGGGAATGGCATTCCCTCATCCAGCTTTGGGGCATATTTGAGAACCAGGAGCCCGGAGATGAATGTCTTTGGGACATAGTTCCCTGATGAAATCATCGTGACATCCTTTTAACCTGCAAGCGTGGAGGGAAGGAATCTTTTTATGGCAGTACACTGGATGTGAGGCTTTGAATCTTTGAATCCTGACAACACATTAGCAAACAAATACCTTCAATAAAGAACCTCCTAAATGCCATCCAGATGACATGGGGAGAAGAGTCTGGGGACATTTGCAAAGATCTGCATTATTTGTAAATAGAAGGTAGGGAGCAGTTCACATCATTGCTGCTGGGGAAAGATCAAGAGTTGGAGGCTTGAGAAGATCTCTCAGAAACAGGGGCTCAGGGGCACAGTGGTCTCCACATGGTGATCCTTTGTAGGATTTAAAATATAATTGCTTCCACCATTTGGGGGAACTATTTTACTATGGCCATTTTTGAAGGTATAGGGCTAGACTCCAGTTGGGGTCATCATGACCAATATGGACAAAAGACCTTAATATGATTTAAACACATGGAGTAATGCAAGGAACTTAGTATTTCTTATATTGTCTGTGATGTGCTAGTCATTTTTCTAACATTGACATATTTCCTCTTCTGTACCATAGCACAAATTTACTACTATTATCTCTTTTGGAAGCAGAAGATAGGGTTCAGGGAAGCTAGGGAAACCAATAACTGGGAAGATAGAAGAAAGTGGACTTAGGGCTTCAAATTCTTTTATGTTATATTAAGAACAAGGAGTACCCCTACTTTAAATGCTAATTGGTACAATTATGTTATAAAATGGAATATTTTATTCAAGTTTGTGGTCTAGTTGTCAAGCATCTTTTCAGGGTTCTGAATCACATGGTGCAGCGTTCTGTTTCCCAGGCTACCTCTGTACTGGACCTTTACTTATGAGTTTCACCGGTGGGGTCATGATCACTTGGAGCCTCTACTGAGCTGTCAAATTTGCTATCACATCAAGATGACCCTCTATCTACAGGCAAGTCGAGATGATGGCACGAATAGCTGTGCAGGTGCAACCAAGCTGCTTTGTTTGGTATATATGGCTCTGACCTCCTTGCAGAGTCTGGGTTTTGTGGTTTCTTTTACTAGTGGTGACTGGTTGAAGCCGCACTTCTTCCATAGACCTGAGCCAGAAGGTCACCTGTGTTGTACAGCTATTCTTCTCTGTATTCCATGTCTGGGCCCTTCACTTGGCACTTGCCTCATTGAGAAACCACCTTTAAAAAGGACTGGGGTGAAGTGGGCATTTGGTGTCATCGTTAAATGTTGTATGGGATGCCTACATCCCATATGTAATATTTGGATTTGAGGCTTTGCCCTCAACCCCAGCTTCCTGCTAGTGGTGCTTGTTCAAACAGTTGGGTCCC
The DNA here is from genome assembly GCF_051225735.1 of Oryctolagus cuniculus. Taxonomy (NCBI): domain Eukaryota; kingdom Metazoa; phylum Chordata; class Mammalia; order Lagomorpha; family Leporidae; genus Oryctolagus; species Oryctolagus cuniculus. The sequence continues at coordinate 7,829,733 of NC_142883.1, forward strand.
TACTGTACAAGTGAGAATCTCAGATTGACTTCTCAGCTCCTAGGTTTGACCTGGCCCAGCCTTTAATATTGTGGATATTTAAGGAGTATACCAGCAGATGAAGATTTCTCTCTCTCTCTCTCTCTCTCTCCCTCTGTTTGTATGTGTGTATGAGTGTGTGTCTGTCATTCTGCCTTTGAAATAAAATAGGTAAGATAATTTTTTTAAAAGATGAAGGGAAGTAGCAAGGGGCAGATTCACTGAGGTAGATGTGGCCATAACCCAGGGAGGCAAGCTAAGTGGCCTGAGGAAATTACTTGGGCAGGGAGATGCTCAAAGAAGTATGACCCTTCTCTTTGGTGATTCTTGGGCACCAAGCAACAACCTAGAAATCTACTTGGTGCCATAGGAACTCAGCCAGCTTATCAGGCATAAAGGTAGTGTGTCTGCATTCATTTTGAAGAGAAGCTATATCAGGACATAACTAATGTAATAGCTTAAAACAACACAATCCTTATATTACAGCTCCAGAGATCAGAAGTCTGAAATGAGTCTTAGTGGGCTGATATCAAGGTGTCCCCCTGGGCTGGGTTCCTTCCTGAGTGCTCTGGGAAGAAGCCGTGTCCTGGCTTCCTTTAGCTCCCAGAGGTTGCTCGCTTCCCTTGACCCATGGTTTCTTCTCCATCTTCAAAGCCAGCAGCAGCGGGCTGGGACCTTTTCATACTGTCATCTCTGGCTTTTATCACAGGTAACTTTAAGATATGAACATGGTAGAAGGTAGAATCTTTTTTTAGTTTTATCTCTACCCAAGGTATTAACTAAGAAAAAATAAAGAAAAATAAGCATCCTTTGATGGAGTTAGATCTGAATGCATATGAAAAAGTTCATGGAAAATGGAATTAAAATGAAATTCATGCATAGCTTTTTCTAATAGACATTTTTATGGACTTTTTGAAGAACTATCTCACATGCATGGATTTCAAAAATGTTTTTGCACCAAAATAAGCTTATCTTTTGTTTCTACTTCTCATGAACTTTTCGAATTCCTTTTGTACACCTACCCAGGTGTAGCTGCTAGGTCCTTGGAGAGTAACTGTAAGTCTAGAAATCAAGTTCTTTTTCTGCCAATAAATACACATTTCACCATAAAAAGGCCAGATACTTACCTGTGGGCCATGGTTTACTCATCTTTATAATAGACCTAATTCTTCTGGTTTTGCCTTCTCAGACTGTTGTGATGCTAAGTGAAATAGTGATAAAAGTACTTTTAAAAAGACTCTGCTGTTTTATTAAGCGGTTTGTGTGACCCCCTCCCCCCAACCCAAGACAGGAGATGGAAGAGGGGTCCATATCTGGTCCCACCCACGAATCACCTCCACTAGTCCTCTACCAAGCTCTTGGACTGCTCTGTTGTTACGGACTTTTCTGTTTTGCTTAACGTATTTAATAGGTTGCAACGCCTCACCATGAGCGGGGCATCAGCTGTCATTCAGTAAGGATTTAATGGATGAAGCACGAGCAAAGTAACACAGAAAGAACACAGGAGAGACAAGAACATGGCCAGCTGTAGGCTCCTCCCCACTGCCCGTGAGAGGAGCAAACTCCATATCTTAGTCTGTTTTCTGTTAGAACAGAATATCTTTGACACAGTGGTTTGCAAAGAAGAGAGATTTACTTATTTATTTGAAAGGTGGGTTGAAGCACACTTGCAATCTGAGCCCTTCCTATAAGAGAGAAAGCGGCAGTCCATGGGGAGCCATGTACACCCCCAAATATAGACCACAGAGACCAGAGGACCGCCCCCAATGCCTAATGTCCCCCAGTACAGAGGAGGACACCACCTGCCATACCCCTTGTCCCCTTTGGTCCCTTGGCAGCTGCTGGCCAGTCTGCTATTCGATGACCGCCCAGTGATTTCAGGTTCACTTACGGAAGGTCTTTCTGTCACACAGCAGCTTCTATCTAGCACACAGTAGGCCCTGAAACTCACACGTGGCCACTTAGGGCAGGAATAATGTGTTACCAGGCAGCACCCGACAAAACGGCAGCTCCAGTGGGAATCATAGATGTGGATCCTTACGAATGCTGTCCAAATATTGATCTGGATCTTGCTGGATGGTGATTGGTGCCTGGAGCCTTTGAGCCCCCTCGGCAGTGTCACCGGGGTTTCCTGGCCTTGCTGCCAGGGATCCTGGGGGTGACCTTGGTCATTCTGCAAACGATTAGATCCATCATGGGTCCTGCGTGCTTCCGAGGCCTCTGAGAATCAAAACACAGGCACTCATGGCCCTCTGCGAGTGCCCTTCCTCGGCTCCTGCCCGTTGCTGCTCCCGGCCCCTCCCTGGAACCGGGCAGCGGCTGCTCCTGGCTGGGAGAATGGAGCCTCCTGAGTCAGGGCTGAGTGAGTAAGGCAGTGGCTTCACCCCCAGCTCCGAGGGCCTGGAGAGAGAACCGCTCTGTGCACAAGGAACTACAGGGCTTGGGCCAGGGCGATGGAGTGGTTGGGGGTGAATAAGCAAAAAGCAGGTTTCTTCAAATTTAATTGGAAACAATCACGCACCCCCTCCCTCGCCCCCAATACACAAACAGCCCTTCCTGTTGGCAGCTCTGCAGTCCAAGGGTCCAGAACCTGTCTCTCAGTCCACGGAGGGATGAAGGCTGGCTGCCCCGCCCCCGTCAGAAGCCGGGGGCCTTGGAGCCACCACTGCAAATGAACGAAATGGAGTTGAGCCAAGCAGAGGCGTGGGGGGAGCCGGGAAGCCAAGGAGGGAGGCCAGTGAGCGGCCCGGCGGCCCCAGCAGACACCGGCAGGCAGAGCAAGGCGCTTCCTGTCCAAACGTTGCATAGAGTCTCCAAGGAGGAAATGGCTCCCGCAGGGGAGCCAGCAAGGCAGGACTGAAACTACTGCTGGCACGGGCAGCGCTCGGCTGGGGCTGTCTGCTCTCCCATCCTCTGGCTCAGTGGGAATCCCATCGCCTCTCTGACATCACGGAGGAAAATCAGCCCTGGCTTTCAAATGTTTGGGCTGCCCCGCCCAGCGCAGTTCAGCCAGCTGGACCCTCCCAAAACGGGTTCTCTTTTGTCAGCTGCCTTTTATAGAACTATAAAACCCCAAGTTCAAGTACAAAGCCTTAGCCCAGTCATCAGCAACGGCAGACTTCCCCTCCCGGACTCTTCCTGACGCTTTGCCTGCTCTAGGGCTTCCTCCTGCTGGCAGAGCTGTGAGGCCGTTGTTGGCTTCCATCTCCCTCAGCCTCATAAAGATCCTGCAACCCCACAAGGCACATTAACCCGCCTGCGAGGGGATTCTGGATCCGTGCTTTGGAAGTAGGGGAAAGGGAAGGGAAGATGGGAGGGCACATTGTAAGGGTCTGGGGGAAAGAGAAGGTACGTCTGTAATAATGAAGTGAAACGGAACAGAGTTGGAAAGAGTCAGACACTGCGCGGGACCACAGTCAAGGAGGCCGAGAGCGACATTTGCCAAATACCCGCAACCTTTGCTATTCTGAATTGCCTTTCTATGCATGCGAACCCGTTGGCCAAGGAGTGAATGAATAGGGTGATGGACCATCATATGCCATTATGCTTGGGAGAGGTGAGAAAGGAGGGAGCCTCAGACATGTTGGAGGTTGAGAACTGAATTGAATTCTCACCTCCTGGGTTTGAGACCTAGGCGCTAAATGAATAATGATGGCAGAAAGAATGAATGGATAAACTGTTATTTTCAGGGCGTTAACAAAAACTGCACTGGGAGCTGTTGATAAAAGTCTTTGTGATTTGAGGGAGAATGAGAGATGACATCTGTGCTTTAGAAAGCTCCATGCCGACTCTAAAAATGAGAAGAAAAATCAAAACCAAACTGAATTCACGCAAAGGTCCTAAGTGTACCTATCCAACTGCACCATGGGACCACCTTGAACCCTAGCCTTACCTTTTAAGCTCATGGCCTGGCTGCAGCTTAGAGGGTTAATGGGAACTGGAAGGAAAGGTGTGGAAGCAAAACCACTCTTGGCTCAAATTAGCTCTGCTTTCTTGACCTGATAAAGAGGCCTTTTTAAAGGTGTAATACATGGGACCTTTCTTTTCTTGGCTTTGAGATACTAGCATGAACATTCCTGTGAAGCTCTGGATTATAGCAAGCTGTTATACAACCAGCGTTATAGGATTGGAAAGGATCTTCAAGATAAGACTTAGGTCAAAACCATTGTTGTCTGAGTGAGATTGACAAAGGCTGCTTGCATTTTGTATGTGCCTCTACCAACCCATCAGAGATTATTATTACACTTGTTCTTTCTGCTGTTGCTCTTGCTATTTTCTTCTATGCCCTGCATTGCTCTGCAGGCTAGGACGTCAGTGGTGAACCAAATGGGCACGGTATTCCCGTTTCATAGCACTTGCATGCTGATTGGAGAAATGCAAGTGATAAAGGTACCTTTTCCAGTGAGGAAGGCAATGAAAGGGGGTGGTGGTACTTTAGACATCATGGCTCAGGAAGGCGCTCTAAGCAGGTGAGCTCTGTGATGATAGGGACCCAGCCATGAGAAGCTGGGAGATAATTTTCCATGCAAAGGAATGGCAGGTGCAAAGGCCCGAGGCTGGGAGAGTGTAGGTATTTGTTTGAGGCAGGGCTATACAGACGGATATTGATGAAGCATAGTATGTACAATGGATAAGGAAAAGAAAAGTGCAACACCTATGTGCTGCCATCACCCCACCCCTAGCTGTGCGCAAAGAAGACCTGTAGACCACTGTGTAGACCTGGGATTCAAGTGTCCTTTGTGAGATCACTGCTCATCTGTGGTCATCCTACCTGTATTACCCTATCAACTCTGTCAGAGAGCAGTCCCCAGGAGATGCCAAGACCTGTAAGACCCATCCCATTGTGTATTTCTTTTTTTTTTTTTTTTTTTTTTTGACAGGCAGAGTGGATAGTGAGAGACAGAGACAGAGAGAAAGGTCTTCCTTTGCCATTGGTTCACCCTCCAATGGCCGCTGCGGCCGGCACACTGCACTGATCTGAAGGCAGGAGCCAGGTGCTTCTCCTGGTCTCCCATGGGGTGCAGGGCCCAAGGACTTGGGCCATCCTCCACTGCACTCCCAGGCCACAGCAGAGAGCTGGCCTGGAAGAGGGGCAACCGGGACAGAATCCGGCGCCCTGACCAGGACTAGAACCCAGTGTGCCAGCGCCGCAAGGTGGAGGATTAGCCTATTGAGCCGCGGCGCTGGCCCCCTTCTGTATTTCCATTGCAGGTGACATCAAAAGTCCAAGCTTGCAAAAACATCCACTGTTGCTCGGATCTTGTTATGGGCTGAATTGTGTCCCCCTAAAATTCCTGTGATGAAGCCTAATTCTCAGGATGATGTGTTAGGGGATGGAGTCTTCTGGAGGTGGGTAATCCCGAGGGTGAAGCCCTCATGGATGTGATTCGTGCTCCAAGGAGGATGGGCTTTTTTATTTATTTTTTTTAAGATGTACTTATTTACTTGAGAGGCAGAGTTAGAGTCAGAGAGAGAGAGAGGTCGTCTATCTGCTGGTTTACTCCTCAAATGGCCACAATGGCCAGAGCTGGGCCCATCTAAAGCCAGCAGCCAGGAGCTTCTTCCAGGTAGGTTCCATGTGGGTACAGGGGCCCAAGCCCTCGGACCATCCTCCTCTGCTTTCCCAGCTCATTAGCAGAGAGCTGGATTGGAAGAGGAGCAGCGGGGACTCGAACCAGTGGAGGATGGGCCTGTGGAGCAGTGGTTAAGATGTCACTTGGGGCACACACATTTCACATCAGTGAGCCTGGATTCAAGTCTCCACTTACCTGATTCTAGCTCCCTGCTAATTTGTACCTGGGTGACAATGGTGGCGGCTGAAATACCTGGGTCCCTGCCACCCTTGTGGGAAACCTGGATGGGGTTCTTGGCTCCTGGCTTCAACCTAGCTCAGCTTCATTTATTGCGGGGCACTTGGAGGGTGAACTAGCAGTTGGAAGATCTCTTTCTCTCCTTTCCTCTGTATCTCTGTATTATAAATAAATACACCTGAGAGAACATGTTTTTCCCTTCTACCATGGGAAGATGTGGCTAGAAAGTGCCATCTGTGAGAAGGCTGGACCTCATCAGACTCTGAATCTGCTGGTGCCTTGATCTTAAATCTCTCAGCCTCTAGGTTTTTATGAAATATTTTCTGTTGTCTAGAAGCCAGCTGGTTTCTAGTATTTTTTTTACTGTGGTATCCCAAAGACACCCCCACAAGCATCACATGGGGCCACCAAAGCTCGAAGAGACAAGAAAGGCCACTTCCTGTAGCTTTCAGGGGGAACACGGCTCTGCCAATGCCTGGAGTGTGGGCTCCAGGCTTCCAGCACAGAGACAGTCCTATTGGATTGAAAGTTTTGACAATTGTTTAGGACAGTCCTAGGAAATAAATGTAGATCTCTATCATCTTACAGCTTTATATCTCTCCTAATCTAATAGGAGTGCCCCCAGGGATCACGCTGATGCACGGAGGGTTAAGCCGCCGCTTAAAACACCCATACCCCATATCGGAATGCTGGTTCAAGTCTTGGCTGCTCTGCTTCTGCTCCAGCTTCCTGTTAATGCACTTGGGAAGGCAGCAAACAGAGGCCCAAGTGCTTGGGTTCCCGCCACCTGTGTGGGAGTCCTGAATGGAGTTCCTGGCTCCTGCCTTTGGCCTGATCCAGCCCTTGATATTGAGGGCATTTGGGAAGCCAACCAGCAGTTGGAAAATCTCTCTTTTCTCTGATGCTCTGCCTTTCAAATAAATAAATAAATCTTTTCTTTAAGTCTCCTCACTCCTTGATTCCTCAAAACCTCTTCATTTGCCCTACTCAGAGTTGCCTGTCATGCCTGGCATGGCCTCACCTCCTTCTTGTGTTCCCTTTGGATGTCTATTGTCACTGAAGCCAGCCCTCCCTCATGGTCACAGCTTCCCCTCACCCTTCCTTAGTAGTGGCTCTTCCTCTCCACGCATGGACACAGGGGCCCAGAATGGGGTTATGTGTCTCACCTGCTCCACACCCCATCCCCCACACCATTTCTCCATCCTGTACCCTCCGCAACCCCAGATCCTTGGGTACCCGTAGCATTAGGCTACCTCCTCTTTTGGTGAGTCAGCCCCTGCTCCCTCTGATCCTCTCCTTACCTGCAGGAAACTTTGCACATGGCTCACTTTCACCACCAACACCACGCTTATCATGGTTCTTGGGGGTTTCAATAATCTCATAGGTCTTTTCCTGCTTGGGTCTCTCTGTCTTGTCCTCCACACTCTCACAGCCTCTCCCTTGCTTGGGCCTAACTGCTTTTCCTCCACAATCTCATTTTGAAGAAGGTCAGTCTCCAAAAATGCCTGCTCTCTTCCAGATAAACCCCTGTGCTACCCTGACCTCAGCGATTCCTTGACCCTGCTGAGACCTTTAACCCACTGACCCTTTCGTGTGGCACCACTTCCTCCATATTTCATGCTGTCATTCTCTGCTTTCTAGTGTGATAACCCCTGCCTTGCATACACCATCAGCTTCCACGTATGCCTGCAGCCCACTGCTCTGACGATCTCCTGTCCTTCAGCCCATCTCTCCACCTGCTCTGAGCCTGCACCAGAGGATTTGGACCTGGTTGGAAGAAAGCATAAAGCAAGGCTGTCAGATGACTTGTTAATTTCTGACTACAAACCTCACATTGACCCTTGGCACTGCCTGGAAATCCTACTGCATTTCCTTGGTCAGTTCACAATCCCAGTCTCCAAGGTCAGTATGTCACATCCCCTCTCTGCTTCCATCCACCCCCTCACTCTCAGCTGATGACCTCACCTTTTATTCACCAAGAAAACAGAAGCAGGCAGAAGAGAACTTCCTCATCCTCCTCCAAATGAGTCACACCGCCTCCTTCATTCCCCAATCTCTTCTGCATTCCCTGAAGACAGCAGCCTACTCCTACCAGCCTATCCACCATTGGTGGGCGAGCCCCTTCCGATCTCTGCTTCTCTTGGTACAATCTTCTCTCTAGTGGCTCATTCCCATCACTCTGTAAAGGTGTCTCTTCCAACCTAGATCATCTCTCCCTTTCCTGAAGCTTCCCCCAGCTACCACTTTATCCTTTATCCTCTTCACACCGTAGATCACGTCACCTTGAAATCGGAGTCAAAACCTCCCTCCCACCTTCTTCACCTTCACCTTACAAGCTGTTTTCAACCGTACCCCATGAGGTGTGTGTCTCCATGGTCCTACTCTTGTCTCAGTGCTTGGCCATCTCTAAATACCCAGTCTCAATCCTCATTTGGAAAGTCTTAATTTTGATGGTAACATCTGTAATGACATTCCATCTTCACTTGGATTTCTGGACAATGGATTTTCCTGGCTGTCCTGTTTCTTCAATAGATTCTCAATTTGCTTTGCTTTATCCATCTCTTTTTATCTTATACTAAAAATACCAACCTGACCCAGGGCTTGGCTCCTGGCCTCTTTCTGTATGTATACTCCCTGGCAGATCTCATCCAGACCATGGCTTTAATGGCCCTCTGTATGCTGATGACTCAGAGTTTTGTTGTCAAACCCAATCTCATCCCCTGCACAGGAGTCTGTCCAGTTGCCTCCCAGACATCCCCACCCTGACATTCTAATAGATACGTTAAATATAACATGTCCAAGATGGAAACTTTTAATTTTTTCCCCTCCATTTCCACTCAATTGTGTTCCTCTCACAGGCTTCTTTTTTTTTTTTTTTTTTTTTTTATAGGCAGAGTGGACAGTGAGAGAGAGAGAGACAGGGAGAAAGGTCTTCCTTTTGCCATTGGTTCACCCTCCAGTGGCCACCGCGCACCGTGCTGATCTGAAGCCAGGAGCCAGGTGCTTCTCCTGGTCTCCCATGGGGTGCAGGGCCCAAGCACTTGGGCCATCCTCCACTGCCTTCCCGGGCCACAGCAGAGGGCTGGCCTGGAAGAGGGGCAACCGGGACAGAATCCAGTGCCCCGACTAGGACTAGAACGCAGTGTGCCGGCGCCTCAGGCGGAGGATTAGCCTAGTGAGCCGTGGCGCCGGCCACAGGCTTCTTAACTTAATCAATGGTGTCACCATTCTCCAGCTGTTCAAGTCTCAAGTGCAGGGATCCTTGATCTGTCTTTTCTCTCCTATTGCATAGACCCATCCATCACCAAATCTGTCTGCTGTGTGTGCTGCTGGAAGGAACTGATCAATACTCTAAAGAAGAATAAAACAGGCTGTAAGGATATAACACACCAAAAGGGAGTAAAGAATGAAGATATTGTTTGTTAACTATGGCCAAAGATAGTTCCTTTGAGAAAGTTCCATTAAAGCCAAGACCATCCTGAGCTGTAGGAAGACAAGGCTGTAGCAGGGTTTAGAGGGAGAGCATTCCAGTAGAGGGAACAGCTAGCATGAACACCACGAGGCAGTCTGGAATATGCCACATCCAAAGAATAGTGAGGCAGATTGAGGGCTGCATCAGCTCTGACAGCTTGCAGGTGGCCACCTTCTGGCTGTTCTTCATGTGGTCTTTGCTGGCACATTCACAGAAAGACAGGCGACTTTCTTCTTCCAAGGCCACCCTTCCTATTGGATTGGGCCCCACACTTACACCTTCCTTTAACATGTACTATCTCTTAAGACCTTGTTACCTCTTCTAATCACCTTGGGTGTCAAAGCTTCAGTATGTGAATCGGGAAAGGTGGGCATCATGTAGTCCACAACAAGGGGTTATGAAGCTAGACAAAAGCCAGGCTATAAAAGATGGGAAGTCCTGGGGGAAATCTGAAGCCTTGAGATTTATTCTATTTTTTAAAAAATTTATTTCACAGGTAGAGTTACAGATAGTGAGAGAGAGGGACAGAGAGAAAGGTCTTCCTTCCGTTGGTTCACTCCCCAAATGGCTGCCATGGCCAGAGCTACACCGATCCGAAGCCAGGAGCCAGGAGCTTCTTTCCTGGTCTCTCACATGGGTGCAGGAGCCCAAGCACTTGGGCCATCCTCCACTGCCCCCCCAGGGCCACAGCAGAGAATTGGACTGGAAGAGGAGCAACCAGGACTAGAAGTAGGTGCCCATATGGCATGCCAGCACTGCGGGTGGAGGATTAACCCAGTGCTCCACAGCACTGGCCCCAGTTTATTCTATTTTTCACAAACAATAGTGGACCATTTTGAGCAGGAAGCAGTCATGATATGATCTTTGTTTGATAGATAATGCTGGCTGCCTGGAAAATAATGGATAGTAAGAGGACAAAAAGGAACCACGAGTCCAGCTTGGGGTTTATCACAATATTCTAGAGCAAGAATTGCCAAATTTCTAAAACAGTGGTTAGATAGTAAATACTTCAGGTTGTGCAGGCCTGATGGGCTTTGCCACAGTGACTTAATTCTGCAGTTGTGGTGAGAAATCCGCCAGATACCACTTATCAGCAAGGCTGGGCTGATTCTGGGCTGTGGCCACAGTTTGCAGACCTCTGCTGTCAATGGGAAATGGTGCTGCATGGCTCTGATCTGTGGCACAGGCTGTCATGAGACATGGCAGGATTGGGATGGTTTTCTAGGTGACTCTGCACAGTCTCACTGCTAATGGATTCAATGTGGGAGCCAAGAGCTAATAGAGAACTAAAGACGTCTTCTTGAGATCCTTTGAAATAGTCCCACTTCATCATGTTGGTTCTGTAAGCATTTCCCAGACAATACCAACATTTGTATTCTAGTTAGGGTGAATAGATAAAATAAAGCTGCTATTGATGAAAAAATTAGTGTCAAGTCCACTTAGTGGGAAGTATGATAACTCCATCTAGAGGGTCCTGATTTTTGGCTGAAATAGAATATTCTCCCAAAGCCAGTCTGCCATCCCCAGCCTACTGAGTGGCTCCTTGGGAAATCACCAGGGGCTAAGAATGGGACCAGTCTTCTCAGATGGAGAGGAGTCATCACCAAAATTGTCTAGAACCACCAAGACTGCAGCCAATAGGAAGCAGATGGACTTTCCTAAATTACTTGTATATTTATTTATTTGAAAGGCAGAAAGACAGCAAGACCTTCTACCTACTGGTTCACTCCCCAAATGCCTGCTAAATCTGAGGCTGGGTCAGTCCAAAGCTAGGAACCCAGAATTCTAATTCTCCCATGTAGATGGCAGAGACCCGATCACTTGAGCTGCCTCCTCCCAAGGTGCATGTTAAAAGAAGGTGGAATTAGGAGTGGAGCCAGGACTTGAACCCAGCTACTCCTGGGTGGAGTATGGGCCTCCCAAACAACATCTTAACTGCTGCCCCAAATGCCTGCCTCCCTTGATTGCTTTTAAATTCTCTACCTTCAGTTCACCTTTTTATTGCCTATGCTTAGGGCAAATGCACCCACTGTCCCTCACTCCCTGGGTTGCTCACTTTTCTACCTGTCCCAAGGAAACAATAGGAGCCCTTGACTAATACCTT